>NW_027361765.1:11957500-12330000 GCF_039654945.1 Dendrobates tinctorius
TTATGTTCATCTCTTTTTGGCTATTACACCACATGCATATATACTGCATACATGCAGCAGTCTCCCTTTAGCTGATTTCATCTGCTCATGATTTTTTGTTGGGCCCAACTATTTGTATGCACTCTATTACCGTTGTTGGGGACGCCCATTCACGGTCATCGATATTGTATGATATTGTGCATTTTGCATGTTCTGTATTGATTTTCTTTTTCTCCTGTCTGAGTCGCCAAAGCAGGAACAGTCCCATTTATATTTATATGTATTTTATGCAGACTTTTTTTGTATGTTCATACCCTTGTCCATCTGTGTCATGGCTTACACTGATTTCTGCATGGACTCATTTCATTCCAGGGATATGATTTTGTTGTCTCACACTGTTCTTAAATGTTTTTAAATACCTTGGATGTTGCTTGTTTGTCCTTAATAAATTAAAATATTTTGCTATTTTTTATTATCCAGTAGTTTCATGCATTGACTTTTTCTCCCTTTTTTCTGGTGTATTTCCTCTCCATGCATGGTGCAGCACCCGCTTATATACCATTGACGCTCATTTATGAAGTGCACCCTATTTTCTCATTTGTATAAAATGATGGTAGTCTCACTTTAGAAGCTGTAGTAAATGGTGAGATATGGAGCCTAAAAGTCAAAAGTTCAAACCAATGGTTACAATTTTGCTCATCACTGTATATACAGCACATTTGTCCTGTTGATGTTATATCAGAACTGTATATGTATAGTTGGATCCACTTTTTGCCCTGGTCCAGTGTCCCTTTTTATGCTGTACAAATATGCTAACAACCTATAAAGAACCACCATATGTTTAGAAAGTGTCCATTTGGCAATTTTTTGGCTGATAGCATGTACTTTGAATAAAACATCAATATAATGTTCTATCGTCATAGTGTTGCACTGCAGAGGTATAGGGGACTAAAGACTAGAGATGAGTGAACTTGTCTGGAAATCTCAAAGTCTGCACAAATGTTGCACATTCGGATTCATGTTCAGATTCCCAAGCATTTTCCACAAAATTTGATAAATGATCGAAATTCCACTAAGCCTGTGATCTTACCGGCGGTTCTGATTGGCGGTAACGCTACCGCCGGTAAGATTGTTGTCATCGGTCAGAGCACTGTGGGGACACATTTTCAGACTGTCAGATGTCAGTGTGACTCGCAGCTCTGATTGTGACCTACGGTATGGTAAATCATTACTGCTGGTCAGAGAGCCGCGGTTCCCAAGCTGTGAGCCCGCAGCTATGATCGGATGTACAAAGTTTACCTCCAGTCACTGGTGTCAGCTGATGGGACTACAACTCCCATCAACCAACACCTGCTGACACTAATAGCAGTGAGAGCAGGTGTGGCTAATGGGAGTATTCATCAGCCGGTGCCTGTACTCTAAATAAATAGTAATAAATAAAAAAAAAACCTTGGGCTTCTCTGTATTTGATAAATCACCAGGCAAAACTGACAGCTGTGGGCTTCAACCCTCAGCTGTCAGTGTTAGAAAGGCTGGTTGCATTGTCACCAGACAATATAAAGGTGACATCAATCCCACAAATATGAACCCCACTTGCCACCGCCCAAAGCAAGAAGGAAGAGCTGGTCAAAGCACCAGAATTGGCGTATCTAATAAATGAGCCTTTTCTTGGTAGCTGTGGGCTGCTATTTTTAGGCTGTGGGCAATATCCCTGGCATCTTACTAGCCTGAGAATGCCAGCCTTAGCTGTTTGTCGAAAATTGTGGGAACCCCAATCCATTTTTTTTAAATGATTTCATAATTGAAAAAAATGGCATGGGGACCCTACTATTCTTGATAACCAGCTTTGTTAATGCTGACAGCTCAGGGTTGCAGCCCACAGCTATCAGTTTTGCCCGGCTGGTTAACAAAAGTACAGGCGAAGCCGTTTTTTTTAAAAAACAAATATTTATACTCCCATCAGCCGCCCCTGCTCTTGCTGTTATTAGCAGCATCAGACATCGGCTGAGTTGTGGTCCCATCAGCTGACACCAGTGACCGGAGGTAAAATTTTTACCTCCGATCACAGCTGCGGGCTCATGCTGTCATTTGACAGCATGGGAACCGTGGCTCTCTGATCAACGATAATGATTTTACTGAGATCTGGCTCGGGTACTGTTCTGGTACCTGAACCAAACTTTTTTTTAAATGTTTGCCATGCCTGCCGAACCTGAACATCCAGGGATTCACTCATCTCTAGAGTTGAGCGATACCAGCCGATACTTGAAAATATCGGATCGGAATGGATCGGCCGATCTTAAAAAAAAGTATCGGTATCGCCGATTCCGATACCGGGAACCAATGCAAGTCAATGGGGCCAAAATATCGGAATTAAAAAAAACCCTTTCTTTCCTTGTAGGTTAATTCTACATGAAGAAAAACAACTAAGAATAATGTAGAATGTATTGTGGGAGGTGGAGGAGACATTAAAGCCATAGAGGTTTAGCCCAATCAAATGGAATAGCAGGAATTAAACTTTTTTTTTAAAGACGTTAGGAGTTACAAAGATATTGACTATGTTAGCCTCATTTATATTTTGCCAGACATGTATGTCTTCTTCTTCTTTCTTCTTTCTTATTCTTCTTCCTTTTTTTACCTTCTTCTTCTTATTATTCCTTTTTTTACATTCTTCTTCTTCTTCTTCTTCCTTTTTTTACATTCTTCTACTTCCTTTTTTAAAATTCTTCTTCTTATTCCTTTTTTTACATTCTTCTTCTTCCTTTTTTTAAATTCTTCTACTTCCTTTTTTTACATTCTTCTTCTTCCTTTTCTTACATTCTTCATATTCTTCTTATTCAACAATTATTATTCTACATATTCAACTTCTTCATCTTCTTCCTATTCTTCTTCATCATATTCTTGTTTGTGTCAGGCATTCCTGTAGTTGTTATGTAGAAAAGTTAGAAGTTTACACCTTCCGTTCTGCCTGTCACAAAAGATTTACAACAGGATTTGTCCGCGTTCAGTTTGGCCTGCAGCAGCAGGCCTTTTCCAGGGGCACCACGAGGAGGAACGGACTCACCCCCATACACTGCTTAGTCTTCTTCTGCTTATAAATAAGATAATATCATTTGCACAGAGTATTAGTCTTATGCTTAATGTTCTTCTGCTTTGTTTTTTTATGCTTCTTTGTCTTCTCTCTCTTGTTGTTCTGCATCTTGTGGTTGTCTTCCTGTTCTTTGTCCTCTTGAACCAGCTGACGGTACTGGCACCCGTAGGGGCAGCAGAAGGAACAAGAGCCAATGGCACTACCGAGGACCAGCTGACGGTGCTGGAACCCGGTTACTAAGCAGGAGGTACCTGTGCTACAAAGCACTACCAAGGACCAGCAGACGTTGCCGGAACTCGGATACCGAGATGGAGGCACCTAGGCCAAAGGCTCTGACGAGAACCAGCTGACGGTGCTGGAACCCGGAGGGGCAGCTGAAGTTACCCCTGAAAAGCAAAGTTGGCATGCCGCAAGCTGGCCGCAGTTACCGAATCACACAGTCCTACAGGGGGTGCTTGTCCTACTGGCACTACGGAACAAGCCTTTCTTACCAGAACCCGCAGTCCACATAGGAAGCACCTAAACTGCTGGCACCCTAGCCTCGGCTAACCCAACCGCAACACTACATGGCAACTTGGGGTGGCAAACTGACATTGACACTTCCTGGAACCAAGCTGGGCAGGAGGGAGTACCCGTGCCAAAGTCAGTTACGAGCAGCAACTGGCGATGTTGGAGCCCAGGGACAAGCACTTAGCAGGCTGAGGCCTGATGTGCTGTCAACTGGGAGGCAGCAGGACAGATTGCCATCAAAACAGCAGGGGAACAGCTGACGTTACTGAACCCCACAAACACAGGAGCTAGTGTTTTACTCTGTGAAGACGGCACTTCTGAGCAACAACTGGCTGTGTTGAAGCCCAGGGACAAGCACGGAGCAGGCTGAGGCTGCATTGAAGAAATTTTAAGATCGGTTGTAGACTTCTACTAATTTTAACCAAGCTCCACTTAGGCCTGTGGCTTCACTGATATTCGTATTTCCCCTGTCCTCCAACCCCGCCAGTTACAGCTCCGAAGTGGCGTCTGCACAATCCACACTTGTTCCTGTGTTACAGGTGTTCAGTCCGGTCAGTTAATCCCCTGATGTGTGTCCGGCAATGTCGCCTGCTCTGTCCACATTCCCCGGCATCAGGGGATTAACTGACCGGACTGAACACCTGTAACACAGGAACAAGTGTGGATTGTGCAGACGCCACTTCGGAGCTGTAGCTGGCAGGGTTGGAGGACAGGGGAAATATGAGAGACAGTGGAGCCACAGGCCTAATTGGAGCACGGTTAAAAATCAGTAGTAGTACGACTGTGTAGGCAGCAGGAGACTTTGCCATCCACACAGCAGGGGATCAGCTGACGTTACTGAACCCCACTGAGACACGGGAGCAAGTGTCTCTTTCCGTGTGGACGGCACTTCTGAGCTACAACTGGCTGTGTTGAAGCCCAGGAAATAGGAGGGTGTAGGCAGAGGCCTACTGTAATTGGAATGTGGTGACAGCAGGAGAGACTGCCATCCACACAGCAGGGGATCAGCTGACGTTACTGAACCCCACTGAGATACGGGAGCAAGTGTCTCTTTCCGTGTGGACGGCACTTCCGAGCTACAACTGGCTGTGTTGAAGCCCAGGAAATAGGAGGGTGTAGGCAGAGGCCTACTGTCTTTGGAATGTGGTGACAGCAGGAGAGACTGCCATCCACACAGCAGGGGATCAGCTGACGTTACTGAACCCCACTGAGACACGGGAGCAAGTGTCTCTTTCCGTGTGGACGGCACTTCCGAGCTACAACTGGCTGTGTTGAAGCCCAGGAAATAGGAGGGTGTAGGCAGAGGCCTACTGTCTTTGGAATGTGGTGACAGCAGGAGAGACTGCCATCCACAAAGCAGGGGATCAGCTGACGTTACTGAACCCCACTGAGACACGGGAGCAAGTGTCTCTTTCCGTGTGGACGGCACTTCCGAGCTACAACTGGCTGTGTTGAAGCCCAGGAAATAGGAGGGTGTAGGCAGAGGCCTACTGTATTTGGAATGTGGTGACAGCAGGAGAGACTGCCATCCACACAGCAGGGGATCAGCTGACGTTACTGAACCCCACTGAGACACGGGAGCAAGTGTCTCTTTCCGTGTGGACGGCACTTCCGAGCTACAACTGGCTGTGTTGAAGCCCAGGAAATAGGAGGGTGTAGGCAGAGGCCTACTGTATTTGGAATGTGGTGACAGCAGGAGAGACTGCCATCCACACAGCAGGGGATCAGCTGACGTTACTGAACCCCACTGAGACACGGGAGCAAGTGTCTCTTTCCGTGTGGACGGCACTTCCGAGCTACAACTGGCTGTGTTGAAGCCCAGGAAATAGGAGGGTGTAGGCAGAGGCCTACTGTATTTTGAATGTGGAGACAGCAGGAGAGACTGCCATCCACACAGCAGGGGATCAGCTGACGTTACTGAACCCCACTGAGACACGGGAGCAAGTGTCTCTTTCCGTGTGGACGGCACTTCCGAGCTACAACTGGCTGTGTTGAAGCCCAGGAAATAGGAGGGTGTAGGCAGAGGCCTACTGTATTTGGAATGTGGTGACAGCAGGAGAGACTGCCATCCACACAGCAGGGGATCAGCTGACGTTACCGAACCCCACTGAGACACGGGAGCAAGTGTCTCTTTCCGTGTGGACGGCACTTCCGAGCTACAACTGGCTGTGTTGAAGCTCAGGAAATAGGAGGGTGTAGGCAGAGGCCTACTGTCTTTGGAATGCGGAGACAGCAGGAGAGACTGCCATCTCCACAGCAGGGGAACAGCTGTCAGTGCTAAACCCCACTAACACTTGAACGAATGTGTTTGGCTCTGTGGAGACGACACTTCTGAACACCAACTGACGCTGTTGGAGCCCAGGATTAGGCGAGGAGCAGGCTGGGGCCTGTTGCTTTTGGCAGGTGAAGGCAGCAGGAGACTTGCCATCTCCACAGCAGGGGAACAGCTGGCAGTGCTGAACCCCACTAACACTTGAACGAATGTGTTTGGCTCTGTGGAGATGACACTTCTGAACACCAACTGACGCTGTTGGAGCCCAGGATTAGGCGAGGAGCAGGCTGGGGCCTGTTGCTTTTGGCAGGTGAAGGCAGCAGGAGACTTGCCATCTCCACAGCAGGGGAACAGCTGGCAGTGCTGAACCCCACTAACACTTGAACGAATGTGTTTGGCTCTGTGGAGATGACACTTCTGAACACCAACTGACGCTGTTGGAGCCCAGGATTAGGCGAGGAGCAGGCTGGGGCCTACTGGATTTTGGCAGGTGTAGGCAGCAGGAGACTTGCCATCTCCACAGCAGGGGAACAGCTGTCAGTGCTGAACCCCACTAACACTTGAACGAATGTGTTTGGCTCTGTGGAGACGACACTTCTGAACACCAACTGATGCTGTTGGAGCCCAGGATTAGGCGAGGAGCAGGCTGGGGCCTGTTGCTTTTGGCAGGTGAAGGCAGCAGGAGACTTGCCATCTCCACAGCAGGGGAACAGCTGGCAGTGCTGAACCCCACTAACACTTGAACGAATGTGTTTGGCTCTGTGGAGATGACACTTCTGAACACCAACTGACGCTGTTGGAGCCCAGGATTAGGCGAGGAGCAGGCTGGGGCCTACTGGATTTTGGCAGGTGTAGGCAGCAGGAGACTTGCCATCTCCACAGCAGGGGAACAGCTGTCAGTGCTGAACCCCACTAACACTTGAACGAATGTGTTTGGCTCTGTGGAGACGACACTTCTGAACACCAACTGACACTGTTGGAGCCCAGGATTAGGCGAGGAGCAGGCTGGGGCCTGTTGCTTTTGGCAGGTGAAGGCAGCAGGAGACTTGCCATCTCCACAGCAGGGGAACAGCTGGCAGTGCTGAACCCCACTAACACTTGAACGAATGTGTTTGGCTCTGTGGAGATGACACTTCTGAACATCAACTGACGCTGTTGGAGCCCAGGATTAGGCGAGGAGCAGGCTGGGGCCTACTGGATTTTGGCAGGTGTAGGCAGCAGGAGACTTGCCATCTCCACAGCAGGGGAACAGCTGTCAGTGCTGAACCCCACTAACACTTGAACGAATGTGTTTGGCTCTGTGGAGACGACACTTCTGAACACCAACTGACGCTGTTGGAGCCCAGGATTAGGCGAGGAGCAGGCTGGGGCCTGTTGCTTTTGGCAGGTGAAGGCAGCAGGAGACTTGCCATCTCCACAGCAGGGGAACAGCTGGCAGTGCTGAACCCCACTAACACTTGAACGAATGTGTTTGGCTCTGTGGAGATGACACTTCTGAACACCAACTGACGCTGATGGAGCCCAGGATTAGGCGAGGAGCAGGCTGGGGCCTGTTGCTTTTGGCAGGTGAAGGCAGCAGGAGACTTGCCATCTCCACAGCAGGGGAACAGCTGGCAGTGCTGAACCCCACTAACACTTGAACGAATGTGTTTGGCTCTGTGGAGATGACACTTCTGAACACCAACTGACGCTGTTGGAGCCCAGGATTAGGCGAGGAGCAGGCTGGGGCCTGTTGCTTTTGGCAGGTGAAGGCAGCAGGAGACTTGCCATCTCCACAGCAGGGGAACAGCTGGCAGTGCTGAACCCCACTAACACTTGAACGAATGTGTTTGGCTCTGTGGAGATGACACTTCTGAACACCAAGTGACGCTGATGGAGCCCAGGATTAGGCGAGGAGCAGGCTGGGGCCTGTTGCTTTTGGCAGGTGAAGGCAGCAGGAGACTTGCCATCTCCACAGCAGGGGAACAGCTGTCAGTGCTGAACCCCACTAACACTTGAACGAATGTGTTTGGCTCTGTGGAGACGACACTTCTGAACACCAACTGACGCTGTTGGAGCCCAGGATTAGGCGAGGAGCAGGCTGGGGCCTGTTGCTTTTGGCAGGTGAAGGCAGCAGGAGACTTGCCATCTCCACAGCAGGGGAACAGCTGGCAGTGCTGAACCCCACTAACACTTGAACGAATGTGTTTGGCTCTGTGGAGATGACACTTCTGAACACCAACTGACGCTGTTGGAGCCCAGGATTAGGCGAGGAGCAGGCTGGGGCCTACTGGATTTTGGCAGGTGTAGGCAGCAGGAGACTTGCCATCTCCACAGCAGGGGAACAGCTGTCAGTGCTGAACCCCACTAACACTTGAACGAATGTGTTTGGCTCTGTGGAGACGACACTTCTGAACACCAACTGACACTGTTGGAGCCCAGGATTAGGCGAGGAGCAGGCTGGGGCCTGTTGCTTTTGGCAGGTGAAGGCAGCAGGAGACTTGCCATCTCCACAGCAGGGGAACAGCTGGCAGTGCTGAACCCCACTAACACTTGAACGAATGTGTTTGGCTCTGTGGAGATGACACTTCTGAACATCAACTGACGCTGTTGGAGCCCAGGATTAGGCGAGGAGCAGGCTGGGGCCTACTGGATTTTGGCAGGTGTAGGCAGCAGGAGACTTGCCATCTCCACAGCAGGGGAACAGCTGTCAGTGCTGAACCCCACTAACACTTGAACGAATGTGTTTGGCTCTGTGGAGACGACACTTCTGAACACCAACTGACGCTGTTGGAGCCCAGGATTAGGCGAGGAGCAGGCTGGGGCCTGTTGCTTTTGGCAGGTGAAGGCAGCAGGAGACTTGCCATCTCCACAGCAGGGGAACAGCTGGCAGTGCTGAACCCCACTAACACTTGAACGAATGTGTTTGGCTCTGTGGAGATGACACTTCTGAACACCAACTGACGCTGATGGAGCCCAGGATTAGGCGAGGAGCAGGCTGGGGCCTGTTGCTTTTGGCAGGTGAAGGCAGCAGGAGACTTGCCATCTCCACAGCAGGGGAACAGCTGGCAGTGCTGAACCCCACTAACACTTGAACGAATGTGTTTGGCTCTGTGGAGATGACACTTCTGAACACCAACTGACGCTGTTGGAGCCCAGGATTAGGCGAGGAGCAGGCTGGGGCCTGTTGCTTTTGGCAGGTGAAGGCAGCAGGAGACTTGCCATCTCCACAGCAGGGGAACAGCTGGCAGTGCTGAACCCCACTAACACTTGAACGAATGTGTTTGGCTCTGTGGAGATGACACTTCTGAACACCAAGTGACGCTGATGGAGCCCAGGATTAGGCGAGGAGCAGGCTGGGGCCTGTTGCTTTTGGCAGGTGAAGGCAGCAGGAGACTTGCCATCTCCACAGCAGGGGAACAGCTGGCAGTGCTGAACCCCACTAACACTTGAACAAATGTGTTTGGCTCTGTGGAGATGACACTTCTGAACACCAACTGACGCTGTTGGAGCCCAGGATTAGGCGAGGAGCAGGCTGGGGCCTGTTGCTTTTGGCAGGTGAAGGCAGCAGGAGACTTGCCATCTCCACAGCAGGGGAACAGCTGGCAGTGCTGAACCCCACTAACACTTGAACAAATGTGTTTGGCTCTGTGGAGATGACACTTCTGAACACCAACTGACGCTGTTGGAGCCCAGGATCAGGCGTGGAGCAGGCTGGGGCCTACTGGATTTTGGCAGGTGTAGGCAGCAGGAGACTTGCCATCTCCACAGCAGGGGAACAGCTGGCAGTGCTGAACCCCACTAACACTTGAACGAATGTGTTTGGCTCTGTGGAGACGACACTTCTGAACACCAACTGACACTGTTGGAGCCCAGGATTACGCATGCCGCATGCAGAGGCCAATGGGCAGCGGTTTTTATGGAGGTTGTTGACTACTACTGATTCTAACCATGCTCCACTTAGGCCTCTGGCTCCACTGTCTCTACTATTTACCCTGGCCTCCAACCCCGCCAGCTACATCTCTGAAGTGGCGTCAGCACAATCTACACTTGTTCCTGTGTTACTGGTGCTCAGTCCCGTCAGTTGATCCCCTGATGTTTGTCCGGCAAGTTCGCCAGCTCTGTCCTCATTCCCACTACTGGTTATGGGAATGTGGACAGAGCAGGAGACCTTGCCGGACACACATCAGGGGATCAACTGATGGGACTGAGCCACAGGAACACAGGAACAAGTGTAGATTGTGCTGACGCCACTTCAGAGATGTAGATGGCGGGGTTGGAGGCCAGGGGAAATAGTAGAGACAGTGGAGCCAGAGACCTAAGTTGGGCACGGTTAAAAATCAGTAGTGGTTTGAATGTTGATGGAGCTGGTGACTTTGCCGTCCACACAGCAGGGGATCAGCTGGCGTTACTGAACCCCACTAACACAGGAGCTAGTGTGTTTCTCTGTGCAGACGACACATCTGAGCGACAACTGGCTGTGTTGAAGCACAGGGATTATAGTTCAGGTGGTAGAAAAATGAACACACCAGCAGACCTGGATACAGTTGCCAACCACTAATTTAGTCTGTAAGAGGAATGGCAAAGTCTTTGGAGATCCAGGCCTTGTTCATTTTCAGAAAAGTCAGCCGGTCAACATTATCGGAAGATAGTCGCGTGCGACGGTCTGTTAGTACACCACCTGCGGCACTAAAGACACGTTCCGATAATACACTGGCAGCAGGGCAAGCCAGCACCTCCAATGCATACTGGCTAAGCTCTGGCCATGTATCCAGCTTAGAGACCCAAAACTTGAAGGGGGAAGAGCCATCTGGGAGTACAGTGACAGGGCAAGACATGTAGTCTGACACCATCTGACGGAAGCGTTGCCTCCTGCTGACTCGAGGCGTCGCTGATGGTGTAGACAATTGTGGTGGACACACAAAACTTTGCCACATTTGGGCCATAGTGGTCTTGCCTTGTGCTGCGGCGCTGCCTCTGCTCCCTCTTTGTGCAGAGTTTCCTCCACTGCCTCGACGCACAGAGCTGCTTTGTAAAGCACTAGCAACAATGCTGTCGGGTGGAATGGAAAACATTATGGACTGCACCAGTGACTCTTCGTACTCCCGCAGTTTACGCTCCCGGTTCAACGTTGGTATGAGCCTTTGTACGCTGTCCCGGTAGCGAGGATCTAGGAGGGTGTACACCCAATAATCAGCCGAGACGAGAATGTGGGCGATGCGGCGGTCGTTTCTCAGGCACTGCAGCATGAAATCAACCATGTGCTGCAGACTCCCAACTGCCAAAGAACCGCTGTCCCCTGTTTGAGGCGTGACCTCGGCCTGCTCTGCATCACCCCACCCTCGCTGTGCATACTGAGTAGAGGTTTGTGTACCTCCCTCCTCTGGAGAGATGTCTTCCTCCTCCATTGACTCCTCCTCATCCTCCTCACAAAGTGTCCCCTGCCTAGGCCTTTGTGAGGAAACACGTAGCGCAGACTGTCCAGAAGCAGATGGCATTTGGGACTCCTCATCCTCCACCTCTTCCGAAACCTCATCCCTTAGTGCTTGCAGTGTTTGTTGAAGCAGGCAGATAAGGGGGACAGTCATGCTGACTAGTGCATCATCTGCACTCGCCATCCGCGTGGATTCATCAAAGGCACGCAAAACGAGGCAGATGTCCTTCATAGAGGCCCACTCAATGGTGCTGAAGTGTGAACGGCGCACAGTGCGACTTGTTTGCGCCTGATGCAGCTGGTACTCCATGACTGCTGCCTGCTGCTCACACAACCGCTCCAACATATGTAACGTTGAATTCAACCGGGTGGGTAGGTCACATATGATGCGATGTTCCGGAAGGCCAAATCGTCGCTGCAGAGCAGCGAGGCGCGATCTTGCCGTGCTGGAACGCCGCAAGTGAGCGCACTCTATGCGGACCTTGTGCAACAGTGCATCAAGATCCGGATAGTCCCTCAGAAAGCTCTGCACGACCAAGTTAAGCACATGTGCCAGACATGGGATGTGTGTGAGGTTGCCTAGGCCAAGAGCTGCCACCAGATTTCGGCCATTGTCACACACTACCAAGCCCGGCTGGAGATTCGCTGGCCCAAACCACACATCGCTCTCCTGCTTGATAGCATTCCAGAGCTCCTGCGCTGTGTGGCTTCGATTCCCCAAAGAAATTAATTTGAGTACAGCCTGTTGATGTTTGGCCACGGCTGTGCTCATATCGGTCGTAACAGGCTCCTGCTCTGCTGTTTCTGAGGAACTTGAGTAGGAGGAGGAGTCTATGTGTACAGAATGGAGTCCTGCAATCCGTGGCGTTGGAAGAACACGTACAGCGCCACTCTCCAGATCTGTACCCGGCTCCACAACATTGACCCAGTGGGCAGAGAGGGAAAGGTATCGTCCCTGTCCATGGTTACTGGTCCACGCATCGGTGGTCAGGTGGACCTTGCTACTAACGGCGTTTAGTAGCGCATGTTTTATTTTGCCCTCAACATATTTCTGCAGGGCAGGGACGGCTCGCCTGCTGAAAAAGAAGCGGCTGGGCACGTTGTATTGGGGGACTGCCAATGACATTAAGTCCCGGAAGGTGTCAGTGTCCACCAGCCTGAATGACAGCATTTCAACTGCCAGAAGTTTGGCAATGCCAGCATTCAGAGACTGTGCTCGGGGATGGTTTGCCGAGTAAGGGCGCCTTTTATCCCATGCCTGTGCTACCGATGGCTGTGATGGATGGGAACGTGCTGCTATGGGTGGAATCTGACAGGGTCTCCGGACAACAGTGGCAGAGGTTCTTCCTTGGCGATCCTGTGAGGAAGCCGAACCAGCAGTGTGTGAGCTGGAGGAAGAGGCCCCAACACGAACTGAAGAGGTGGTAGGTGGTGCTGTACGTTGGCCTACGTCTTCAGGGTGTCTCTGCAACTCCAACTCGTGCTTGGTGCGCACATGTTTCCACATATTTGTGGTATTGAGGTTGCTGACATTTCTCCCTCTTTTGTCTATCTGATGACACAGCTTGCATTTGACAAAGCAAATGTCATCTGCAACTGTGTCAAAAAAGGACCACGCACTGCAAGTCTTGGGAGCGCCCGTTTTGCCTTTGGAATGAGGAATGCTCCTAACGGGTGCCGAAGTGGAGGGTACAGGCAACCAAGTCTTCCCCCTCCCTCTGCCTCCTGTTTTGGCCGGTAGGGGAATCTCTTCCTCCGAGCTGCTCCCACCACCTTCCTGTTCCTCACGCCATGATGGGTCAAGGACCTCATCATCTTCCCTCCCCTCTTCAAACAGTTGCTTCTCCGGGGTTGTCTCGCCAGCACCGTACGCACCAGAAAGTGGCAACTGAGTCTCGTCATCATCTGATGCATACTGAGGTGTGCTGACCATAGGCACTGGCCCACTCGCCTCTTCAGATTCAGAGGGACAAAGAAGTTGCGCATCACTGCATACTCCCTCTTCTTCACATTCAGGAATGCTGCTTGGCTGGCCCCCTCTTTCCAAGCCAACAGATTCCGAGAACAGAAGTAGAGACTGTGATGGCTCCTGTCCATGTCTCTGACTGCCTGGGCACTTTGGCAGGTGGTGAAGAGACAGATGGTTGCTCTTCGGTGATCTGGTCCTGAGAGGCTGTGGAAGTAATTGAAGTCGATGCGTTAGCTACCATCTATCCAACAACGGCTTCAATTTGTTCCTCCCGCAGCCGTGGGGTACGTTGAGGTCCTACAAAGCTGCGCATAAAGGACTGTTGCCTGCTAAAACTGGGGGATGCTGATCCACTGGTGCCCGCAGCAGGCCCAGAATCCCCACATCCTCTACCTGCAGAATCCCCACGTCCTCTCCCTGCAGAATCCCCACGTCCTCTCCCTGCTGAAACTCCACGCCCACGCCCACGCGCCTTACTCCCTGCCTTCTTCATCTTGCCAGACTGCTTAAGATAGGCAGAAAAGTACAAAGGGGGGCCTTAGTGTGCTTATTCCTGAACAGCTGGTTACAGGTACAAGAAACACTAATTTTATGAAGTGTGTGTGTGTGGACTACACTTTAATAGGAGCTGATGTGGCCTACACAAGTTCCAAATGTAGTGTTTGGTGAACTTTTTTTGTGGTTTCTTTGTTGGAAACAAACTCAAAGTATGTGAACAAAGAATTGAAACTGATAGTATCACCAACTTTTTTGTTAGCACCGCTCCCACAGCTCCTCGCTCCCCGGCTGTACTCACCGCTCCCGCTCCTGGTCCGGCTTCCTCCTCAGTCTCTGCCTTGATGCGCGCCCGCCGCTCTGCGCGCTTTCCGGCAGCTGGTCTCCCGACGTCCTCCTCCACTTCCCTCGGCCGCGCGCATGGTACCCCTGCGCACGCGCCGGAGGGTTAGATCGTGCGCCTATGGCAGTCTGTCGGCGTGACCTGCTCGGATCCCGCCCGACCTATCAGCGCCCTCCACTAGGTATTTCAGGCCGCCCTCCCCTAGGGGAGGCGCCTGACTATTGAGTTATTGTCTCTTGTGTCTAGGCCGTGCTCGCTGCTGTAGCAGCTGCTATCCTGTTTACCCTCTGTGCTGCCTGCCTTTGTGCTCCCTGTCCCTGTGCTCCCTGTCTCTGTGCTTCCTGCTGTGCCATCGTGTTATCGCTGTGTCTCCTGCTCCTGCCCGCTGTTTAACCCTCTGTGTCCTCTCTCCTTTTAGTGTTGCTCCCTTTCCTGCCTCCTGCTGGTCCCGCCGTCCCACCTTCCACTCCTTCCGCCTACGGATCCCGGTGTACCCGTCTCCTCCTCGGATCTTCCACTACTCCTCTTCATCGCTCACCCTCTTGAGCCGACCCCTGGTCCTGGCTGCCGTGGCGCTTGAACTCCCCGAGTCTGTTCCCTAACGATCCCTGTATAGGGGTCGGTCCACTTGGTGCGCTCACTCGGGGAGGGTTCGGCGTCACGGCCCAGTGGGTCCACTCTCGCTTCCGGCACCCGAAGTGTAACAGAATAGTCAGGCCATGGACCCCGCCGGGGTCGCCGCCCAAAAGGAGTTGGTATTCCTGAGGGAGAACCAGACTCGAATTATGTCTTTTATGAAGACCATGGATTCCCGCCTGTCGGCCTTACAGGCCGCTGACCCTGGCAACGCCTCCCAACTGGCCAGCCTCCAGCAGGAGCTGGTTCAGCAACAAGACACCCAATCCCACATCCTCTCTTACATGGCCTCGGTCGACGATCGGTTGCTGTCCCTGCAGTCGGCTGCCGCGCCCGATCCATCCCACGGTTCCGATTCCGTACCTGCCCCGTCACCCAGGCTGGGTAAACCGCCTCGGTATGGCGGCGACCCAAAGTTGTGCAGGGGCTTCCTAAATCAGTGCAGGTTGCATTTCGAACTATTGCCCCAACAGTATCCCACTGATCGGGCCAAGGTGGCCTTTATTGTGTCCCATTTGGAGGGAGAGGCCCTCTCCTGGGTGATCCTCTGTGGGAGCGGGACAACCCCGTAGTCTCTAGTGTCCAGAACTTTATGGACACTTTCCGTAGAGTCTTTGATGAGCCCGGTCGGGTAGCTTCCGCCACGGAGTCCCTTTTCTGCCTCACTCAGGGTACCCTTACGGTCGGACAATATGCCATCCGGTTCCGTACCTTGGCCTCTGAGTTGGGGTGGAATAACGAGGCTTTGGTCGGGGCCTTCTGGCGTGGTCTCTCCGGCAAAATCAAAGACGAACTGGCAGGGCGTGATACCCCGACCACCCTGGAGGATCTTATTTCTCTGGCCACACGAATTGACCTCCGGTTCCAGGAATGCGCTAGAGAGGCTGCGAGAGAGAGGCATCCGCTCAGACCATCTGCTTCTTTTCACAGGCAGTTCAGTACTCGTCCTCCTGGTCCGTCCTCCACTCTGGCACCGGAGCCGATGCAGGTGGATCGAGTCAAGTTGGCTGAACAGCGCCGTAAGGAGAGACTGATGGAGGGTTTATGCCTGTATTGTGGCAGCGCATCCCACTTCCTACGTTCTTGTCCTGAGAGGCCGGGAAACTCCTCCACCTAGGGCAGGTAAGAGAGGCCGACCTAGGTGTATCTCACTCCTCTCATCCCCTTACCCTTTCGGTTCAGCTGGTTTTTGGTCAGAGACGTGGCTCGGAGGTGGCCTATGTGGACTCGGGCGCGGCGGGGAACTTCATGAGATTGAAGGAGGTGAGGAAGTACCGGATTCCCGTTATTACCCTGAAAACTCCACGTGTTATCGCCTCCGTAGATGGAAGACCCCTACAGGAGTCCGTGTCCCTGGTTACGGTGGAGGTGTGTCTGCAAATCGGGGCCTTGCACCGGGAGCGGATCGCATTCTACGTTCTTCCCGACTTAGGCCATGCCTTGCTACTTGGCCTACCCTGGCTTCGAACACACGAACCCGTCCTGAATTGGCGTTCCGGGGAGGTCCTCCGCTGGGGACATCCCTGCCAGGAGAGATGCCTGAGGTCTGTGCATCCAGTCAGTTCTCCTCCAGTCTCCTCGGGTCCTGGGGGCTTACCAGCCGCATACTGGTCGTTCTCAGACGTGTTTGATAAGAAGGAGGCGGAGATCCTTCCTCCGCATCGCCCGTATGATTGCCCTATCGAGCTACGACCCGGGACCATTCCGCCCCGTGGGCGAATTTATCCCTTGTCCCCAGCTGAGACTGCGGCCATGTCTGAGTACATTCGTGAGAATTTAGCCAGAGGATTCATACGGAAGTCTTCTTCGCCTGCCGGAGCCGGGTTTTTCTTTGTGAAGAGGAAAGACGGTTCTCTCCGTCCTTGCATCGATTTCCGGGGTTTGAACGACATTACTGTAAAAAACAAGTATCCCTTGCCTCTCATCCCAGAACTCTTTGATCGGCTGCGTGGGGCCCGCATCTTCTCGAAGTTGGATTTACGCGGGGCCTACAACCTCGTCCGCATCCGTCCGGGTGACGAGTGGAAGACCGCCTTCAACACCCGGGACGGGCATTACGAATATCTGGTCATGCCCTTCGGTCTCTGCAACGCTCCCGTGGTGTTCCAGGAATTCGTCAGCGATATCTTCCGAGATCTACTATACTCCTGCGTGGTGGTGTATCTGGACGACATCCTTATTTTTTCCTCGGATCTGGCCTCTCACAGGAGGAGTGTCCGACTGGTTCTACAACGTCTACGGGAGAATCACCTCTACGCGAAGCTGGAGAAGTGTCTCTTTGAGCAGTCTTCCTTACCCTTTTTGGGGTACATTGTTTCTGATTCTGGTCTGGAGATGGATCCCGGAAAGCTGTCGGCAATTCTTCAGTGGCCCCGGCCGGTGGGAGTCAAGGCGATTCAAAGGTTCCTCGGCTTCGCCAATTATTATCGCCAATTTGTGCCACATTTTTCATCCGTCATCAGACCTATCTCCAGTCTCACTCGCAAAGACGTCAGCCCCTCGTCCTGGTCTCCGGAGGCTGAAGAGGCCTTCTCCTGTCTGAAACAAGCCTTTGCAACGGCACCTGTTTTACACCGACCCGAGGCTACCAAGCCATTCATTCTGGAGGTGGATGCCTCTTCCATCGGAGCAGGTGCAGTGCTTTCTCAGAGATCCCCGTCCGGCCGACTGGTTACCTGCGGGTTCTTTTCGAAAGCCTTCTCTCCAGCAGAGTGTAACTACTCCATTGGGGATCGTGAACTGCTGGCCATAAAATTGGCGTTGGAGGAGTGGCGCTACCTCCTTGAGGGGTCGGTCCACCCGTTTACCATCTTTACCGATCACAAGAACCTGGCATATCTCCAGTCGGCCCAGAGACTTAATCCTCGACAAGCCAGATGGTCTCTATTCTTCGCTCGGTTCGATTTCATGCTGCATTTCCGCCCCGGGCCAAAGAACTTCAAGGCGGATGCCTTGTCCCGGTCTCTGCAGTCTCCTGATTTGGTGGAGGAACCGACTCACATCATTGATCCTGCCAAGATCATCACGGTGGCTCCGGTGAGACTGATTACTCCTCCTCCAGGCAAGACCTACGTGCCCGAGGCAGACAGGAAAAAGGTACTGCATTGGGGACATTCCTCTAAAGTTTCTGGACATGTCAGAGTCAAAAAGACGATGGAGCTCATTGCTGGTTTTTACTGGTGGCCCTCTCTCCACCAGGATGTGTCTGACTTCACGGCATCCTGTTCCTCCTGTGCCAAGGTCAAGGTTCCTAGGCGATCACCCTCCGGCCTTCTGCTTCCCCTGCCGATTCCCTCAGTCCCTTGGCAACATATCGCTTTGGATTTCATTACGGATCTACCTGACTCTTCCGGATATACAACTATCCTGGTAACTGTCGACCGCTTCTCCAAGATGGCCCATTTCACGCCTCTTCCAGCCTTGCCCTCCGCCCCAGAGTTGGCGAAGATTTTTATCCAGCACATCTTTCGCCTCCACGGCTTTCCGAAGCATATTGTGTCTGATCGAGGCGTACAATTCACCTCGCGATTCTGGAGAGCCTTATGTAAGCTTCTGGAGGTAAGGTTGGACTTTTCCTCCGCGTACCATCCTCAGTCCAATGGCCAAGTGGAACGCATTAATCAGGTACTAGCGACATATTTACGGCAGTTCACCAACGCTCATCAGGATGACTGGGTCCATCTCCTCCCCTGGGCAGAGTTCTCCTACAATAATCACCCCAGCGAGTCTTCAGCCAAGTCTCCATTCTTCGTAGTGTTTGGGATGCATCCTGGTATCCCGCTACCTATTTCCACTACCTCTGGTGTGCCTTCAGCAGATTCTCTGACCCTGGAGTTCTCTAAAATCTGGTCTGAGACCAAGGAGGCTCTCAAGAAGTCTGGGGAGCGCATGAAAAGACACGCTGACAAAAGACGCTTGGACTCTCCGATCTACCTCCCGGGTCAACAAGTTTGGCTTTTGGCCAAGTACATTAGGCTTAAGCTCCCTTCTTACAAACTGGGACCTCGCTACATTGGACCTTTCAAGATTCTCAAATGCATAAACAACGTATCTTACAAACTGGAGTTACCCGTCTCGCTTCGGATCCCCAACTCCTTCCACGTCTCTCTCCTTAAGCCAGTTGTCTTGAATCGGTTCCACCCGGCTCCCAACCCTTCTCCTCTACCTGTCTGTTCTGATGATATCTTTGAGGTAAGAGACATTTTGGCCTCGAAAAAAGTCAGGGGTAAAACTTTTTTCCTAATTGATTGGAAGGGTTTCGGTCCCGAGGAGAGATCTTGGGAGCCACGGGAAAACATCAATGCTCCACGCATTCTTAAGAGGTTTTTAGCCAGACGCAGTGGAGGGGAGGGTAAGAGAGGGGGTACTGTTAGCACCTCTCCCACAGCTCCTCACTCCCCGGCTGTACTCACCGCTCCCGCTCCTGGTCCGGCTTCCTCCTCAGTCTCTGCCTTGACGCGCGCCCCCGCTCTGCGCGCTTTCTGGCAGCTGGTCTCCCGACGTCCTCCTCCACTTCCCTCGGCCGCGCGCATGGTACCCCTGCGCACGCGCCGGAGGGTTAGATCGTGCGCCTATGGCAGTCTGTCGGCGTGACCTGCTCGGATCCCGCCCGACCTATCAGCGCCCTCCACTAGGTATTTCAGGCCGCCCTCCCCTAGGGGAGGCGCCTGACTATTGAGTTATTGTCTCTTGTGTCTAGGCCGTGCTCGCTGCTGTAGCAGCTGCTATCCTGTTTACCCTCTGTGCTGCCTGCCTTTGTGCTCCCTGTCCCTGTGCTCCCTGTCTCTGTGCTTCCTGCTGTGCCATCGTGTTATCGCTGTGTCTCCTGCTCCTGCCCGCTGTTTAACCCTCTGTGTCCTCTCTCCTTTTAGTGTTGCTCCCTTTCCTGCCTCCTGCTGGTCCCGCCGTCCCACCTTCCACTCCTTCCGCCTACGGATCCCGGTGTACCCGTCTCCTCCTTGGATCTTCCACTACTCCTCTTCATCGCTCGCCCTCTTGAGCCGACCCCTGGTCCTGGCTGCCGTGGCGCTTGAACTCCCCGAGTCTGTTCCCTAACGATCCCTGTATAGGGGTCGGTCCACTTGGTGCGCTCACTCGGGGAGGGTTCGGCGTCACGGCCCAGTGGGTCCACTCTCGCTTCCGGCACCCGAAGTGTAACATTTTTGGAGCTATTACAATGGAGGCAGGTAACCTACAATGCAAAAGATGAGGCTCCAAAAAAATTGGGTAATACTAATCTGGCTGCGCCGGCAGGGCACAAGCCAGAAAAAAAGGCTCCTCTATCTACTCCTATATAGTGTTTGCAACCAACCAATGTTGATGGATACGGATGGATGCACACTAATAGGAGAAGAAAAAATGAGCTGCACTCAAAGACAAATATGTGTGAGGCAGTGACGCACGTTGAGCGTCCTACAACCAGACGTAGCTGCAGGACACTCTACTCTGCGTGAGCTGCACTCACACACAGTCAGAGACCTCTCAGACAGCCGTGAACAGTGCAGCTAAGTGGGCACTGGCACTGACAGGCTGCAGAAAGGCTCCGCTGTGTACTCCTATATAGTGTTTGCAACCATCGTAGATGGAGACGGATGGATGCACACTAATAGAAGAAAAAATGAGCTGCAATAAAAGAAAAATGTGTGAGGCAGTGACACGCTGAGCGTCCTACAACCAGACGTAGCTGCAGGACACACTACTCAGCGTGAGCTGCACTCACACACAGTCAGAGACCTCTCAGACAGCCGTGAACAGTGCAGCAAAGTGGACACTAGCACTGAAAGGCTGCAGAAAGGCTCCGCTGTCTACTACTAGTGTTTGCAACCAACGTATATGGATACGGATGGAAGCACACTAGATTGAAATTATGTAAAAAATGCAGCTCAAAAATTAAAAGATGTATGAGGCAGCAGTTAGGCACGCTGGGCAGCCTACAACCTGACGTGGCTGCAGGACCCACTCCACAGCGTGAGCTGCACTCACACAGCCCTTGCAGACAGCTGTGAACACTGCTGCTAGGGCAAAGAAGGCTACAGTGGTGGTTTATGTAGCCTGGGTAAAGCACTAGATGTTTGGTGGAATCGCTATTTCTAACTGTCCCTCACAGTCTTCTACAGCAGCCTGTCCCTAACTGAATTCACAGCAGAGTGAACCAGAAATGGCGGCTGCGGTGGCTTTTATAGTGCATCATGACATCATTTCGGCAGTCAATCACAGCCATGCCAATAGTTAACATGCCTACATGCCTAACAGGATGTGCCCACACTTCGGAGGATTCCCATTGGCTTAATCAAAGCAAGCAGGCTCATAGCATGATGGGAACTTCCGATTCCGATTCCGGTATCCGATATGACAAAAGTATCGGAAGTCAGTATCGGAATTCCGATACCGCTAATATCGGCCGATACCCGATACTTGCGGTATCGGAATGCTCAACACTACTCATCTCTACTAAAGACCTCTGTTTTACTGTTTGTGCATGTTCCACAGTGATTATACATTTTTCAGCTAAATTTGTGCATAGATGAAAGTTTTCATATGGGAAAGAAACTGTAATGTCCCGTTTCCAGTATTCTCTAGGTAATGTCAGAGAATATATGGTTGATATTAATAATAATTTTCCTCTTCCGGTATTGTTGTATTTTGCCAATGGCTTACCGATATATCATGTTTTTATCACACAATATAGGACAGATGGAAGACCCTGACACTGGAGAATGTGTTGACTGCGAGACTGGATGTAAAACTTGTGAAGTAGGTAAGGCAACAAAAAATAAGTCAATATAAATTCAGTAACAAATATAGAGACTCTTAAGAATTAATCAATTAGTGTAAAAAATATATGCAAACCATAAACTACAATCTAAAGTGTCAGGCTACATTACAGTGAGATGGTTCTTCTTCCTCTTCCGATATACAGTATGCATTCCTTCAGAAAACATTTTATTTAAAAATCTATTTTCTTCTCAGAAATGGCAAGTATTAACTGGTATACTCAGAAGCTTTTTTTTCTACCCAGCTATTTGCGATATCTCACTTAAATTTTCAGTAATACTCTATAAGTCCCCAAAATGCATTCCAATTAATTCCAAATGCAACAATAATTTGAGCAGGGGGTTGGACCAGATGGCCCAGGAGGTCCCTTCCAACTCTACGATTCTATGAATAATCTTTAACCACTTATTGATGTTGTCCACTAAAATAACCCATTCTTAAATACTATATTCCCAAATGTAAAATAGAAATAACAGATATTCATCTTCCACAACGGCTCCGTTCCAGCAATGTCTTTCAGGAGATTTTTATGCCTCATGATCCTAGCAGCCAATTAGCAGCTACTAATGAGTTTCAGTTTTCACATTTCCTTCAAATGTCCAAGTAAAATAAGAGGTAAGATGCTTATTATATGCCACTTGTTGGCTGCAGTGCTCATGTGACATAATGTCATGTGAGCCCTGGGAGACCTTGTGTTGACTCTGCTTGAAATGTCACCAGTGTAGGAGATGAGTATATGATTTTTTTTTAATTTTATATTGGGAATATAGTATTTAAAAAAGGTTGTCCAAGTAGTGGACAACAGCTTCAAGGATACAGACAATTTTCTTATTTTGCGATTTCATTTTTTCTCTCCTTCTTCCTAAAGTCATAACTTTATTTTACCATTAACAGTAGGGCGTATTTTTTTATTCAACTAATCTTAGTTTTAAATGACATCCTTCACTTTATCATAAAATGTACTGGAAAAAATCCAAATGAAAAGAAATGGTGAGGAAAAAAACATAGTTCATCCATTGTTTACTGTGTTTTATTTTTGCGGTATTCATTGTGCGGTTAAAACTCAATAAAAAGATATATAAAAAAAAATGAACAGGCATTGCAATTCTCTAGGTCAGCACGATTACAACAATACCAAATTTGTGTATGTTTATTTTACTATTATTCTAGTGACTTAAAATTGTTGAACTTTGAAGAAAAAAAATGTTTCGTGTTGACATTTCCTGAGAAGTTAAATGATTAATGTCTGGATATGGAGTCCATACTGTCAATCATTGGAGAGGAGAAGTAAAAGTGTAAGGGTAGAATTAAAAGGTCTTTTTACCGGTATGGCTGTTGCAGTGTTTGGTAACTATTCAACTCTTTAGTGCTTAGTTAGACCACCATTTAATTTATCAAGACTATAATGAGACACAACGCACATCCAGGCTGTGTGGTAGTCAAAGTCATTTCATAAAAAAAAACCATAAGTAATGGAGAGCTTTGGCAGATAGCTTGGCTTACTGATTTCCCTCACCCAAACCCAAAAGAGATGCTTTTGAATGAATTGGTCTGTAGAATAAAGGAAAAGCTATCAATATTGCTTGTAATTTGTTGAAATTTCTTCAATACTGGCACGTCAGCGGTAGTGACCGCCGCCGTTCCAGCAGCGGCGGGGTCCGCTGCCGCCTCTACTCGCCAGCCCCCACCTCGCCGCGCTGTGTCCGCCTCCTCCTTGCTCCCATCCTCCCGGCATGTGGCTGTCCCGCGCAGGCGCCTTAGGCCACGGGCACGCGCTCTGCAGGATTCTTAACCCTGCAGCGCCCGCCCAGAGGCTCTGGCCGCCAATCAACCGGCAGCGTATGGTATATCAGGCGTCTCCAAGATGGTGGAGACGCCTGATTATCGTGTGCCTCACCTAGCGGTATTCTGGCCGAGTTGTAAGGGGTTTCCCTACAACTTACTTTGTACTCCGTCCTGTACTCCGTACTCTGCCCTGTAATCTGTACTCAGTCCTGTACTCTGTACTCCGTCCTGTACTCCATACTCAGTCCTGCACTTCGTACTCAGTCCTGCACTCCGTACTCAGTCCTGCACTCCGTACTCAGTCCTGCACTTCGTACTCAGTCCTGCACTTCGTACTCAGTCCTGCACTTCGTACTCCGTCCTGTACCTCCCTCTCAGTCCTGTGTTCCTTACTCCATCCTGCGCTCCGTGCCCTGCCCTGTGTTCCTGACCCGTCCTGTATCTCCACTTTGTCTCGTGCTTCTGTTCTGCCAGTTGCTCTCTGGTCCCCAGAGCCGCCCCTCTTGGTTCTAGCTGTCGCAGTATCTGTCTTCTGAGGGTCTGCCCCTAACGGTCCCTGTATAGGGGTCGGCTCCACCTGGCGCGCTCGCCCTCGGGAGCTCCAGTTCCGTGATCCAGAGGGTCCACTCTCGGACGTTGCCTTTTCCTGGTCGTCACAGCATAATTAGGCCATGGACCCCGCTAGTGCCTCGGCGGCTACGCAGAAAGAATTGCTCTTTTTGCGGGAGAACCAGACTAGAATAATGTCCTTCATGAAATCCATGGACACCCGGCTTTCTGCCTTACAAACTGCTGACCCAGGGAACGCCCCGTTGCTAGCTGGGCTCCAGCAGGAGCTCGCGCAGCAGCATGACGCCCAGTCCCACATCTTGAGCTACATGGCATCCGTAGATGACCGACTTTTGTCTCTTCAGTCCGCTTCGGCCCTACCTCGGGATCCCGTATCTCACCCGCCCCCACGCCTAGGAAAGCCTCCCCAGTATAGCGGCGACCCCAAGTTATGTCGGGGGTTTTTAAATCAGTGCCGTCTACACTTTGAACTCCTGCCCCAGCAGTACCCCTCTGATCATTTGTGTCCCATCTTGAGGGGGAGGCCTTAGCTTGGGTGAATCCCCTGTGGGAGAGAGATGACCAGGTGGTATCGAGCATTCAGAAGTCCTGGATACTTTCTGCAGGGTATTTGATGAGCCTGGAAGCGTGGCCTCTACCACTGAGGCTCTTTTCAAACTCCGTCAGGGATCTGCCACCGTAGGACAGTATGCCATCTGCTTCCGGACACTATCCTCTGAGCTAGAGTGGAATAATGAGGCCTTGGTTGGGGCCTTTTGGAGGGGACTCTCGGGCAAAATTAAAGATGAGCTTGCCGGCCGTGACACTCCTACCACCCTGGAGGATCTTATATCCCTAGCCACCCGTATAGATTTACAGTTTCAAGATCGCTCCCGAGAGTCAGTTAGGGAGAGGAGACCCTTTAGGCTATATCAAGTGCCCATTCCCCGCTCCCCGGCGTCTCCTAGTAATTCCGCTCCTGAGCCCATGCAGGTGGGCCGAGTAAAGTTGTCCGAGCAACGACGCAGGGAGAGAATGACGCACGGGCTATGCCTTTACTGCAGCGGGGCCAATCATTTTGTGCGCACTTGCCCAGAGAGGCCGGAAACGTCTCCACTCAGGCCACGTAAGAGAGGCCTCCCTAGGTGATACTGATTCCTCTCTGCCCCTTACCATTTCGGCTCTAATTGTTTCAAGTCGGGAGCGTAGATCTGTGGAGGTGTATGTGGACTCGGGTGCGGCTGGTAACTTCATCCGGCTCAAGGAGGTGGACCAGTTCCGGATTCCGGTGGTCACTCTAGAAAATCCTTGCACAATTGCCTCTGTGGATGGCAAACCACTACCTGAACCCATCCCCATGGTCACTGTCGAGGTGGAGTTACAAGTTGGAGCACTTCACCGGGAAAAGATCACCTTCTACGTCCTGCCTAAATTGTCTCACGCCGTACTTCTCGGCCTACCCTGGCTACGCTTACATGAGCCCATTCTGGACTGGTGCTCTGGGGAGATCCTACGCTGGGGACACTCCTGCCATGAACACTGTTTCTTGTCAGTACCTCATCCTGGATCACTACAAGCTCCTGCCGACCTTCCTGGGCTCCCCATGGCTTATCTTTCGTACGCCGATGTCTTCAGGAAGAAAGAGACAGAGACCCTGCCGCCGCATCGGTCCTACGATTGCCCAATCGAGATGATTTTGGGAGCTACTCCCCCCAGGGGGAGAACTTATCCACTGTCTCCAGCGGAGACCTCGGCCATGTCAGTACATCCGGGAAAACTTGGCCAGGGGTTTTATTCAGAAGTCATCTTCTCCTGCTGGAGCAGGGTTTTTCTTCGTTGGGAAGAAAGATGGATCCCTTCTGCCGTGTATTGACTACTGAGGCTTGAACAGTATCACAGTCAAAAATATTTATCCTCTCCTGCTAATCCCTGAACTCTTTGACCGTTTGAGAGGGGCCCAGATCTTTACCAAGTTGGATCTGCGGGGAGCATATAACTTGATTCGAATCCATGCCGGGGACGAGTGGAAGACAGCCTTCAATACTCGGGACGGCCATTACGAGTATTTGGTCATGCCTTTTGGTCTTTGCAACGCCCCGGCGGTGTTCCAGGAATTCGTTAATGAGATTTTCCGAGACCTGCTTTACTCATGTGTCGTTGTATATCTAGATGACATTCTCATCTTTTCACCTGACTTATCCTCCCATAGGAGGAATGTTCGGCTGGTCCTGCAACGCCTACTGGAGAACCGACTCTATGCTAAAATAGAGAAATGCCTGTTTGAACAAACTTCATTGCCCTTCTTAGGGTATATTATCACGGACTCCGGGGTGAAGACGGACCCCGAGAAACTATCTGCTGTACTCAAATGGCCTCGTCCGGTTGGAGTAAAAGCCATCCAATGGTTCCTGGGATTCGCAAATTATTACAGGCAGTTCATCCCTCACTTCTCCTCGGTGACCAAGCCCATCTCCGCTCTGACCCGAAAGGGGACAAAAGCAAATGTTTGGCCTTCAGAGGCCGAAGAGGCCTTTCTTGCCTGGAAACGGGCCTTTGCTACAGCTCCGATTTTACACTGGCCGATAGTTAATAGGCCCTTCGTCCTAGAGGTGGATGCATCCTCCACCAGAGCAGGGGCGGTCCTTTCCCAGCGGACGTCTTCGGGCCACTTGGTGCCTTGAGGGTTCTTCTCTAAATCATTCTCTCCTGCAGAATGCAACTATTCAATTGGAGATCGGGAATTACTGGCCATTAAGATGGCTCTGGAGCAGTGGCGGTATCTTCTGGAGGGGGCGGTCCATCCATTTATAATCTTCACGGACCACAAGAGTTTTGCGTATCTTCATCCGCGCAAAGACTCAATTCCAGGCAAGCCAGGTGGTCGCTGTATTTTTCCTACTTTGACTTCAAACTCCATTTTTGGCCTGGGGATAGGAATACCAAGGCTGACGCCCTATCCAGGTCTTTGCAATCACCTGAGACTGAGGAGGTTCCTTCTTATATCATTGAGCCTGCCAAACTTATCACCGTAGCACCCGTGAGGGTTTCACCCAATCTGCCAGGCAAGAACTTCGTCCCACAGAATAAGAGGTTAGAAGTGCTAGACTGGGGGCACTCCTCCAAGATTGTGGGACACGTCGGGGTCAAGAAAACCCTCAGCCTTCTCTCTCGCTACTATTGGTGGCCTTCTCTTTGTCAAGATGTGACAGATTTTGTAGCCTCCTGCATGACTTGTGCTCAGAACAAAGTACCAAGGAGTCTGCTGACCGGCCTGCTTCACCCTCTGCCTCCTCCTGATGCCCATTGGCGACAGATAGGTAAGGATTTCATTACTGATTTACCCTGCTCTTCCGGGTGTACTACTATCCTAGTAGTGGTCGATCGCTTCTCCAAGATGGCCCATTTTATCCCATTGCCCGGATTACCTACAGCACCTGAGTTGGCCAAGGTCTTCATCCACCAGGTTTTCAGACTTCATGGACTCCCTCAACGAATTGTGTCTGATCGTGGGGTCCAGTTTACCTCTCGATTCTGGAGAGCACTCAGCAACCTCATGGGTATATCTCTGGATTTCTCCTCCACCTATTATCCTCAGACCAATGGGCAAGTGGAGTGGATCAATCAGGTATTGGCAGCCTACCTGCGTCACTTTTCTAAGGCCCATCAAGACAACTGGGTGTCACTCCTGCTCCTGCCATGGGCAGAGTTCGCCCATAACAATCATCCTAATGAGTCCACCACGAAAACGCCGTTCTTTGTGGTTTCTGGCCAGAATCCTGGTGTTCCGCTGCCTATCTCCAGGCCTTCTGGTGTTCCCGCAGATGCCCTCTCTTCAGAGTTTTCTCAGATCTGGAGGGAGACCAGAGAGGCACTTGAAAAGTCCAGTATCCGGATTTAGAGGCATGCAGACAGGAGACGCAGGGACCTTCCGTCATACCAACCTGGCTACAAAGTCTGGCTTTCGACCAAGCATATCTGCCTAAAAATGCCTTCTTACAAAGTGGGTCCTCGGTACATCGTTCCTTTTGAGGTTCTTGGATGCATTAACAACATGGCTTATAAATTGAGGTTGCCGGCTTCACTCCGGGTCCATAACGCCTTCCTTGTCTCGCTCCTTAAACCTGTTGTTCTTAATCGGTATCACCCTGTACCACCTCCTTCTCCTCAGCCAGTAGGGGCCGATAACATCTTTGAAGTAAGAGATATTCTAGTCATGAAGAAAGTTCGGGGGTGAACCTTCTTCCTTATCAGTTGGAAGGGTTTTGGCCCTGAGGAGAGGTCCTGGGAACCTCAGGAGAATGTTAATGCTCCACTTATTTTAAGGAAGTTTTTGTCCAATCTCAGGAGGGGGAGATGTAATGGGGGGGTACTGTCACGTCAGTGGCGGTCACCGCCGCCGTTCCAGCAGCGGCAAAGTCCGCCGCCGTCTCTACTCACCAGCCCCCACCTCGCCGCGATGTGCCCGCCTCCTCCTTGCTCCCATCCTCCCGGCCTGTGGCTGCCCCGCGCAAGCGCCTTAGGCTGCGGGTGCGTGCTCTGCAGGATTCTTAACCCTGCAGCGCCCGCCCAGAGGCCCTGGCCGCCAATCAACCGGCAGCGCATGATATATCAGGCATCTCCAAGATGGTGGAGACGTCTGATTATCGTGTGCCTAACCTAGTTGTATTCTGGCCGAGTTGTAAGGGGTTTCCCTACAACTTACTCTGTACTCCGTCCTGTACTCTGTACTCTGCCCTGTACTCCGTCCTGTACTCCATACTCTGCCCTGTACTCTATATTCTGTCCTGTCCTCCGTACTCTGCCCTGTACTCTGTAGTCCGTCCTGTACTCCGTACTCTGCCCTCCCTCTCAGTCCTGTGTTCCTTACTCCATCCTGCGCTCCGTGCCCTGCGTTCCTGACCCGTCCTGTATCTCCACTTTGTTTTGTGCTTCTGTTCTGCCAGTTGCTCTCTGGTCCCCAGAGCCGCCCCTCTTGGTTCTAGCTGTTGCGGTATCTGTCTTCTGAGGGTCTGCCCCTAACGGTCCCTGTATAGTCGTCAGCTCCACCTGGCGCGCTCGCCCTCGGGAGCTCTAGTTCCGCAATCCAGAGGGTCCACTCTCGGACGTTGCCTTTTCCTGGTCGTCACAAATGCTATTAGAAAAACATCAATGATGTCTTCTTTACTAAGTAGGTTGAGAGAATGTGAAGGGTGTGCCAAGCTGTTATCAAGGCAAAGGGTAGATGCTTTATTGAATCAAAACTTTAAAGTAAGGTGGTTTCAATTGTATTAACTTTTTAGATCATTGTGTAATTCTGTTTGTATTAGTTGTGTGCTCCAATGACTTTATTATTATTTTCATGTATGTAATAACTTAAAGAGCCACCACCACCTTAAGACAAAAAAAAAACAAAAAATGACAGTACATTTCTTATGTATAGTCATACTATCTGGTGCCTCCCACTGACTCCTCTTCTTAAGGTACTGTCACACTTAGCGATGTACCAGCGATCCCAACCAGCGATATGACGCGGTCAGGATCGCTGGTACATCGCTAAGTGGTCGCTAGTGAGCTGCCACACAGGCAGATCTCACCAGCGACATCGCAGGGGACGGGGATCGCTACTTACCTGTCACACCAGGCGATCCTGCGTCCTCCCGCCCGGCTCCACGCGTCGCTCGTCCTCACAGCAGGAAGCGCCGCAGGAAGCTGACGACGAGAAACAGTCCTGAACGTTCTCGCGCGATCAGCGATAACCAGCGGGGGAGCCGGTCGTAGGTAAGTATCAGACACAGAGATATCGCTAGCAATATCGCTATAACGTCACTAGTTATAGCGATATTGCTAGCGATATCTCTTAGTGTGACATGCCCTTTAGATCAATGTTCCTCTTATCCTGCTTTCAAGATGCCTGAACTTATCACTTCTCATGCCAGCTGGGAAGCATGAGATAAGGAACAACAATTTGAGCAGAGGAGGCAGCAGAAGAAGGGCACAAGGTAGGATGCCTATTTATTAGAAATGTATAGTTACACTGAATTCCAGATTGTAGGGTCTCTTTGATTAGAATAGACCCCAGTTGTTTGAATACAACCTCAAAAGTTGTTGTGAATGAGTATATGGGCACAATCATCCAAATGTAAAATATATTTTTCATTTTTATAGATGATCCAGAAATCTGCCTCAGCTGTCTGCAAGGATATTATCTGTAAGTTATTTGTATTTTTTAAATTGTTGGTGGAATTAGCATGTTTATTGATAATGAATGGTAGTGCAGTAATTAATGTTATCATAACAAAAATACGTACAATAGAGTTGGTAACAAAAACAGATGGACCAAAATAGAACTGAGAGGTTGTGCTCACATTAATCATACACAGTATTGATTGCACACCCTAGAAATATTTTTTCAACAATTAATCTGTAAAGGGATTATCCCGCTTTAAAAATCATATTCATTGTATAGATTATTAAAATTTACATTAATTGCTAATTACCGTACTTGTTTAAAATGTGTTCCAATATTTATTTATAAGGGAACTCCAGCAGATTTTTGACATTTTTCAACATATTATGGGGCCTACTGGTGTTCAAAGTGTAAAGCAATGCGTACATCCATCTAAAGAGTTGAGTGCTGATGAACATGCCCATTAAGTCATTTACTCTAAAGCCAGATCTTTGCAGAGTGACCCCCTATTTAGTATAGAGCAGCTAATAGACATTGCTTGCCCTGATTGTCATAGAATGGTCAGAGCCTCTGCTGTAGCATAGCAGTATAGCTAAGGCTAAGTTCACATTAACACACAGTGCTCTACCGCTTACACTCCATGAGAGTGTCCATTAGAATCCCCAACAAATTGTATTCTACAGGAATCCTGACAAAGTACTGATGTAGGAAAATGGTGAGGTGCCCGAGTAGGGTTCCAATCCATGAATAATAGTAATATTAAATTTGGCACTCAGCAGGACGCGTGGCAATAGATGTGAAATTTGTTTACAATTTAACCAGTCTGGAACAACAGCTAATGACGTTTCGGTTCAACATGGACCTACATCAGATAAATGATGTATAAGAGAATTGTATAAAAAAGCGAGAACAATATGACTATCCATCTTGAAAATATATAAATATTATACAGTTAAATGTACAAAATAATAATAAATAACAACTGACAGATCAAAGGGTGATCAGCACAGGCCGCTGAAAGTTTGTGATAATCTATGAAGTGTGATGGATAGAGTTGAGCGATACCGTCCGATACTTCAAAGTATCGGATCGGAATGGATCGGCCGATCTTAAAAAAAAGTATCGGTATCGCCGATTCCGATACCGGAAGTCCCATTCAAGTCTATGGGACTTCCGGTATCGGAATAAGAAAAATCCTGTTTTTCCCTTGTACAGCCTCTCTGGGGTCTGTACGGGCCTTTCGGGGGGCTGTGCCGGCCTGCCAGGGGGTCTGTGCAGGCTCCGGTGGTCTGTGCCGGCCTGCCGGGGGGCTGTGCCGGCCTGCCAGGGGGGCTGTGCAGGCTCCGGTGGGCTGTGCCGGCCTGCCGGGGGGCTGTGCCGGCCTGCCGGGGGGCTGTGCAGGATCCGGGGGGCTGTGCCGGCCTGCCGGGGGGCTGTGCCGGCCTGCCGGTGGTCTGTGCAGGCTCCGGGGGTCTGTGCAGGCATCGTCCGATGGGACTACAAGTCCCATCGGGCGATGCCTGCTACCATGACAGTGATTGACACATTAGCCAATGATGGGACAGTAGTAGTCCCATCATCCGGCTAATGTGTTGAATGTAAAAAAAAATAAAAAAAAAAAATTACATGCTACATACATACAACATGCATACTACATACATGCTACATTCATACTACATACTACATACATGCTACATTCATACTACATATATACTACATGCAACATACATACTACATACATACTACATGCATGCAACATGCATACTACATATATACTACATGCATGCAACATGCATACTACATATATACTACATGCTACATACATACTACATATATGCTACATATATACTACATACATACTACATGCATGCTACATACATACTACATGCTACATACATACTACATATATACTACATGCATGCTACATACATACTACATGCTACATACATACTACATATATACTACATGCATGCTACATACATACTACATGCTACATACATACTACATATATACTACATGCATGCTACATACATACTACATGCTACATACATACTACATATATACTACATGCATGCTACATACATACTGCATGCTACATGCATGCTACATACATACTACATACATACTACATGCTACATACATACCACATATATACTACATACATACTACGTACATACTACATATATACTACATGCATGCAACATGCATACTACATATATACTACATGCTACATACATACTACATATATGCTACATACATACTACATACATACTACATGCATGCTACATACATACTACATGCTACATACATACTACATATATACTACATGCATGCTACATACATACTACATGCTACATACATACTACATACACTCACTGGCCACTTTATTAGGTACACCTGTCCAACTGTGTGTTAAGACTTAATTTCTAATCAGCCAATCACATGGCGGCAACTCAGTGCATTTAGGCATGTAGACATGGTCAAGACAATCTCCTGCAGTTCAAACCGAGCATCAGTATGGGGAAGAAAGGTGATTTGAGTGCCTTTGAACGTGGCATGATTGTTGGTGCCAGAAGGGCTGGTCTGAGAATTTCAGAAACTGCTGATCTACTGGGATTTTCACGCACAACCATCTCTAGGGTTTACAGAGAATGGTCCGAAAAAGAAAAAAAATCCAGTGAGCGGCAGTTCTGTGGCCGGAAATGCCATGTTGATGCCAGAGGTCAGAGGAGAATGGGCAGACTGGTTCGAGCTGATAGAAAGGCAACAGTGACTCAAATTGCCACCCGTTACAACCAAGGTAGGCAGAAGAGCATCTCTGAACGCACAGTGCGTCGAACTTTGAGGCAGATGGGCTACAGCAGCAGAAGACCACACTGGGTACCACTCCTCTCAGCTAAGAACAGGAAACTGAGGCTACAATTTGCACAAGCTCATCGAAATTGGACAGTAGAAGATTGGAAAAACGTTGCCTGGTCTGATGAGTCTCGATTTCTGCTGCGACATTCGGATGGTAGGGTCAGAATTTGGCGTAAACAACATGAAAGCATGGATCCATCCTGCCTTGTATCAACGGTTCAGGCTGGTGGTGGTGGTGTCATGGTGTGGGGAATTTTTTCTGGGCACTCTTTGGGCCCCTTGGTACCAATTGAGCATCGTTGCAACGCCACAGCCTACCTGAGTATTGTTGCTGACCATGTCCATCCCTTTATGACCACAATGTACCCAACATCTGATGGCTACTTTCAGCAGGATAATGCGCCATGTCATAAAGCTCGAATCATCTCAGATTGGTTTCTTGAACATGACAATGAGTTTACTGTACTCAAATGGCCTCCTCAGTCACCAGATCTCAAGCCAATAGAGCATCTTTGGGATGTGGTGGAACGGGAGATTTGCATCAGGGATGTGCAGCCGACAAATCTGCGCCAACTGTGTGATGCCATCATGTCAATATGGTCCAAAATCTCTGAGGAATGCTTCCAGCACCTTGTTGAATCTCTGCCACGAAGAATTGAGGCAGTTCTGAAGGCAAAAGGGGGTCCAACCCCTTACTAGCATGGTGTACCTAATAAAGTGGCCAGTGAGTGTATATACTACATGCATGCTACATACATACTACATGCTACATACATACTACATATATACTACATGCATGCTACATACATACTACATGCTACATACATACTACATACTACATACTACATACTACATACTACTAGGGGAAGAGTCTTGAGGAGATCATTTGCATATTCCCAGTGCCTTCTGGGATAAGTGAAGAGTCTCCGCGAGCTCTACGATCACTGGGTTTTGGCCGTTGCAGCTGAAAAGAGGAAATCGGAAAACCAGGGGAAGAGTCTTGAGGAAATCATTTGCATATTCCCAGTGCCTTCTGGGATAAGTGAAGAGTCTCCGCGAGCTCTACGATCACTGGGTTTTGGCCGTTGCAGCTGAAAAGAGGAAATCGGAAAACCAGGGGAAGAGTCTTGAGGAGATCATTTGCATATTCCCAGTGCCTTCTGGGATAAGTGAAGAGTCTCCGCGAGCTCTACGATCACTGGGTTTTGGCCGTTGCAGCTGAAAAGAGGAAATCGGAAAACCAGGGGAAGAGTCTTGAGGAGATCATTTGCATATTCCCAGTGCCTTCTGGGATAAGTGAAGAGTCTCCGCGAGCTCTACGATCACTGGGTTTTGGCCGTTGCAGCTGAAAAGAGGAAATCGGAAAACCAGGGGAAGAGTCTTGAGGAGATCATTTGCATATTCCCAGTGCCTTCTGGGATAAGTGAAGAGTCTCCGCGAGCTCTACGATCACTGGGTTTTGGCCGTTGCAGCTGAAAAGAGGAAATCGGAAAACCTATCGGCGCCTATCGGCGCGCGAATTTTGGCTCATCTTTTTAAGAAATCTCAAGATGGAAGAGGCCAGGAGCCATTTGGTGAGCTGCATTTCTTGCTACATGTTCACAGACTTACCAGTGGAAAAGCCAAATTTCACATGCCACAAATGCAAGCTTGTGTCCCTGTTGGAGGAAAAGTTGCAAAATCTCGAAGAGAGGTTGGCTACGTTGAAGATCATTAAGGAAGGTGAAGAGTTCTTGGACAGAGCAGAATTATCTCTTCATGTTACAGAAAGAGAAGAAATTCGAAGTGCACCTGAAGAAACAGAGGAATGGAGACATGTGACCCAGAGAAGCAGGAGGATCAGGAGGCAGTCAGCACCCATACTGCTCAGAAACCAGTACCAGGCTCTCACGCAGGAAAACGATGAAGAAATACATCAGGATAAGACTTTGCCAACAAACAGCAACCTTGTACGCCTTCAGAGTCCTCCTGGATGGAGAAAGAAAAATGTTGTGAAGAAGAAACGGAGAGTGGTGGTCATGGGGGATTCCCTGTTGAGAGGAACAGAGGCCGCTATCTGCAGACCGGATATAACTTCAAGAGAAATGTGCTGTCTTCCAGGTGCAAAAATTAAAGATGTGTCTGACAGGATATCAGGACTCTTCAGACCTTCAGATGACTACCCATTCCTGCTACTACATGTGGGGACAAATGACACCGCAAGAAACGACCTGGAAACCATCTGCAGAGACTTTGAAGACTTAGGCAAGAAAGTGAAAGAACTGGGAGCGCAGGTGGTCTTCTCTTCCATCCTCCCAGTGGATGGCCATGGAACAAGGAGGTGGAATAAGATTCTGCAGGTGAACAACTGGCTACGTCGATGGTGCCGTCAGCAACGATTTGGATTTCTGGATCACGGAGTGAACTACTTATACGATGGACTACTTGCTAGAGATGGGGTGCACCTTACGAAGACTGGAAAGCATGTATTTGGAAGTCGCCTTGCTACACTTGTAAGGAGAGCTTTAAACTAGAACAACATGGGAAGGGAAGCAAAAGACCAGAAAAAGCCATACACCTGACAAATGCTATTGAGAACTCTGCTAATAGAAGTGGAAAGGAAGAACAAAGACGAAAGAATCTAATTAATAAAAATATTGGAGAAAGAGAAACCAATCACAAACTAAAATGTTTCTATACTAATGCACAAAGCATGGGCAACAAACAAGGAGAATTGGAACTACTAACACAGGAAAAGAAATATGATGTCATTGGAATCACTGAAACTTGGTGGGACGATACACATGATTGGAATACAAGACTAGAAGGATACAACTTATTTGCAAGAAACAGACTTGATAAACGAGGAGGAGGTGTTGCATTGTATGTTAGAAACGCGTATATCTGCACAGAGATTGAAGCTTCAGAGACTGGGAGTTCTGTGGAAACTGTTTGGGTAAGAATACAAGGACAGAACAATGGAAAGGACACCATTGTAGGCATTTACTACAGGCCGCCTGTGCAAGCTGAAGATATGGATGAACTCTTTATGCATCAAATGGCCAAGTTCTCCAAAAAATATGACATAGTTGTCATGGGAGATTTCAACTATCCAGACATTTGTTGGGAATCTCTCTCAGGCAAAACTAACAGGTCAAGGAAATTCTTATCCTCTCTTGCTGACAACTTTATCTTCCAAAAGGTAGGGGAGAAAACAAGGGGAACTGCTACCTTGGATCTAATCCTTATAAACAGGGAGGAAATGGTTGAGGAGGTAAAAGTGGCTGGAACCCTAGGAGGTAGCGACCATGCTATTTTAGAATTTTGGATAACTAGAGGCGGAAGACCTGTGAAGACTCAGACGTCAAGGTTAGATTTCAGAAAGGCAGATTTTAAGGGATTCAGAAAGATAATTGGAGGGATCCAATGGCTGGATATCCTTAAAGACAAAAATGTCCAGGAAGGATGGGAAACCTTGAAAAATGAAATTCTCAAAGCACAGTTGTTAACAATTCCGAAAAGAGGGAAGAATAGGAAGCATTTAAGGAAACCAGGATGGGTGAACACAGAACTTAAGCACATGCTAAAAAGGAAGAAAAAAATGTTTATAAAATGGAAAGAGGGAGGCATATCTAAAGAAGAATATAATGCTGTCTGCAGAATCTGCAGGGCACAAATCAGATTAGCTAAAGCTGAAAATGAATTGAGGCTTGCAAGAGATGTCAAAAGCAATAATAAAGGATTTTGGGGATATGTCAAAAGTAAAAGAAAAGTCAAAGATGCTATAGGATTTTTACAGGATGAAAATGATGAAATGGTAAGACAGGATGTTGAGAAGGCTGAACTTTTAAATTCCTATTTTGCATCTGTTTTCTCTCAGAAAGGAAATGTAACACCAACTGTTATTCACTGTCCTATTAAGGGAATAGAAGAATCCAGGATATCTATAAACAGAAAGATAGTGAGGAAACACTTAGCTAACCTAAATGAATTCAAGTCTCCAGGTCCAGATGAATTACACCCCAGAGTACTGAAGGAGATAGCAGAAGAAATTTCTGAACCACTCTCCATAATCTTTGAAAATTCTTGGAGAACAGGAGAAGTGCCAGAAGACTGGAGAAGAGCAAATGTTGTTCCTATCTTCAAAAAGGGGAAGAAGGTGGACCCAGGCAACTATAGGCCGGTGAGTCTGACTTCTATACCAGGAAAGATCTTTGAACAAATTATTAAACAACATGTAAGTCAATACCTGGATAAGAATGAAGTGATCAAACAGAGTCAGCATGGGTTTGTAACTAATAAGTCATGTCAGACTAACTTAATTTCCTTCTATGACGGTATCACTGATTGGGTGGATCAAGGAAATGCTGTAGATATAGTATATCTTGACTTCAGCAAAGCATTTGACAAAGTCTCTCATACAATCCTTATTGAAAAAATGACTAAGTATGGAATGGACAAGGCAACTGTTAGGTGGATTCATAGCTGGCTTAGTGATCGGACCCAAAGAGTGGTCGTAAATGGCTGCACATCCAGTTGGAAGAATGTCTCAAGTGGGGTACCACAGGGCTCTGTCCTGGGCCCTGTATTGTTCAACATCTTTATCAATGATTTAGATGAAGGAATTGAGGGTAAACTGATTAAATTTGCTGATGACACAAAGCTAGGAGGGATAGCTAATACTAGAGAAGAGAGAGAGAGGATTCAAAAAGATTTAAATAAACTGGAGAAGTGGGCAGTAACTAACAGAATGGTTTTTCACAGGGAGAAATGCAAAGTACTACATCTGGGCAATAAAAATGAAAAAAGCATATATAGAATGGGAGGAATAGGGCTAAGTGACAGCACATGTGAAAAAGACTTGGGTATACTAATAGATCACAGACTGAATATGAGTCAACAGTGTGATGCAGCAGCAAAAAAGGCAAATGCAGTTCTAGGATGTATTAACAGAAGCATACAGTCTAGATCACGTGAAGTCATTATTTCCCTCTACTCCTCTTTGGTCAGACCTCATCTGGAATATTGTGTCCAGTTTTGGGCACCACATTTTAAAAAAGACATCAACAAACTGGAGCAAGTTCAGAAAAGAGCGACCAGAATGGTGACCGGTCTGCAAACCCTGTCTTATGAGGAAAGGTTGCAGGATTTGGGAATGTTTAGTTTGCAAAAGAGAAGACTGAGAGGAGACTTAATTGCTGTCTACAAATATCTAAAGGGCTGTCACATTGTAGAAGGATCAACTTTATTCTCATTTGCACAAGGAAAGACTAGAAGCAATGGGATGAAACTGAATGGGAGGAGACACAGATTAGATATTAGAAAAAACTTTTTGACAGTTAGAGTGATCAATGAGTGGAACAGGCTGCCACGAGAAGTGGTGAGTTCTCCTTCAATGGAAGTCTTCAAACAGAGGCTGGACAGACATCTGACTGGGATGATTTAGCAAATCCTGCTTTGAGCAGGGGGTTGGACCAGATGGCCCAGGAGGTCCCTTCCAACTCTACGATTCTATGATTCTATGATTCTACATATATACTACATGCATGCTACATACATACTGCATGCTACATGCATACTACATACATACTACATGCTACATACATACCACATATATAGTACATACATACTACATACAATACATTCATACAATACATACATAGACATACAGTACATATAACATAGAGTAACATACTTACCAATACTTGTCACATTGTTCCCCGAAGCCATTGTCTTTTACGGAATAAATATTAACATAACAAACCACAAAAATACTCACCCACGATCCGAAGCAGTCCACAAGTGTGTCCCACGACGATCTTGGGTAGAGAACTGCAGCATCAGCTGTTGCTGCCATTCTCTACGGGCTGCAGGAATCCAATGACGGAAGGTAGGTATCCTTCCGCACTGTATTCTTCCGCCACTTAAAAAAAAAAGTCCCTAGTCTCACTTTATGCCATTGCTGCGTGGGATTTCCCACACAGCAATGGCATAAAGTGAGACTAGGGACTTTTTTTTTTTAAGTGGCGGAGGAATACAGTGCGGAAGGATACCTACCTTCTGTCATTGGATTCCTGCAGCCCGTAGAGAACGGCAGCAACAGCTGATGCTGCAGTTCTCTACCCAAGATCGTCGTGGGACACACTCGTGGACTGCTTCGGATCGTGGGTGAGTATTTTTGTGGTTTGTTATGTTAATATTTATTCCGTAAAAGACAATGGCTTCGGGGAACAATGTGACAAGTATTGGTAAGTATGTTACTCTATGTTATATGTACTGTATGTCTATGTATGTATTGTATGAATGTATTGTATGTAGTATGTATGTAGTATATATGTGGTATGTATGTAGCATGTAGTATGTATGTAGTATGCATGTAGCATGCAGTATGTATGTAGCATGCATGTAGTATATATGTAGTATGTATGTAGCATGTAGTATGTATGTAGCATGCATGTAGTATATATGTAGTATGTATGTAGCATGTAGTATGTATGTAGCATGCATGTAGCATGCATGTAGTATGTATGTAGTATATATGTAGTATGTATGTAGCATGTAGTATGTATGTAGCATGCATGTAGTATATATGTAGTATGTATGTAGCATGTAGTATGTATGTGGCATGCATGTAGTATATATGTAGTATGTATGTAGCATGTAGTATGTATGTAGCATGCATGTAGCATGCATGTAGTATGTATGTAGTATATATGTAGTATGTATGTAGCATGTAGTATGTATGTAGCATGCATGTAGTATATATGTAGTATGTATGTAGCATGTAGTATGTATGTAGCATGCATGTAGTATATATGTAGTATGTATGTAGCATGTAGTATGTATGTAGCATGCATGTAGTATGTATGTAGTATGTATGTAGTATATATGTAGTATGTATGTAGCATGTAGTATGTATGTAGCATGCATATAGTATATATGTAGTATGTATGTAGCATGCATGTAGTATGTATGTAGCATGCATGTAGTATATATGTAGTATGTATGTAGCATGTAGTATGTATGTAGCATGCATGTAGTATGTATGTAGTATGTATGTAGTATGTATGTAGTATGTATGTAGTATATATGTGTTATGTATGTAGTATGTATGTAGTATGTATGTAGCATGTAGTATGCATGTAGTATGTATGTAGTATTTTTTTTTTTTTTTTTAACATTTAACACATTAGCCGGATGATGGGACTACTACTGTCCCATCATTGGCTAATGTGTCAATCACTGTCATGGTAGCAGGCATCGCCAGATGGGACTTGTAGTCCCATCGGACGATGCTTGCACAGACCCCCGGACATCAGCACAGCCCCCCGGCAGGCCGGCACAGCCCCCCGGCAGGCCGGTACAGACCCCCACAGGGTGCACAGACCACCGGCAGGCGGGGACAGCCCCCCGGCAGGCCGGTACAGACCCCCACAGGGTGCACAGACCACCGGCAGGCCGGCACAGCCCCCCGGCAGGCCGGTACAGACCCCGGGCAGTCCACACAGCCCCCCGGCAGGCCGGCAGAGACCCCCGGAAGGCCCGAAATGACGGCGCATCATGATGCGCACACACCGCGCATCATGATGACGTCAGGCTGTCAATCAACTTTGAACTTCCGATTCCGATGCCGACTTCCGATATTGAAAAAATATCGGAAGTCGGTATCGGAATTCCGATACAGCAAGTATCGGCCGATACCCGATACTTGCGGTATCGGAATGCTCAACACTAAGTGATGGAGTGGCAATAATAAAGAGCTGTATGCTGCAAAGAACTTACAGCTCTCCTGTCACTCAGGGCAGGGACTTGCGGCATGAGCTGGAGGAGTCACTGCACTTACAGATAGGATTCTTCACCGCAACTTCTTTCTGGAGTTAACTCCACCTCCCTGCTCTGTCAGGAACAAGGGAGACCAGCAAAATCATAGACATTCTCACCTTGCCCAGAGGCTCGGTTTGGATATGGATGCTGGTGCTGAGTTTCAGGTATTGAGCGGAGCTAACAGCGCCCTGGCGAACAGGGCAGGGACTCCCAGCGCACATCGGAGGGCAAACTTATAAAATCAGCAAGGGATCAAATACTTATTTGCCCCACTGTATGCAAAATAAATAATAGAGAATGCACCCTAGGGAACACCTATGCACCTAATAGTGGAAAAATTTAATTCCTTAATAGACTAATACAAAAACTAAAAAAAATACAAAAGGGATATTTAATATTATTCTTAGACTTTAATACTATTTTGGATAAAAATTAGATACTACATCTAACTCAAGATAACTCAAGTTACAAGATCTTTACACTTAAGTTTTGTTTTATCAGCAAGTTCTTATCTGATGTTTTCAGATGTCTCAATGTCAAAAGAATACACATATTTTTCCGCTAGGCATTCAACATTTACCAGAATAGACTTAGTCTTGGCCCCAATTCACAAAACTTTGAAAGTACAACTGGGAAAAAATCTTGGTCTAATCACGGCCCAGTCCTTTTGTCCATTAAATCATTAGATAATCTCAATAACTCTAACAAAAGAGACTGTTAGTCAATGTGCCTCTAAGAAGCAGCTGTACTGTTATAAAGCCTGTGCTTAAAAGAATTGTACTAAATGTGCTGTAGCATTAAACTACACTGTTCATAAGGTCTCTATTAGTTGCATCTGTGTGAGCAAGTGGATCCATCTTATGCCCGAGGAAGCTGCGGTACATGGTCACCCTGAGTAACGGTTCCCCCAGAGCTCCAAAGAATTCATGAGACCTATTCCGGTGTGGTGTGTGGACCTAGTGGTGTGCATGTAACAGTAGCTTATTTCTATTGAAACTGGCTTTGTATAAAGCTAAAATATTAAGAAAGAAAAATATTACTTTAATAAAAATGTAAAACATGAATTTTCCCCATATACAATATGGAGTGCTCATAAAACAGTACTGAGACGAGTCCTAATTCACCTCAATTGCCAATATAAAAACAAATTAAAGAGAGAATCCAATTGGTTATATAGGAAATAATTAAGGAAAAAGTAAAAAAAAAACATCCACTCTGATTCACTTGAAAATACTCAAATTGAGAGCCGAACTCAAACTCTTACTAGTGGATGACTATGATTATATATTACAAACAATTAAAATAAATCACTACTTCTCTTACAAGAAGATGACCAACCTAATGGCCAATAAAATAAAAAAAAACAAAGAAAACAAGAATTACATGTACAGAAAAAGATGAAGTAACTCATTCCTATCCACAGGACATCTCTGATGCATTTGCATCCTACTATTCAGATCTATATAACTTTAAAAATGACAAAATCACACCTCAACCTGATGAACAAATTATTAATCAATTCCTCACCAAGATACAGCTCCCAACACTGAATAGCTAACAATTGGCTCATTTAAACTTACATTTTAGAGTAGAAGTCATATCTGTCGTAAATAAGTTAAAGCGAACCTGTCATCAGGATTTTGCTAAATAAACTATAAGCACTGTCAGGTTGGCGCCGATATACTGATTAAAATGATACCTGGGTTGATGAACTCCATCTTGTGGTTGTTGTTTAATCTGTATTTGCAGTTTTCAGTTAATGAGATTTTTGTGCTCTGGGGCGGCCTGTGAGCAGTCGTTTTTTGGTGCTCTGTTCTTATATTGATCCTTATGGGCTTAAATGACAGGTCACTGAACCTTCAGTGACCTTCCTCTTTGTCTTTTTTCCCAAAGACCCCAATATGAACTGCGTAAGCACAGTTTTTAAAACAGGAGGCAGATACCAACCTGACAGTGCCTGTAGTATACTTAGCAAAATCCTGATTACAGTTTCGCTTTAAAAGAAAATAAATCTCATGGGCAGGATGGATTTACAAACTAATTTTATCACCAATATAATAATCGTCAAACCTCTCCACTAATTGAAATATTTAACTATGCAATGAAACAAACAATTTTCCCTAAAGAAATACTTCAAGCCACTGTAACAGTAATACCCCAAACAGTGATTCCACAAAAATACCTAATTATAGAACAATTTAATTATTAAATAGATTTAAAAATGTATTCTAAGCTAATGGCACAAAGATTATCAAACATTTTCCCTGATCTGATTCACTCACATCATGTGGAATTTTCCCTGATAGCCACGGAGCAAGAAATATCCTAAATCTAATCTCCCTGACAGAAAAAAATAAAGCTCCCTCACTATTATTTTCAATGAATTCTGAAAAGTCTTTTGATCAGATCCATTGGGGATAAACAGATCAGATCCATTGGGGAAATAAGTATTTGATCCCTTGCTGAGGGAATTTTGCAATAATAAGGGGAAAACCAGCATATATCAAACAAACAAAATATATACAGTGGGGGAAATAAGTATTTGATCCCTTGCTAATTTTGTAAGTTTGCCCACTGACAAAGACATGAACAGGCTATAATTTTAAAGGTAGGTTAATTTTATCATTGAGAGCCAGAATATCAAAAATAAAATCCAGAAAATCACATTGTTTAAATTATATAAATTTATTTGCATTTTGCAGTGAGAAATAAGTATTTGATCCCTTACCAACCAATAAGAGTTCTGACTCCTACAGACCAGTTAGACGCTCCTAATCAACTTGTTACCTGCATTAAAGACAGCTGTCTTACATAGTCACCTTTATAAAAGACTCCTGACCACAGACTCAATTAATCAGTTAGACTCTAATCTTTACAATATGAGCAAGACCAAAGAGCTTTATACTGTAAAGAAGTCAGGGACAAGATCATAGACCTGCACAAAGTTGGAATGGGCTCCAAAACCATATTTAAGGCACTGGGTGAGAAGGAGACAACCATTGGTGCAATAGTAAGAGAAGGGAAGAAATACAAAATGACTGTCAATCAACATCGATCTGGGGCACCATGAAAAATCTCACCTCGTAGGGTATCCTTGGTCATGTGGAAGGTGAGAGATCAGCCTAAAATTACACAGGGGTAACTTGTTAATGATCTCACATCAGCTGGGACCACAGTCACCAAGAAATCCATTGGTAACACATTAGGCCGTAAAGGTTTAAAATCCTGAAGTGCCCTTAAGGTCCCCCTGCTCAAGAAGGCACATGTACAGGCTCATTTGAAGTTTGCCAATGAAAACTTGGATGATTCTGGGAGTGATTGGGAGAAGGTGCTGTGGTCAGATGAGACAAAAATTGAGGTCTTTGGCATTAACTCAACTCGCCGTGTTTGGAGAAAGAGAAATGCTGCCTATGACCCAAAGAACACTGTCTCCACTGTCAAGCATGGAGGTCGAAACATTATGTTTTGGTGGTGGTTCTTTGCTAAGAGACTACTTCACCGCATCAATGGGAGTATGGATGGAGACATGTAAAATCCCAAATGACAATGTCCTTCCCTCCACCAGGACATTAAAAATGGGTCGTTGCTGGGTCTTCCAGCAAGACAATGACCCAAAACATATAGCCAAGGCAACAAAGGAGTGTCTCAAAAAGAAGCACATTAAGGTTGTGGAGTGGCCTAGCCAGTCTCCAGACCTTAATCCCATAGAAAACTTATGGAGAGAGTTGAAGTTCTGAGTTGCCATGCGACAGCCTCAACATCTTCTTGATTTAGAGTTGATCTGCAAAGAGGAGTGGACCAAAATTCCTCCTGATATGTGTGCAAACCTCATCATCAACTACAAAAAACGTCTGACTGCTGTGCTTGCCAACAAGGGTTTTGCCACCAAGTATTAAGTCTTGTTTGCCAGAGGAATCAAATACTTATTTCTCACTTCAAAATGCAAATAAATTTATATAATTTATACAATGTGATTTTCTGGATTTTATGTTTAATATTCTATCTCTCAATGTTAAAATTAACCTACCCTTAAAATTATAGACTGTTCTCATCTTTGTCAGTGGGCAAACTTACAAAATCAGCAAGGGATCAAATACTTATTTTCCCCACTGTATATATTTTGTTTGTTTGATATATGCTGGTTTTCCTCTTCACTTATTATTGCAAAATTCCCTCGATAAAATTAATTTGATGAAAAATATTAAAATTTGAGAGTCCTCAGTAGCTGATACCTTTTAATGGCTATGATGAAGAACAACAGAGATCCCACAGCTATCACAAATTTGTCAAGAAAAGACAGCAGGGGAATCGCATAGATATCCCGACTGGTACCAACTTGTCAGGTAACAACACTCCGCCTCCTCCAATCATTAGGGCAATAATGCAATTGACTAACGAGTGATGGACAAGGCCACGGCTGTTTTCACTACTAGGCCAGATATTGGGGAACTCCCAGTGAACGTTTAGTATATACACATCTGATTCCAACTCATGGAATATATATAAAATCCCTGATACGGTCGCTGCCAATCTCCACAATAAGAAAAGGAACTAGCTGCCACCACTAATAGTTTAAACATGCTGATTGGATACCCATTACAGACAGCGTATGACTTCAGGATTGCGGTTTATAGAGCAAGAGGAATGAAGCTATTACATTTTGTATATTTAATATGAAAAGTAGTGTTTATAAAAATATACGAAGATGTTACAAAATGGACAAAACAATACAGTATATACAATCACAAAAAAAAAAAATAAAGCGATAACAAAAGAACGAAACCTTGATCGAGTGTTGACGGAACCACTCCTTTTTAGGTAGACTGTACAGCACCACAGCGAACTGTGTGTTCCAGGACTGACAGTTAAAAAACTCAAAATCTGCTTTTAGTGAATAAAAAACATGCCCACATACCTTTCTTCAGTGAGCTCAAATGGGGGCTGTTCATGGGATGTGGCTACAGTCCAAAAAATTTACAGATCTCTAGCTTTCAGGATATTTTCACCCCAGGAGGTCTAATTAAGGATATATTAATGTCATATTTCCTATTATGATTTTAGCTTTCAATAGATGGGAAACATGGCAAATAATGTATGTTACATAGTAACATAGTAACATAGTTATTAAGGTTGAAGGAGAAGACTTTAAGTCCATCTAGTTCAACCCATATCCTATCCTAACTTGCCCTAAGATGTGGGGTGGGGAATGTTTTTTCTGCCAAGGGCCATTTGGATACTTATACCATACTTCGGGGGCCGTACAAACTCCGCCCACAAAGTACATCCTGACTCTGACACTGGAGTCAGGACATAATCTTTCATTGCATGCCCTTCAGTGTTCAGTAGTGAACACTGTGTATGTGCTAACAGAGAAAGAAGAAATTAATGAGCTGGTTGCAATCAAAATACAGCTCCCTGCCCAAGAATTCGCTCCCTGAGAATCTGCTCAAGGGCCGGATAAAAGGTCATCGAGGGCTCTAAATGGCCCTGGGGCCTGAGGTTCCCCATCCCTGATCTAGAGGAAGGCAAAAAAAAAAAAACCCATGTGGCAAACAGTAAGCTTCACATTGGGATAAAAATTCCTTCCTGACTCCACATACGGCAATCAGACTAGCTCCCTGGATCAACGCAATATTAAGGAAACCAGTGTATATACCCTGTAATATTATACTTTTCAAGAAAGGCATCCAGACCCTTCTTAAATTTTAGTATGGAATCACTCATTACAACATCATATGGCAGAGAGTACCATAGTCTCACTGCTCTTACAGTAAAGACTCCGCGTCTGTGAGTATGCTTAAACCTTCTTTCCTCCAGATGTAGAGGATGCCCCCTTGTCCACGTCACAGGTCTAAGAGTAAAAAGATCATTAGAAAGGCCTTTGTACTGTCCCCGCATATATTTATACATTGTAATAAGATCACCCCTAAGCCTTCGATTTTCCAAACTAAATAATCCCAATTGTAATAACCTGTCTTGTTATTGTAGACCCCCAGTTCCCTAATTACTTTGGTCGCTCTTCTCTGCTCCAGTTCAGCTATGTCTTTCTTACACACCGGAGACCAGATCTGTACATAGTATTCCAAGTGTGGTCGCACTAGTGACTTATATAGAGGTAAAATTATGTTCTCCTCATGAGCATCTATGCCTCTTTTAATGCATCCCATTATTTTTTTGCCTTTACAACAGCTGCATGACACTGGCCACTAAATGTGAGTTTGTCATCCACCCATACACATAGGTTTTTTTCAGTGACCGTTTTGCCCAGTGTTTTACAATTAAGCACTGTCAGATTTTATTTTGAGACTTGATGTGGGGACAACCCAGTGAGGTATGTCAATGTGTTACATTCACCACTTTATCACAATGCTGGAAATATATTTGCTATAACAGTATGCACCCTTGCTGTGCATGAAATCCCTATATCCCTAATTTGGAAAGGGGAACAAATAAACTCAATGTAGTCCATTTACAGTTCCGTGACATAGGAAGGCAAGGACCATAGTTTGTTGCCTCCCATATTGTTCTGCAAGCTGGGAATGGAATTTGTGTCTGCAATCCAACAGATAACCCACTTTAATTACCTGTTTGCAGCAGGGGGACGCAGCTGAATAGGAAAATGTAGAGGTTAATAGAGTGCTAGCTGTCACGTCGCCGTCAGACTCGGGGCCTGCTGTTCCGCCCTCAGCCACTAGGAAGCGACGGACTGTCACGCCGCCCTCGGGCTCAGGGCCTGCTGTCCAGGCCTCGGCCACCAGGAGGCGCCGGACTGACATGTCGTCGTCGAACTCGGGGCCTGCTGTTCCGCCCACAGCCACTAGGAGGCGCCGTGGCTCGCACCCGAGTGATGGCGGCAACAGTGAAAGGGCTTCTGCGCAGGCGTCTAGTGGACGCAGACTCCGCTCCTCTGTCAGTCATGAAGGGGTTGGTGCATCGTCATCAGGTCTGGTCCTGGGGGCGGTCCTGATGACATCATCAGCCCGGGAGCCTGTGAGGGATGACCTGATCCCTCAAAAACCTTGGGACTGGGCTTGCAAGCCGCCAGATATATTCTTGGTTCCCCTGCGTGTTACTGTGTGAATTGCTATAGTTGACTGACTCTGACCTTGGCCTGGACTTCTGACTCTGCTTCTGCCTAACGATTCTGTACCTCTGCTGCCCTCCTGGTTTATGACTCTGACCTTGGCCTGGACTTCTGACTCTGCTTCTGCCTAACGATTCTGTACCTCAGCTGCCCTCCTGGTTCATGACTCTGACCTTGGCCTGAATCTGACTCTGCTACTGTCTACTGTTTTTGTACCTTGCTGCCCGACTGGTTTAGACCCGGATACCACTACGTTTTTGTCCTGTTTTGGAACACCTTTCTGGCGACCGTCCTGCTCTGGCCACTGCTCCTATTCAGACAGCGCCTCCTGGGCTCTGCTATAAATCCAGATCCCTGTATAGGGGTAAAGGGTATCAGTGTTTCTCGGGGTGTTGGCTGGCTGCAGCCCAGACCGCAGACGGACGTCACATTATATCCGGCCATAAAAAAAAACCTTGCTTTTTGTGTATATGTCCATCTTACATAAAAGCAGTCTCCTGAATTTTTTTTTTTCCTCTTTCTTCTTCTGACTGAGCTGATTTCCTGGCCTAACACCTGCTCCAGAGCACAGCCTGAAGGAACACTCCCATCTTCCTACACCAGCATGCTGCAGCCTGGAAGCTTCAAGGGAAATGCTGAGCGTCAGAAATCCACATTTCTGGGACGTTGGCCTCTGGGCAGCTCTGGTCGTGCTGGCCCAGAGGCTCAGGTATTGCCCACAAATGCGGCTAAACTTTTGTTACCCGTCTCTCTCTCGTTTTCTAATAAAACTCTGTGTGTGAAGTCTTATGTGGATTGTGGTTCCGCAGGCAACTTCATGGATTTTTTGCTTGCAAAAAATCTTGGTGTACCTCTGCTAAAACTTAATGCCTCTATTCAGACCACTGCGATTAATGGTACATCCATTATCCAGGGTGGAGTGGAATTTGTTGCTACAGACATTGCTATGTCAGTGGGGGCATTACACAACGAACAGATGTCATTTTTTGTTTTACATAATTTATCTAATCCAGTTGTGTTAGGCATGCCATGGTTGCACCAGCATAATCCGGTTATTGACTGGCGCATAGGTGATATCGTGCGCTGGAGTCCACGGTGTCAGAATCACTGTATGTCACTGTCAGTGAACCAAATTAAAATTAAAAACCCCTCCATTCCATATGTGTTCAGAGATTATGAAGATGTCTTCTCCATAGTGGAGTCTGAGAAACTACCTCCTCATAGAGAGTACGACTGTCCTATAGACTTGGTCCCAGGTGCCCGTCTCCCTAAGGGGAGAATATTCAACCTCTCTGGTCCGGAGCGTGTAGCCATGAATGACTACATAGCAGACAGTCTACGTAAAGGCTTTATTAGACCTTCCACCTCACCTGTAGGAGCTGGGTTTTTCTTTGTAGAAAAAAAAGATGGTGGACTCAGACCATGCATTGATTATCGTGAGCTGAACGCAATTACTGTAAAAAATCAGTACCCGCTCCCACGCATTCCTGATCTGTTTAATCAGCTACTGGGAGCCCACTGGTTTACTAAACTTGACCTCCGGGGGGCATGTAATCTGGTCCGCATAAGAAGCGGTGATGAATGGAAAACGGCCTTTAATACACCTCTTGGTCACTTTGAGTACCTTGTAATGCCGTTCGGACTCAGTAACGCACCTGCCGTATTTCAACACTTTGTCAATGATATTTTCAGAGACATTTGTGGGGTGTATGTCGTCGTGTATCTTGATGACATTTTGATTTATTCTGCTGACCCTGTGACACATGCTCAACACGTCCGTTAGGTACTGCAGAGACTGCGAAAAAACTCTTTGTTTGCGAAACTAGAAAAATGTGTTTTTTTTGCCGAAGAGGTACAGTTCTTAGGATACATGGTCTCAGGCAAGGGGTTTCGCATGGACCCTGCCAAAATTCAACCTATTAAGGCTTGGGTGCAACCCAAATCGCTGTAAGCGCTGCAGCGATTTTTGGGATTTGCGAATTATTACCGCAAGTTTATCAGGGGTTTCTCTGAGATTGCCAAGCCACTCACGGACCTTACCCGAAAAGGGGCTGATGTGGCTAATTGGAATCCTGAGGCTATTCGGGCTTTTTCCACACTAAAAGATTGCTTCGTGGCCAACCCGGTTCTGATTCAACCGGACTTAGACTGCCTGTTTATTGTAGAAGTTGATGCCTCCGAAGTCGGAGTGGGAGCAGTGCTATCACAAGGCACTGCATCCCTCACTCAGCTTCGCCCATGTGCGTTTTTCTCCTGCAAATTCTCTGCCACGGAGAGAAACTATGACATCGGTAATCGGGAAATATTGGCGATCAAATGGGCCTTCGAGGAATGGCGCCACTTCCTCGAAGGTGCCAAACACAAGGTCTCTGTTATTACAGACCACAAAAACCTAACCTACCTAGAGTCAGCTAAAAGACTAAATCCCAGGCAGGCCAGGTGGGCCTTGCTTTTCTCCAGGTTTGATTTTTTAATCACCTTTCGCCCCGGTACTAAAAATGTGAGGGCAGATGCCCTCTCTCGCAGTTTTTGCCCCACACAGACCGAGGACTGTGAACCAGTCCCGATATTGGCTAATGGAATCGTCGTGTCGGCAGTGTCTTTGGACCTTCTGGAGGAGATCCGTAGGACTTCAGAGCAAGTTCCTGACAGTACGCCCCCCAAAAAATTGTTCGTTCCGGCTAACCTTCGTCTGCAGGTTCTAAAAGAATCACACGACTCTGTCCTGGCAGGCCATCCGGGTCTCAATAATACCACCAGGCTGGTAACTAGGAACTTTTGGTGGCCGACAGTGGTCAAGGACTGTAAGGACTATGCTTCAGCGTGTGAAGTCTGTGCCCGCGCCAAGTCCCTCCATAGTCGCCCTGCCGGCTGGCTTCAGTCCTTGCCCACCCGAGAGTCCATGGACCCATATCTCCATGGATTTCATTACAGACCTGCCGCCATCAGATGGGAAAACTTGTATCTGGGTGGTGGTAGACAGGTTCTGCAAGCAGTGCCATTTTATTCCCCTGTCTGGGTTGCCTAACTCTGAAACTTTAAGTAAGTTGTTCGTTCTGCACATTGTACGTCTGCACAGCGTTCCGGCAAATATTGTGTCCGACAGGGGTACCCAGTTTGTCTCGAAGTTCTGGAGGGCATTCTGTAGACGCATTGGTGTGGAGTTGTCCTTCTCCTCGGCATACCATCCCAAAACTAATGGTCAAACTGAGCGTACTAACCAAGCTCTGGAACAATACCTCCGCTGTTATGTGTCAGGACATCAGACCGATTGGGTGGAACATCTGTCATTGGCTGAGTTCGCCCTCAATAATCGATATCAAGACTCCATTAAAGCTACCCCTTTTTTTTGTAACCTTGGACTACATCCGTGCTTTCGGTCGTTTTCGGCCAGGATGTCGGAGCTCCCTGGGGTTGAGCAAAATATACATCGGCTAAAAACGATTTGGTCTGAGGTTAATTCAAATTTGAAAGGGGCTCAGGTTAGACAGGCATCGGCTGCAAATAGACGACGATCTAAGGGGCCGCACCTGGGAGTTGGCGACAAGGTTTGGCTCTCTACAAAAAACATCAAGCTTAAGGTACCGTCCGCCAAACTAGGTCCCAGGTTCATCGGCCCATACGAAATTATCGAGGTGGTTAACCCAGTAGCCTTCCGCTTAAAACTTCCACAGTCATTCAAATGCCTAACGTATTCCACAGGTCTCTCCTCAAACCTTATCATTCTCCCATTCACCCTGTTCAGTCCCCTCCTCCTCCTGTTTCGGTCAGGGGAGCTCTGGAGTATGAAGTCCAGGGTATCCTTGACTCCCGCCTTGTGAGGGGCTCAGTACAGTATCTGGTACACTGGAAGGGCTACGGCCCAGAGGAAAGGTCCTGGGTTCCTGCGGGGAACGTCCATGCCAAGGCATTAAATAGGAGATTTCATCTCCTTCACCCTGACAAACCGGGTTTTGAGGGTCCGGAGGCCCCTCCTGGAGAGGGGGGTACTGTCACGTCGCCGTCAGACTCGGGGCCTGCTGTTCCTCCCTCAGCCACTAGGAGGCGACGGACTGTCACGCCGCCCTCGGGCTCAGGGCCTGCTGTCCAGGCCTCGGCCACCAGGAGGCGCCGGACTGACATGTCGTCGTCGTACTCGGGGCCTGCTGTTCCGCCCTCAGCTACTAGGAGGCGCCGTGGCTCGCGCCCGAGTGATGGCGGCAACAGTGAAAGGGCTTCTGCGCAGGCGTCTAGTGGACGCAGACTCCGCTCCTCTGTCAGTCATGAAGGGGTTGGTGCATCGTCATCAGGTCTGGTCCTGGGGGCGGTCCTGATGACATCATCAGCCCGGAAGCCTGTGAGGGATGACCTGATCCCTCAAATACCTTGGGACTGGGTTTGCAAGCCGCCGGATATATTCTTGGTTTCCCTGCGTGTTACTGTGTGAATTGCTATAGTTGACTGACTCTGACCTTGGCCTGGACTTCTGACTCTGCTTCGGCCTAACGATTCTGTACCTCTGCTGCCCTCCTGGTTTATGACTCTGACCTTGGCCTGGACTTCTGATTCTGCTTCTGCCTAACGATTCTGTACCTCTGCTGCCCTCCTGGTTTATGACTCTGACCTTGGCCTGGACTTCTGACTCTGCTTCTGCCTAACGATTCTGTACCTCAGCTGCCTTCGGGGGCCTGTAGGGAGCTGACTTCCTCACTGCCTGCAAAGCGCAGGCATGAGGAAGTCTGCAGAACTGCCTGTGACAGATTGCTGATCTGTCACAGTGATCTGTGATGTGACAGATCAGCGATCTGTCACAGGACAGTGATGTCCCACCTGGGGCAAGGTAATAAAGTAAAAAAAAAAAAAAAGTGTTAAAAATAATTTTAAAAAAAATCGCTAAATAAATTAGTAAAAAAAAAAAAAAAATATTCCCCAATAAATCCATTTTTCCAAAATAAAAAAAAAACAATAAAAGTACACATATTTGGTATCGCCGCGTCCGTAGCGACCCGCCCTATAAAACTGTCCCATTAGTTAACCCCTTTAGCGAACCCCTTTAAAAAATAAAAATAAAAAACGAAGCAAAAAATAATGATTTATTATCATACCACCGAACAAAAAGTGCAATAATGCGCGATCAAAAAGACGCATATAAATATCCATGGTACCGCTGAAAACGTCATCTTGTCCCACAAAAAACGAGCTGCCATACAGCATCATCCGCAAAAAAATAGGTATAGCTCGCAGAATAAGGCGATACAAAAATAATTATTTTTTATATATAATTGTTTTCATTGCAAAAAACCGACAAAACATAAAAAACCCACCTAAATGAGGTATCGCTGTAACCGTACTGACCCGAAGAATAAAACCGCTTTATCAATTTTATCGCACGCAGAACGACGTAAGCGCACCACCCAAAAGAAATTCATGAAACGCTGGTTTTTGTTCATTCTGCGTCCCAAAAATCGGAATAAAAAGCGATCAAAAAATGTCACGTGCCCGAAAATGGTACCAATGAAAACGTCAACTCGTCCCGCAAAAAATAAGACCACACATGACTCGGTGGGTCAAAATACGGAAAAATTATGGCTCACAATATGTGGTGATGCAAAAACTATTTTTACAATGAAAAGCGTCTTTTAGCGTCTGACAGCCGCCAAACATAAAAACCCGCCATAAATAGAAAATCAAACCCCCCGTTATCACCCCCCTAGTTAGGGAAAAATAATAAAACTAAAAGAAAATGTATTTATTTCCATTTTCCCATTAGGGTTAGGGTTAGGGCTAGGGTTAGGGTTAGGGTTAGCGCTAGGGTTAGGGTTAGGGTTAGGGCTAGGGTTAGGGCTAGGGTTAGGGCTAGTGTTAGGGTTAGGGTTAGGGCTAGAGTTAGGGCTCAGATTAGGGTTAGGAGTGTGTTGGGGTTGGAGTTATAATTGGGGGGTTTCCACTGTTTGGGCACATCAGGTGCTCTCCAAAGGCAACATGGCGTCTGATCTCAATTCCAGTTAATTCTGCGTTGAAAAAGTCAAATGGTGCTCCTTCCCTTCCAAGCTCTGCCATGCGCCCAAACAGTGTTTTACCCCCACATATGGGGTATCAGCCTACTCAGGACAAATTACAAAACAACTTTTGGGGTCCAATTTCACCTGTTACCCTTAGGAAAATAAAAAATTGGGGGCAAAAATATAATTTTTGCGGAAAAAAATTATTTTTTTTATTTTCACGCCCAGGCGTTATAAACTTCTGTGAAGCTCTTGGGGATTCAAAGTGCTCACCACACATCTAGATAAGTTCCGTGGGGGGTCTAGTTTCCAAAATGGGGTCACTTGTGGGGAGTTTCAATAGTTTAGGTACATCAGGGGCTCTCCAAACGCACATGACACCCGCAGACCAATCCATCAAAGTCTGCATTCCAAAACGTCACTACTTCCCTTCCGAGCCCTGACGTGTGCCCATACAGTAGTTTTCTCCCACATATAAGGTATCAGCGTACTCAGGACAAATTGGACAACAACTTTTGGGGTCCAATTTCTCCTGTTACCCTTGGGAAAATAAAAAAATGGGGACTAAAAGATGATGTTTGTTGAAAAAATACGATATTTTTATTTTCACGCCCGGTCGTTATAAACTTCTGTGAAGCACTGAGGGGATCAAAGTGCTCACCACACATCTAGATAAGTTCATTAGGGGGTCTAGTTTCCAAAATGGGGTCACTTGTGGGGGGTTTTCACTGTTTAGGTACATCAGGGGCTTTCCAAAAGCAACATGACACCCGCAGACCATGCCATCAAAGTCTGCATTCCAAGCCCCGACGTGTGCCCATACAGTATTTTTCTCCCACATATGAGGTATCAGCGTACTCAGGACAAATTGGACAACAACTTTTGGGGTCCAATTTCTCCTGTTACCCTTGGGAAAATAAAAAAATGGGGACTAAAAGATGATGTTTGTTGAAAAAATACGATATTTTTATTTTCACGCCCGGTCGTTATAAACTTCTGTGAAGCACTGAGGGGATCAAAGTGCTCACCACACAGCTAGATAAGTTCATTAGGGGGTCTAGTTTCCAAAATGGGGTCACTTGTGGGGGGTTTTCACTGTTTAGGTACATCAGGGGCTTTCCAAAAGCAACATGACACCCGCAGACCATGCCATCAAAGTCTGCATTCCAAGCCCCGACGTGTGCCCATACAGTATTTTTCTCCCACATATGAGGTATCAGCGTACTCAGGACAAATTGTACAACAACTTTTGGGGTCCAATTTCTCCTGTTACCCTTGGGAAAATAAAAAATTGGAGACTAATTGATCATGTTTGTGGAAAAAATAAGATTTTTTTATTTTCATGCCTGGGCATTATAAACTTCTGTGAAGCCCTTTGGGGTTCAATGTGCTCACACATCTAGATAAGTTCCTCAGGGGGTCTAGTTTCCAAAATGGTGTCATTTGTGGGGGGTTTCTACTGTTTTGGTACATCAGGGACTTTCCAAATGCGACATGGTGTCCGATCTCAATTCCAGCCAAAAACGTCAAATGGTGCTGCTTCCCTTCCAAGCTCTGCCATGCGCCCAAATAGTGGTTTACCCCCACATGTGGGGTATCAGCGCACTCAGGATAAATTGCACAATATCTTTTAGGGTCTTGTTACTCTTGGAAAAATAAGAATTGAGGGTGAAAAGATCATTTTTGTGGAAAAAATATGATTTATTAATTGTATGGCTGTATGTTATAAACTTCTGTGAAGCCCTTGGGGGGTTCAAAGTTCTCACCACACATCTAGATAAGTTCCTTGGGGGGTCTAGATTCCAAAATGGTGTCATTTGTGGGGGGTTTCCACTGTTTTGGTACATCGGGGTTTTCCAATCGCGACATGGTGTCCGATCTCAATTCTAGCCAAAAACGTCAAATGGCGCTGCTTCCCTTCCGAGCTCTGCTATGCGCCCAAATAGTCATTTACACCCACATATGGGGTATCAACGTACTCAGGACAAATTGCACAATAACTTTTAGGGTCCTGTTACCCTTGGAAAAATAAAAATTGGGGGTGAAAAGATAATTTTTGTGGAAAAAATATGATTTTTTCATTGTACCTCTGTACGTTATAAACTTCTGTGAAGGCCTTGTGGGTTCAAAGTTCTCACCACATATCTAGATAAGTTCCTTGGGGGGTCTAGTTTCCAAAATAGGGTCACTTGGGGGGGTTTCCACTGTTTAGTTACATCAGGGGCTCTCCAAACGCGACATGGCGTCCGATCTGAATTTCAGCCAATTTTGCATTGAAAAAGTCAAACGGTGCTCCTTCCCTACTGAGGTCTGCCATGCGCCGAAACAGTGGTTCCCCCCCACATATCAGGTATCAGCATACTCAGGACAAATTGCACAATAACCTTTGCAGTCCAATTTCTCCTGTTACCCTTGGTAAAATAAAGAAAATTGAACCTGAAGTATTTTTTTTGTGAAAAAAAGTTAAATGTTCATTTTTTTTAAATATTCAAAAAATTCCTGTGACGCACCTAAAGGGTTAATAAACTTCTTAAATATGGTTTTAAGCACCTTAAGGGGTGCAGTTTTTAGAATGGTGTCTCTTTTGGGTATTTTCTATCATATAGACCCCTCAAAGTGGCTTCAAATGTGATGTGGTCCCTAAAAATAAAATGGTGTTGCAAAAATGAGAAATCGCTGGTCAATTTTTAACCCTTATAACTCCCTAACAAAAAAAAATTTTGGTTCCAAAATTGTGCTGATGTAAAATAAACATGTGGGAAATGTTATTTATTAATTTTTTTGTGTGCCGTATCGCTGTGATTTAAGGGCATAAAAATTCAAAGTTGGAAAATTGCGAAATTTTCAAAATTTTTGCCAAATTTCCATTTTTTTCACAAATAAACGCAAGTTATTTGAATGAAATTTTACCACTAACATGAAGTACAATATGTCACGAGAAAACAATGTCAGAATCACCGGGATCCATGGAAGCGTTTCAGAGTTATGACCTCATAAATGGACAGTGGTCAGAATTGTAAAAATTGGCCCGGGAGTTAACGTGCAAACCACCCTTGGTAGTGAAGGGGTTAACAGGCACCGGCACAGAGCATGTTCATCACCTGCTGCATCTGGGAATATTTTCTTTCTTCGAGTGGACAAGCGCCAGTGTGTCAACTACTCACATATTCATTTTACAATTTATTTTATATTTTATGATCATGACATAAGAGTTAATTTTATTCATACCCTTTCCTCCTGTCCCCTCCCTACTAATCTAAATCCTACTCTCAGTGTTTTGTCTTTCAGCAGTATATTTGCAATCAGAGCTTTGTTACCACTAGTACGAAACAATGACCGCTGACCCTTGCCTTGCATATTCCATCAGACTTCCTAACATGTATGGATGTTTCATTTCTATAAAAACTGCATTTGATTTTAGGTACCATCTACAATGCCGAAAACATTGCCCCTCGAAAACGTATGAGGACAATGATGGAAAATTGTGTCTTGCTTGTACATCAGGGTGCATAGAATGTCAAAATGAAACCCACTGCTCTTCCTGTCAAAGTGGATATTATTTGCATGGTAAGAAGAGGGCTGTAAAAGCTTATCAGGCAGTTTTCTACATATCGGTCACTTGTTCTTATTTGTTCAGTGGTGAATGGTTCAACATAGTGAGATAACAAGACACTACACACCTTGCTTATGGCTGTCAGTTATGGTCATGGCAAACAGAATGTGTTTTACATTTCATAATAAAAAAAATCACAAGACTTCAGTTTTCTTTGCAGTTATGTTCTTTTATATCCTTTATTGCATTGTGAAATGTAAAACTTCCTAAATATCCTTAGTCACATGCAGTTATTACAATTACTGATTTACAGTTACATGTGGTATGACATGAGATGGTTCTTCCAGGTCTGCTGTTATTGTTTTTGGCATACAGTGTATATCATTATTGGTCAATAATATCACGTGTATGAAGATTTTCTATCATTAGACATATAGTGCTCGATTCGTCAATATTGGTGATTTTCTTGCTGGTGGTGACAAGGGGGCATGTACAAGTCAGAACCTCCTGATTTATTAAGAGGCACAAGCCCATTAAAGAAGCACCGTATCAAAGTTTATATCCACTTAATACATTGCAGCCATCATATTATGTGTGTACTTACAATTGCTTATTTTGCTTTTCTACTCAGGTAATTCTTCTCTTTTCTCTGCTTTTATGAAGAAACAGGAAATCTCCTGTACCTGCATTTTTCATCCCCCTCTTCAACTCCTGACCCAGCTGTTCCCTCCCCCGCCCCCCACAGGGAGTTTTGCAGTGACTTATGACTCATACAGGAGAAATTAACCTCCTGTTTCTACATAGAGGATTAGAAGGATTCAGTTAGTCAATTTTTAATCACAGGATGTCATAGACCTAATGTAAAAGAGAAGAATTAGCTGGGTTGAAGGGAAAATGAGCAATTGTAAGTACAGAGGGCTACATGATATGAAGACTACAATATATTAATAGGATAAAAAGTTCAGTGAGAGTGCTTATTTAATGAATTAGGAGTGTCTGATGAGTTCATAACATATTTCCCAGAGGCACCCCAGGCAAATGAGGGGAGAACATGCAAACACCTTTCAGATGTTGTCCTTTGTGGGATTTGAACTCAGGTCTCCAATGCTGCAAAGCAATAGTGCTAACTGCTGAGCCACCATGCTGCCTGTTTGAGGTGTGATGTCACACCACTATCATGTCTCTATCCCACCCACCTCCACCAATTTGTCTGAGCTGGAAGAAACTGGCGTGAAAACGCCAACATTTCCAAAATTTTTGAGCAACTCTAAGCATTTTTTAGCATAAAAGTTTAGTTGAGTCAAGCCCATAGACTGTCATGACTTTAGATTTATTTTTTATTAAAAAAAAAACCTTTTTTTTTTCAGATGCTAAATGTGTGACAAAATGCCCAGGAGGCATGTTCCAAGATAAAAAGAAGTGGCAATGTGAAGCCTGCCACAAGTCCTGCATGACATGTCATGGGCTCTCTCCTCAGGACTGTGACTTGTGCCCAGACGGGAAGCAGCCATCCTTTGGAATGTGTTATTTTGTGACTTGCTCGGATGAACAATTTTTAAATGGTATGTCAACAATAGAATAGTTTGATGCAACAATGGGCTTTAAATGTTTTGTTATCTTCTTTATACTCCCAGTAACTTGTGGTATTAAATAATTACTGTTATGTAAATTCAAATAGTGAAAAAGTTGATTTACAAGAGAAAGTACAAAGCATTCTAATACAATCCTTTACAATGATGTGTTACTCCACATAATATATGTTGGGATCGCATAACCTTGGAGATAGCATGTGATTCTCTAATTACGACATCCATCAACCATACACTGAAAGGATAATAATGTACAATGTTGTATCTGAATATAACAAAAAGGAGAATATCAGTTGCATGTATAGAACTTCTTTACCTGAGATCCAATTCAACATTGCAGCCTGTGGAATGCACCATTGAACATTGGTTCCACTACTAATGATTTTGTATGGGCCAGACACTGATCCGCATGAGAATCTATCTCCAAAAGATTATTATAAATGAAAGGAGGCATTACTAGTGTGAGACAAGTAACTAACCCAGTTGTTAGAGTTCATATTTGTTTTAAAAAATGTCAATATCCTTCTGATCTTTGAAGTTGCTAATTTACAATGCATGATGATACTTAGGCCGGGATCACACACAGCGTAATATGGCCAAGTCTCGCAGGTTAAAACCAAGCTCTGGCGCCGGCACTCCGGAGTGGAGCGTGCAGCCGCACAGCAATACATGGAGCTGCATGCTCCGCTCCGGAGTCTTGGTGCCAGAGCTTGGTTTTAACCTGCGAGACTCGGCCGTATCTCGCTGTAGTGTGACTCCGGCCTTACTCTGCGATCTACAAATACACCCAGAGCATTCTCTACAACTTACTATCCTAGTTTTACCATTCCTGGAACATTCTACTAGAGCCCAGATACATGACTTTATATTTATCCACCTTGAACCCCATCTGCCAAGTGAATGCCTAAATACTCTCGTTGTTCAAGTTAGCTTTTGTTTTTTGACCATCTTCCATACACTGCACTATGCAACAGTATGTACCTTGGTGTCAACAGCAAAAATAGGAACAACTTAATTAATTCCATCTTCTTTATCATTAATAAATAATTGAATAATAGAGGACCAAGCACTTAACCTTGGAGTAAACCACTTATAACCAAGGACCATTGAGAGTAGTAGTCATTCACCACAACTCTCTCACAATGGAGAAAGAATACACTCCTACGATAGCTTAGAACAGGCTCAGTAAGTGAGTGAGACATGAATTGACAAACACTTTCCTCACTGCAGAATGCTGACATGTGCTTGAGCACAGCAGACCTGAGTGTGATTAACAGACAGCTTTCAGCTTTCATTTCCAGAAGTCAGTATGTGGGGAGAGGCAGAAGCTGAGTATACAACCATTATCATTCATTAAAAGGCCCTTAACATTTTTCCTACAATGGATGTAAAGTTTTTACTGGTCTATAATTACATGGAAAACACATGGAGCACTTTTTAAAAATGAGTATCACATTTAATTTGCTTAGTAGAGTACCAGTCAGTAGAGGGTCTCTAAAAATGGTGTACAGGTGGCAAGCTATAACTGAAGTGAGTTTCTTAAGGACTGTCGTATGTAGCCCATCTGGGCCCGGGCCATGTTTACATTGATATTATTTAGCTACACTTTGACCACATATGGGTTTAAATAAATGATTATATTAGATGACATAATAACTAGTGATGAGCGAGTATACTTGTTGCTCGGGTTTTTTCGAGCATGCTCGGGTGACCTTCGAGTATTTTGCTCGGAGATTTAGTTTTCGTCACCTCAGCTGCATGATTTGTGGCTGCTGGACAGCCTGAATACATGTGAAGAATTCCTGTTTGTTAGGGAATACCCATAAGTATTCAGGCTGTCCAGCAGCCACAAATCATGCAGCTGAGGCGGCGAAAACTAAATCACCTCGCATGCCAAAATACTCGGAGGACACCCGAGCATGCTTGGAAAAACCCGAGCAACAAGTATACTCACTCATCACTAATAATAACCCCTACACTCCCCAATCCTGTTTTCACCTTTATGATCAGGCCAAATTTTACAATATTAACCAGTGACACTTAATGTGGTAATAGTGCTGGTACGCTTCAACAGATCCCACTGATTCTGAGACTTTTTTTCCTGACATATTGTGCTTCAAGATAGTGGGAAAATTTGTTCGATATGACATGCATTTACTTGTGAAAAAAATCGGAAACTTGGTGAAAATTTAGCAATTTTCAAACTTTATTTTTTGCACTTAAAGCAGAGAGTTAGGTCACACAAAATAGATAGCAAATAACATTTCCCACATGTATAATTTTACATCAGCACAATTTTTTAAACATAATTTTTTTTTACAGGAAGTTAACATTTTTAAGTGACTTTAAGGGGCCTATATGGCAGATATTACTCAAAATTGACATCATACTAAAAATATCACCTCTCAAGGTGCTCAAAATAACATTTAACTTTTTTTTGCCAAAATTTTAGACCCAATTTTTTCACAAGGGTAACAGGAGAAAATGGACCCCAAAATTTGTTGTGTAATTTCTCAAGAGAGCCAGATACCCCATATGTAAGGGATAAGAACTGTTTGGGTGTACAGTAGGACTCGAAAGGAAAGGAGCACCGCTTGACTTTTTGAACACAAAATTGGCTGGAATCAAGAGCAGACATTATATCGTGTTTGAAAAGCCCCTAATGTGCCTACACAGTAGAAACCCCCACAACCGACCACAGTTTGTAAACTAGACCCCTCAAAGAACTTATCTAGATATGCAGTGAGCACCTTGAACCTCCAGATGTTTCACAAAGTTTATAACGTAACGCAGTGAAAAGAAAAAAATTCACAAATTTTTTCCACAAAAATGTTTTTGGCTCCACATTTTGCATTTTGATTTCTTGTGAGTACACCAATACCCAATATGTGGAGGAAAACTACTGTTTGTATGCATAGCAGGGCTTGGAAGGGAAGGCGCGCCATTTGACTTTTTGAACTTAAAATTTGCTGGAATCATTAGCGGATGCCATGTCGCATTTAGAGAAGCTCTATGTGTCTAAACAGTGGAAAACCCCCACAAGTGACCCCCATTTTGGAAACTAGTCCCCTCAAGGAATGTATTTAGATGTATGGTTATCACCTTTAACATCAAGGCGCTTCAAAGAAGTTTATAATGTTGCACTGTGAAGACCAAATTTGTCCCACAAAAATGTTCTTTCAGCTCCAGTTTTTTTATTTTCTCAAGAGTAACAGGAGAAATTACATCATATAGTTTGTTGTGTAAATTCCCTGAGTATGCTGATACCCCATGTGTAGGGGAAAACTACTGTTTGCGTGTAAGGCAGGGTTCAGAAGGAAAGCAGTGCCATTTGAATTTTTAATGCAAAATTTGTTGGAATCATTAGCAGACGTCATGCCACATTTGGAGAGCCTCAAATGTGTTTAAACAGTGGAAACCCTCCCGCACGTAACCTCATTTTGGAAACTAGACCCTTCAATGAATGCATTTAGATGTTTGGTGAGCACCTTTAACTCCCAGGTGCTTCTCAGAAGTTTATAACGATGAGCTGTGAAAATGCAAAACTCACATTTTTCCCATAAAAATCTCTTTTAGGCCTGTTTCACATTTCAGTTATTTGACGTCAGTCAAAATCCGCCAGGCTGTGAAAAAAACGGATCCGTTACCATTGTGACACAAACGGATACCACCGGATCCATTTTTTGATGGATCCGCTTTAGCAGGTAGTGACCGAAATTTCAAGGAAAATGAGTCTGGGAAGGGGAGAGAGAGAGAGAGAGAGAGATTTTTCTGCCGCCAGAACGGAATTTGGGGTTACATTTCTAGCAAGGAAATCCTTCCGGGCATGCTCAGTGTGAAAAAGCTGATCCGTTGTCAGATTCTGTCAAAAAACGGTTGGCAACGGATCCGCCACCCATAGGCGACCATTATAACGAATGGCGGATAGCGGCGGATCCGTTGCTATCCACTATTTTGACGCAGCCAAAAAGCATTTCATTGTCCGTCCACTCAAGTCAGCGGACGCCAAAATTTTGGCGGATCTGTCAAAAAACGGATCCAACGGATGACCATCCGTCAAAATCCGCCGCTAATGCAAGTCAATGGGAAAAAACGGATCCGTCAAAAAAATGGCGGATACTTTTTTTGGCAAAACGACAGATTTTGACTGACGTCAAAAAACTGGTGTGAAAAAGGCCTTAGACTCATTTCATTTTTTTTATTTTCACTAGGGTAACAGGAGAAATTGTACAAATAAAATTTGTTGTGCATGTATGTTTAAAAACTACTTTTGAGGCACAGAGCAAAACTCAGAAGGGAAGAAGTGCCGTATTGGAATTCAAATTTTGCTGGAATTGTTTTAGGGTGCCATGTCACATTGTTTAAGCCCCTGAGATGTCAGAACAGCAGAAATCCCCCTTAAGTGTAGTCATTTTACAAACTTCACCTCTCAATGAATTCATCTAGGGTTGCAGTGAGCATGTAGACACTGCATGTTATCACTTGTTGGTGAAGAAAGAGTAATTACATTTTTACCGCTGTTTTAGTAACAATTTTTATATTTTAAGGGCCAATAGGAAAAAATGAACCTCTCAGTTTTTTTTGTGCAATTTCTCCTGATTGCATCAATACCATATTGGCAACTGCTTTTCAGGCACAGTACAAAGTTCAGAAGGGAAGGAGCACCATATTAAATGGCAGATTTTAATGTAATTTGCTGGTGCCATGACGCACTGGGAGAGCCCCTAAGGTGCCAGAACAGCAGAGCCCCCATAAGTGACACCATTTTATACAGTACTGTTTACCCATACGGTGAGACTCCGGAGGGACAGAGCTATTTGCCTTCTGGAGCGCAGATTTTCCTAGAATAGTTTGCAGACTCCATATGCAGAGCTAGTAGCAAAGCCACAAAAGAGGACTAAAAATCCTCCAAAAATTCAAGAATACAGCTGAAAAGGGGCAGCACCGCTTACCTGCCCAGGTCTCTGAACAATTGCACTACAGGATGCAGCCATCCCATGTAACAAAGATGTCAGCAACACAGGTGCAAAATACTAAATAGACAGCCACTCACAGCCTACCAATTCATGGGAGGGCGTGGCCGCTTAGTATATATTTGCACCATAGAGGTTTATATAGGGCTCTGTTCACATGCAGGTAATGCATTGTGTCTGGTTCACAGCCTATTAGTCATGCCCATACTATGCAATCAGGCGGGCTGGCCAGCACGCTCTAAATGCATCCAATGTGGACACCCCTGTTTACAAGACCTAATGTGCTTGGCTTGGCTGCACCCTGAAAAATAAAGTGCACAAAATACATAGAATTATTATAATTATGTGAGGCATTGGTCGATATTTTGGCCAAGATATGCAAGCTTGCAACCCAAAGTGAAGGGTCCTCACTAGTGTTGAGCATTCCGATACCGCAAGTATCAGGTATCGGCCGATATTAGCTGTATCGGAATTCCGATACTTAGTTCCGATACTTTTTTCATATCGAATACCGGAATCGGAAGTTCCCATAATGCTAGGAGCCCGCTCGATTTGATTCAGCCAATGGGGATCCTCAGAAGTGTGGGCATATCCTGTTAGGCATGTAGGCATGTTAACTACTGGCATGGCTGTGATTGGCTGCTGAAATGATGTCATGATGCACTATAAAAAGCGCTGCAGCCGCCATTTCTGGTCACTCTGCTGTGAATTCAGTTAGGGACAGGCTGCTGTTGAAGACTGTGAGGGACAGTTAGAAATAGCGATTCTAAAAACAATATTGTGCTTTATCCAGGCTACATAAACCACCACTGTAGCTTGCTTTTCCCTAGCAGCGCTGTTTTCACAGCTGTCTGCAAGGGCTGTGTGAGTGCAGACCCACGCTGTGTAGTGTGTCCTGCAGGCACGTCTGCTTGTAGGCCGGCCAGCGTGTGTCTCTGCCTCATACACATTTTTCTTTTATTGCTGCTTTTTTTTTCTCCTTTATAGTGTGCTTCCATACGTATCCATATACGTTGGTTGCAAACACTAAAGGAGTGGACAGCGGAGCCTTTCAGCAGCCTTTCAGTGCTATAGCCCATTTCTCTGCACTGTTTTTGGCTGTCATAGAATCATAGAATCATAGAATCATAGAATCGTAGAGTTGGAAGGGACCTCCTGGGCCATCTGGTCCAACCCCCTGCTCAAAGCAGGATTCGCTAAATCATCCCAGTGAGATGTCTGTCCAGCCTCTGTTTGAAGACTTCCATTGAAGGAGAACTCACCACTTCTCGTGGCAGCCTGTTCCACTCATTGATAGGTCTGATAGGTCTCTCTGTGTGTGAGTGCAGCTCACGTTGCAGTGTGTTCTACAGCCACCGCTAGCTGTAGTCCGCTCAGCGTGCGTCACTGCCTCATACATAGTCCTTTTTTGCAGCAAATTTAGCCAGATTTTTGCTCCTATATTAGTGTGCTTCCAACCGCATCCATTGTCATTGGTTGGTTGCAAACACTATATAGGATTAGATAGAGGAGCCTTTTTGCTGGCTTGTGCCCTTCAGGGCCAGCCAGGCTAGTATCACCCTATTTTTTGGAGCCTCATCAATTGCATTGTAGGTTAGCTTCCTGCATTGTACTCGCTCCAAAAAGTTTGTGATACTATAGCTTTCAAACTTTGGTCACATCCTTTCCTTTCCCCCCACCCAAAAAAAAAGGAAATAAAGTTCACCAAACACTCCACTTTACAGTTGTCTAGGCCACATTAGATCATATTAAAGTGTAGTACACACACTCTTAGCCAAATTAGTGTTTCTTATACTGGTTAGCAGGTGTTCAGGAATAAGAACAAGCCACCCCTTTTTTACTTTTCTGCCTATCTTTATCAGTCTACCAAGATGAAGAAGGCAGGGAGTAAGGCACATGGTCGTGGCCGTGGAGTTTCAGCAGGGAGAGGACGGGGGGATTCAGCAGGGAGAGGACGTGGGGATTCGGTATCTGCTGCGGCCACCAGTGACCCGGCATCCCCCACTTTTACCAGGCAACAGTCCTTCATGCGCAGCTTTGTAGGACCTCGCCGTACCCCACTGCTGCGTGACGAACAAATTGAAGCCGTTGTCGGATGGATGTCAGCTAACGCATCCACTTCAATGACTTCCGCATCCTCCCAAGGCCAGAGCACTGAAGAGCAACCATCTGTCTCTTCACCACCTGCCAAATTTCCCAGGCAGTCTGAGAGCCCTGGACAGGAGCCATCTCAATCTTTACTTCTGTTCTCAGAATCTGTTGGCTTGGAAAGAGGTGGCCAACCAAGCAGCATTCTAGAGCGTGAAGAAGAGGGAGTATGCAGTGATGCGCAACTGCTTTGTCCCTCTGAATCTGAAGAGGCGGGTGGGCCAGTGCCTATGGTCAGCACACCTCAGTATGCATCAGATGATGATGAGACTCAGTTGCCAATTTCTGGTGCGTACGGTGCTGGCGAGACAACCCAGGACCAGCCGGTGCTTGAAGAGGGGAGTGGAGATGATGAGGTCCTTGACCCATCATGGCGTCAGCCACAGGAGGGTGGTGGGAGCAGCTCTGAGGAAGAGATTCCCCGAACGGCCAAAAGAGGAGGGAGAGGGCGGGGGCAGACTTGGTTGCCTGTAGCCTCCACTTTGGCACCCGTGAGGAGCAATCCTCTTCCAAAACACAAAACGGGCGCTCCCAGGACTTGCAGTGCGTGGTCTTTTTTTGACAGAGTTGCAGATGACATTTGCTTTGTCAAATGCAAGCTGTGTCATCAGAAAGTGAAACGAGGCAAAAATGTGACCAACCTCAATACCACAAATATGTGGAAACATGTGCGTACCAAGCACGAGGTGGAGTTACACAGACACACTGAAGATGTAGGCCAACATTCAGCAGCACCTACCACCTCTTCAGCTCGTGTTGGGGCCTCTTCCTCCAGCTCACACACAGCTGGTTCGGCTTCCTCACTGGAACGCCATGGAAGAACCACTGCCACTGTTGTCCAGAGACCCAGTGAAATTCCACCCACTGAACCACGTTCGCAGTCATCAGCACCCTCCCAGGCCACTCACCAGCAATCGGTAGCACAGGCATGGGAGAAAAACCGGCCATACTCGGCAAACCATCCCTGAGCACTGGCTCTGAATGCCGGCATTGCCAAACTACTGGCCCTTGAGATGCTGTCATTCAGGCTGGTGGAGACTGACACATTCCGGAACTTTATGTCATTGGCAGTTCCACAATACAATGTGCCCAGCCGCTTTTATTTCAGCAGGCAAGCCGTCCCTGCCCTGCAAAAGCATGTGTAGGGAAAAATTAAAAATGCGCTACTAAATGCCGTCAGTAGCAAGGTCCACCTGACCACCGATGCGTGGACCAGTAGCCATGGACAGGGACGATACCTTTCCCTCACTACCCATTGGGTCAATGTTGTGGAGCCGGGTACAGATCTGGAGAGTGGCTCTGTACGTATTCTACCAACTCCAAGGATTGCAGGAATGCAGTCTGTACATATTGAGTCCTCCTCCTACTCTAGTTCCTCGGAATCAGCACTGCGTGAACCTGTTAGGCCAGATATGAGCACAGGTGTGGCCAAACGTCAACAGGCCGTCCTTAAATTAATTTCTTTGGGGAATCGGAGCCACACAGCACAGGAGCTCTGGAATGCCATCAAGCAGGAGAGCGATGTGTGGTTTGTGCCAGCGAATCTCCAGCCAGGTTTGGTAGTGAGTGACAATGGCCGAAATCTAGTGGCAGCTCTGGGCCTAGGCAACCTCACTCACATACCATGTCTGGCACACGTGCTCAATTTGGTCATGCAGAGCTTTCTGAGGGACTATCCGGATCTTGATGCACTGCTGCACAAGGTTCGCCTAGAGTGTGCTCACTTGCGGCGTTCCAGCATGGCAAGATCGCGCATTGCATCTCTGCAACGCCGATTCCGCCTGCCAGAACATCGCATCATATGTGACCTCCCCACCAGGTGGAATTCAACGTTACATATGTTGGAGCGGTTGTGTGAGCAGCAGGCAGCTGTAATGGAGTACCAGCTGCATCAGGCGCAAACAAGTCGCACTGTGCGCCGGACACACTTCACCACCACTGAGTGGGCCACTATGAGGGACATCTGCCAAGTTTTGCGTGCCTTCGATGACTCCACGCGGATGGCCAGTGCAGATGATGCACTAATCAGCATGACTGTCCCCCTCATCTGTCTGCTTCAAAAAACCTTACAAGCACTAAGTGAGGAGGTTTTTGAAGAGGTCGAGGATGAGCAGTCAGAAATGCCATTTGCTTCTGGCAAGTCTGCGCAACGTGCTTCCACACAAAGGCCCAGGCAGGGGACACTTAGTGAGGAGGATGACGAGGAGTCAATGGAGGAGGAGGAACACATCTCTCCAGAGGAGGGAGGTACACAAGGCTCCAGTAGTCAGTGTGTACAGCGAGGGTGGAGTGATGCTGAGCAGGCAGAGATGCTGCCTCAAGCTGGGGACAGCGTTTCCGGTCCAGTTGGCAGTCTGCAGCACATGGTTGATTTCATGCTGCAGTGCTTGTTAAATGACCGCTGCATCGCCAACATTCTCCACACGGCTGATTATTGGGTGTACACCCTCCTAGATCCTCGCTACCGGGACAACTTACAAAGCCTCATACCACAGTTGAACCGGGAGCGAAAAATGCGGGAGTACCAAGAAACACTTGTGCAGGCCATCATGTTCTCCATTCCCCCCACAAGTGTTGCTGGTAGTGCTTTTCAAACCAGCCATGTGGGTAGAGGCAGTGGAGGAAGCTCTGCACAAAGAGGTAGCAGAGGCAGTGCCGCAGGACAAGGCAAGGCCAGTATGTTCCAAATGTGGAAAAGTTTTGTGGGACTGCCACAAACGGCTGCACCATCACAGACGGCTCCAGTCAGCAGGAGGCAACGTTTCCGTCAGATGGTGACAGACTACTTGTCGTGCTCTGTTAGTGTTCTCCCAGACGGCTCTTCCCCGTTCAAGTATTGGGTCTCTAAGCTGGATACATGGCCAGAGCTTAGCCAGTATGCATTGGAGGTGCTGGCTTGCCCTGCTGCCAGTGTATTATCGGAACGTGTCTTTAGTGCTGCAGGTGGTGTGGTAACAGACCGTCGCACGCGACTATCCGCCGATAATGTTGACCGGCTTACTTTTGTGAAAATGAACAAGGCCTGGATCTCACCTGAATTTGCCAGTCCTCTTCCAGAATAAATAATTGGCTGGCAACAGGATCCAGGTCTCCTGTTGTGTTCATGTTTCTATGACCTGAACTTTATTTCCTGGGCTACAGCAACGCCCGTTGTTGCTCAGAAGTGCTGTCCGCACAGAGAAAACACTCGCTCATGTGTAAGTGGGGTTCGGTAACGTCAGCTGATCCCCTGCTGTGTGTACGGCAAACTCTCCTGCTGCCTACAACTTCTGACTACCTCTGATTTAATATGTTTTCTGATTTGCCCTCTGTCTCCACTCTGTTTTTAGTATTTCCTCCGGCCTACAACACCGCCTGTTTCTGCTCTCAAGTGCCGTCTGCACAATCCACACTTGATCCTGTGGTACCTGGGTCCTGTAACATCTGCTCATCTCCAGAGTTGAGCACGGCAATGTCTCCTGCTTTGTCTACATTCCCACTACTTGTAGTGAAAATGTGGACAGAGCAGGAGACATTGCCTGACTCACCTCTAGGGAGAAGCTGCTGTTACAGAACCCCAGTAACACAGGAACAAGTGTGGGTTGTGCAGACGGCATTTCAGAGCAGCAACTGGCGTGGTTGGAAGCCAGCGGAAATACTCGAAACAGAGTGAAGACAGAGGCCTAATTGGAGTACGTTGACAGTTAGTAGTAGTCTAGAAACAATCGCAAACTGCCACCAAGTAGGCCTCGGCCTACTACCTGATTTTCCCTGGGCTCCGACACCGCCAGTTGGTGCTCAGAAGTGCTGTCCGCACAGACAAAACACTCGCTCATGTGTAAGTGGGGTTCGCTAACGTCAGCTGATCCCCTGCTGTGTGTACGGCAAACTCTCCTGCTGCCTACAACTTCTGACTACCTCTGATTTAATATGTTCTCTGATTTGCCCTCTGTCTCCACTCTGTTTTGAGTATTTCCTCTGGCCTACAACACCGCCTGTTTCTGCTCTCAAGGCCTCGGCCTACTACCTGATTTTCCCTGGGCTCCGACACCGCCAGTTGGTGCTCAGAAGTGCTGTCCGCACAGACAAAACACTCGTTCATGTGAAAGTGGGGGTCAGTAACGTCAGCTGATCCCCTGCTGTGTGGAGGGCAAAGTGTCCTGCTCCCTCCAAAGTCAAAATACCTCAGCTTTACACCTGGCTCCTAGTAGGCCTCGGCCTACTACCTGATTGTCCCTGGGCTCCAACACCGCCAGTTGGTGCTCGGAAGTGCTGTCCACACAGAAAAACACACTCGTTCATGTGAAAGTGGGGTTCAGTAACGTCAGCTGATCCCCTGCTGTGTGGAGGGCAAACTGCTGCTGCCTCCAAATTGTAACTACTTCAGATTTAAACATTCTCTGATTTGGCCTCTGTCTCCACTCTGTCTCTAGTATTTCCCCTGACCTCCAACACTGCCAGTTCCTGCTCACAGTTGCCGTCCACGCATTCCACACTTGTTCCTGTGTTCCTGGTGTTCTGTAACGTGAGCTGATCCCCCAATGTGTGTCCGGCACTGTCTCCTGCGCTGTCCACCTTCCCACTGCAAGTGGTGGGAATGTGGACAGAGCAGGAGACATTGGCAGACAAACATCAGGGGATCTGCTGACATTACAGAACACCAGTAACACAGGAACACGTGTGGATTGGGCAGACGGCTACTGTACGCATAAACTGGCGGTGTTGGTAGTCACGTGAAATCCTGGAAACAGAGTGGAGACAGATGCCTAATTGGAGCACGTTGACAGTCTGTTGTAGCCTACAAACAATGTAAAACTGCCACCAAGTAGGCCTCGGCCTGCACCCTGGTTCTCACTGGGCTCCAACAACGCTAGTTGGTGCTCGGAAGTGCTGTCCACACAGAAAAACACACTCGTTCATGTGAAAGTGGGGGTCAGTAACGTCAGCTGATCCCCTGCTGTGTGGAGGGCAAAGTGTCCTGCTCCCTCCAAAGTCAAAATACCTCAGCTTTACACCTGGCTCCTAGTAAGCCTCGGCCTGCACCATGATTGTCCCTGGGTTCCAACAGCGCTAGTTGGTGCTCGGAAGTGCTGTCCGGCGGTGTTGGTGGTCACGTGAAATCCTGGAAACAGAGTGGAGACAGATGCCTAATTGGAGCACGTTGACAGTCTGTTGTAGCCTACAAACAATCTAAAACTACCACCAAGTAGGCCTCGGCCTACACCATGATTGTCCCTGGGCTCCAACAACGCCAGTTGGTGCTCGGCAGTGTCTTCGGCACGGGGACTCCTTGTTGCCCAGCCTGGTTCCAGCACGCCTGCTGTTTCCGGGTAGCGTCAAGGTCACTATGCCACCAATCCGTTGCGGCCGGGTTAGCCGACTCTACGGTGCCTGCAGTTTAGGTGACTCCTATGTGGGCTGCGGGAACTGGCACTGAAGGCTGGATCCGTAGTGCCAATGGGACATGGACCCCCTGTAGGACTGTGGGTTTCGGTAACTGCGGCCGGCTTGCGGCCTGGCTACTTTGCTTTCAATGGGTACCTTCTGCTACCCACCCGGGTTCCAGCACTGTCTGCTGGTTCTCGCCAGAGCCTTTGGCCTAGGTGCCTCCATCTCGGTATCCGAGGTCCAGCACCGTCAGCTGGTCCTTGGTAGTGCTTTCTAGCACAGGTACCTCCTGCCTAGTAACCGTGGTCCAGCACCGTCAGCTGTTCCTCGGTAGTGCCATTGGCTCTTGTAGCTTTTGCTACCCATCTGGGTTCCAGCACCGTCACCTGGTTCTCGGCAGTGTCTTTGGCACGGGGACTCCCTGTTGCCCAGCCTGGTTCCAGCACGCCTGCTGTTTCTGGATAGTGTCAAGGTCACTATGCCACCAATCCGTTGTCCTGTCGTCTTGCGGCCGGGTTAGCCGACTCTACGGTGCCTGCAGTTTAGGTGACTCCTATGTGGGCTGAGGGAACTGGCACTGAAGGCTGGATCTGTAGTGCCAATGGGACATGGACCCCCTGTAGGACTGTGGGTTTCAGTAACTGCGGCCGGCTTGCGGCCTGGCTACTTTTCTTTCAATGGGTACCTTCTGCTACCCACCCGGGTTCCAGCACTGTCTGCTGGTTCTCGCCAGAGCCTTTGGCCTAGGTGCCTCCATCTCGGTATCCGAAGTCCAGCACCGTCAGCTGGTCCTTGGTAGTGCTTTTTAGCACAGGTACCTTCTGCTTAGTAACCGTGGTCCAGCACCGTCAGTTGGTCCTCGGTAGTGCCATTGGCTCTTGTTCCTTCTGCTACCCATCCGGGTGCCAGCACTGTCTGCTGGTTCTCGCCACAGCCTTTGGCCTAGGTGCCTCCATCTCGGTATCCGAGGTCCAGCACCGTCAGCTGGCCCTTGGTAGTGCTTTTTAGCACAGGTACCTTCTGCTTAGTAACCGTGGTCCAGCACCATCAGTTGGTCCTCGGTAGTGCCATTGGCTCTTGTTCCTTCTGCTACCCATCCGGGTGCCAGCACTGTCTGCTGGTTCTCGCCACAGCCTATGGCCTAGGTGCCTCCATCTCAGTATCCGAGGTCCAGCACCGTCAGCTGGTCCTTGGTAGTGCTTTTTAGCACAGGTACCTTCTGCTTAGTAACCGTGGTCCAGCACCGTCAGTTGGTCCTTGGTAGTGCCATTGGCTCTTGTTCCTTCTGCTACCCATCTGGGTGCCAGCACTGTCTGCTGGTTCTCACAACAGCCTTTGGCCTAGGTGCCTCCATCTCGGTATCCGAGGTCCAGCACCGTCAGCTGGTCCTTGGTAGTGCTTTTTAGCACAGGTACCTTCTGCTTAGTAACCGTGGTCCAGCACCATCAGTTGGTCCTCGGTAGTGCCATTGGCTCTTGTTCCTTCTGCTACCCATCCGGGTGCCAGCACTGTCTGCTGGTTCTCGCCACAGCCTTTGGCCTAGGTGCCTCCATCTCGGTATCCGAGGTCCAGCACCGTCAGCTGGTCCTTGGTAGTGCTTTTTAGCACAGGTACCTTCTGCTTAGTAACCGTGGTACAGCACCGTCAGTTGGTCCTCTGTAGTGCCATTGGCTCTTGTTCCTTCTGCTCCCCTTCCGGGTGCCAGCACTGTCTGCTGGTTCTCACCAGTTTCTCAGCCTTCTTGTACCTTCTGCTACATTTCCAAGATCAAGCTTTTTGAAATTGTCTTTGGTAATCCTTATTGATCTCCATGACGATGACCCTGATGATGATGACCCTGAAGACCACACCAAAGAAGACCAGAAATATGACCCCAAATAATAAGACCAAGAGGACAAAGAACATGAAGACAACCACCAAGATACAGAACAAAAGACAGAAGAACAAGAAGCAGAAGAAGCAAAAGCAGAAGAACAGAAAGCAGAAGAACATTAAGCATAAGACAAAAAATCAGCATAGAAGAAATCAAAATTATAAGCAGAAGAAGACTAAGCAGTAAATGGGGGTGAGTCCGTTCCTCCTCGTGGTGCCCCTGGAAAATGCCTGCTGCTGCAGGCCAAACTGAACGCGGACAAATCCTGTTGTAAATCTTTTGTGACAGGCAGAACGTAAGGTGTAATCTTATAACTTTTATAGATAAGTACTACAGGAATGCCTGTCACCATAAGAAAATGAAGAAAAAGAAGAATAGGAAGAAGATGAAGAAATAGCATATGAAAATTAATAATAGCTGAATAAGAAGAATATGAAGAATGGAAAAAAAAATTAATGGGAAGAAGGTGAAGAAGAAGAAGATGAATAAGGTGAAGAAAAAGTTGATGAAAAAAATGCTACTGCTGCGGATCATGAAGGAGAAAGTGTGGGAGAAGTACAAAAGTAGGTGAAGAGCATGGAAGTTGAGAAACATACATATCTGACTAAATATAAAAAAGTTAACATAGTCAATATCTTTTTAACGCCTAACGTCTTGAAAAAAAAATTGGAATTAATGCTATGCCATGTGATTTGAATAAACCACTATGCTTTTAATGTCTCCTCCACCTCCCAAAATACATTCTACATGATTCTTATTTGTTTTCAATTATGTAGAATTAAAGGAAATAAAGGCCTTTTTTTAATTCCGATACTGGAAGTCCCATTGACTTGAATGGGACTTCCGGTATCGGAATCGGCGATACCCGATATTTTTTTCGTATCGGGCGATACCATCCGATACGATATTTTTGGGTATCGAACGGTATCGCTCAACACTAGTCCTCACGCTTGCGAGTCCAAACACTAAACCTAATAGCAAAGCCACAAAAGAGGACTAAAAATCCTCCAAAAATTCAAGAATACAGCTGTATTCCTCCATATACGGGGCCCCTAAATGCTAAAAGAGCAGAATACCCCCCAGTGGCCCCATTTTGGAAATTATACCACTTTGGGAATTTATATTCAAGTATAGTGATGATTTTGACTCCACATGTGTTTTCCAGAAACAAGCAGCAGTGGATGTTGCTGAGTGAATTTTTCAAATCTGCTATTGTACTACCCATACATTGTAGTGCCAGTGCATAGACCTGTAAATTAAGTGGACTTTCATCACTACAGAATTGCCAAACATGTGGATGCTAAATGTGGTTTAAGCACACTGTGGGGCTCAGAAGGGAGGGGACATTTGGATTTGGGAGTGCAGAATTTTTTGGATTTCTTTTGGGGGGGAAAGGAGCCATAGTGTTTTTCCATAGCCTTTGTACTACAAATATCATGGAAGCCTCCTATATATTAACAGATGAGGGACCTGAGTGGGAACTTGCTTTTTTTGTGGATTGAGCTGAAGCTTTAATTGGGAACATTTTACAGTACATAACATTTTGGATAACATTTCTTCTGCGCTCTGTGCTGAGCACTTATATCAGGGTTTCCATCTAAATCTTTGAGTGATTTTGCTGAAAACCCATAAGGATCCCTTCACAAGGATGAGGCATCAGATTTACTCTCGACTCAGTCTGACCTTTGTATAGCGGTGTCTTTCTTTACAGAGGTGCACAAAACTGTGGCCGACGGTAATTTTAGGCATGCCTAAAAAGACGGACATCACTGGCTCATAGGTCAGACAATGTCCACAGTGTCTCCATTTCCGACATCATAGGGAATTTTTCCTCGGGATTCCGTCATAATCACGTATTTTATTTTTCCGCTCATGGAGCTGAATGGCTGTTTCTTTTTTGTGGGACAAGATGATGTTTTCAGCTATGCTATTTTTATTTACATTCATCTTTTTGATTGTGTTTTTATGTTTTATGGTGCAACAGGGTGGGCCATTTATATGGATACACATTGGTGGGCCATGTATATGGATACACCTAAATAGAATGGGAATGTTGGTGATATCAACTTCCTGTTTGTGGTACATTAGTATATGGCAGCGGGACAACTTTTCAAGATGGGTGGTGACCATGGTGGCCATTTTGAAGTCGGCCATTTTGGTTCCAACTTTATAAATGGCCCACCCAGGTGTATCCACATAAATAGCCCACCCTGTATGAGTGTGTATACATATGTGTGTGTGTGTATTTGTATATATATATATATATATAATATATATATATATACAATGCTCAAAAAAATTAGAAAAAAGTCATATATATATCTTTCTTTTATATTGGGTTTTTTCGAAAAAATATACTTTATAATTTGTTTCTATTTTACTTATTCCCACTATGAGACTTTCACTTTCAGCAGTCTGACCACAGTTATAAAGCATATCTATGCAGGAGGATTGCTATACGCCTTACAACTGTCAGTTCTGCGCTGACATAAGTTAGATCATGCACTGCGCATGATCTTACTAACTTGTTAGCGAAGGCAGGACTGAAACGTGCATTGGGGCAGACGCACAATCCTTAGGAACTCTTGTACAACATTAGTGTCCAAGGTATTTTACATTGCTTTCTATAGTTGCATGCTGTGCATACCCCACTACCGCTTTAGCACAAAATAGCGCTCCTATACTGGGCTCTCTGGACATGTAATTTCCAAGCAATCCCCCAGCATGTCAAGCTGTGTAACCAAGTGGCTAATAGAGTCAAGCATAGCGATGTTGAAAAAAGACCGGGACGGGGTCGAAACGCCACTCGATACTTGATTTTCTTGCCAGTTATACAAAAAATGTTTTTTTCTTTTTTATTGTGGTGTAAAATTTACCTAAATTAAATCATTTTTTTTGCAAATGATTGAGAGTGTGGCTGATTTATCTCCATTACTTTTGACTGTGGATACGTCCAGTTCAGCTGGCACCTTCTTTTCTCTACAAGCTGTGTGCGCCTCCTTTCTACTCATCAACCTCATTGGCACTGGTGCATGTTGAGAATTTTACATATGTACCCTGACATCATATTACTCTATATTATATTGGTACCATGGCATATATCTTTGCATGATACAGTAATTCCTCCACATCTTGCTCTATGTCAATAGATATATAATATTAGATGGAGGCCCGATGCTAGCGCATCGAGAGGGCGGTAATGTCATGATGGGGCAGGTTTTGCAGGATTGAGAATCTCTACCCCCATGTGCTCACCCACCTATCCACTCTCTCTTTCCCCATGTGCTGACTTCTCCCATCTGTGCTCTCTTCTTTGACCTGTCTACCCCATGTGCTATCTCCCTTGTCTGCTGTCTCTCTCCTTCCTGTGCTGTGTTCTCCCCATGTGCTGTCCCATTTGAGCTGTCTCCCCTGTGCTCTGTCTTTCTCACCCCTGTGTCTGACCGTGTACAGAACATACCACAGCTCCAGGGCAGGGGAGGAAACAAAAGGCCATACTGACATTACAGCAGGAGATCGCAGAGGATGCATTTTGTGAGGTAAAATATTGTTTAAAAGCAGTCAGTGAAATATTTTATCACCAAATGAATCCTCTGTGATCCCCTGCTGTAATATCAGTATTGTCTTTTGCTTCCTTCCCTGCCCTGGAGATGTTGTATGTTCCGTACACGGTCAGACACACACAAATTTTAAAATGAACTTTCGTTTGTGGGAAAACCCTTTTAATGTGACTGGCTTCATCTGCCTGTAGACATGTCGCGTATCTGCTGCCGGGATCGGAGTTCGCGCAGACGCAGTGCGATGGTGTTCCGCTGGTGGTACCGCGCAAGAGGCTGCGTGAGTGTGTGTGGTGCGTACGGCGTATAGAGTGCCTGGTGCGACGGTATTGTATTCCGATGGTGGTACCGCGCAATAGGTTGGTACCATCAGCAGTTTCCATATTGAGACACCCACCACTTGGGTGTCCCAATATGGCAGTCGGTGAACTTTGTCTGCTTGTAATTCTGGGATACGGTGACATCTGGACAGAATAGGAAATGAAAACATTACAAGGCAATTATATAAATAGTTGTAAATATAATTATAATTGTTCCTTTATTGAGTGCCCCTCTTCTTACAGCTTGTCACCTCACATATGTGTATTCCCTCTCCCTGTGCCCTGCTTATGTATTTGTTCATTGCTAATATTTGCTACCTTTTGATGTAATCCTGGTCCATTTATTGTCTTTTTTTATCCTTGTGCAACCTGAATGCATGGATACGTCCAAGGTCGTGAATAGGTTAAGGGCTTTGGGATCAATTATGTCCACAGCTCTCTCTACTTTGTCTACAAAGCTGAAGAACTCATTCCGCAATTTTGCCTTCTCTCGATCATCAGTGACCAATTTCCCATTATTTAGCATTATTTATTGGACCCATCTGTTTTTTTTTTTTTTTAAAGAATCTCTTCGGATTTGCCGTGCTTTCTTGGCTCCTGCCTTTTATTTTCTACTTTAGTTGATTTAGTTACCATATCTTAATTACAGATTCTATTTAGCTCTGAATAGTTTTTAAATGCTAGATATTTATATATTCATAAACTTGCTATTTAAATTAATGTGAAATATGTTTGAAAAAAGTAAAAAAAGTAAGAGAAATAGCAGATTTCGTATGGTGCCCAGATTCCTGCACTTTACTGATTAGATAATGGGGAAACCACATGGATATTGATTTCCCTCAATTAGGCCACTTTTGTTTAGGTTATTGTTGAGTTGAGATTTCCATTAAGCATTACAAATCCATAAATCTATACAGAATATTTGGCTGTGAAGAAATGCAGAATGGTTAGTCATTTTAACAAATAATTGGAGCATGTATTTTGGACATTCCTGGCTATTTCCAAGCAGCATCTATCACATCTTGAGTTGACTAATTAGACAGTCTTGGCTATTGTTATAGGAACAACAGTACAGCCTAGTGTGCTGAGGTAAGATAGCCAAGTGTAACATGATTAATCCCATGCTATGGTCCTGATGCTGGGAATTTGGGAAATGCTGAAGTAGTCAATGTTCCAAGCTTTTAGCAATTCCCACGAGTGCTAGATAAGCGATATTCACAGTTCTACGCTAAACTGCATCCTCCAACCTTATTTCCTCACCCAGAAGACATAACATATTAACAGATGCACTATAATAAGGAGACAGCTTTATAATATTTTGATTTCAAACATGTCAGCTTACCAGTTTGTGGCTTTTAATAACTTTAGTTTTTACAGTAAAGTATTCATTAATTGGAGTGACTGCTAGTTTAAAGAGAGACTATTACATAGGTAAGTGCTTTCTTTGGGGAAGTCTTGCAGAGGCCACATGAATACTTCACATTAAATGTGCACAAGGTCTCAAAAAAGTTTTGTTTACAGATACAAAATCTATGAATAATTAAAGAATATAGCTGTTTTTTATCTAGCTATTCTTTTTTCAGAAAGGTAAGGGATAATATGATATTCTCTACCAGCCTATCATAGCTCTAAATCATTTTGCAGCAAGGTAAAAACAATTAAGGACAAACCCACTCATAATTGAAATTTGAGTGACAACTGAATTACCAGTCCTGGGATGCCATACATATTATATACCTTGTGTCTGATGTTTAAGCAATGCCAATAAATGGGCATGCTTGTGTGACACCCCTGAGGGTCCAGCTGCCACAGAGGTACTGCACCTCAGCTAGAGGTGTGGTACTCCACGCTCTGGTAAAGAGGGGACACTACCCAGTACCCACACACTAGCAACCAACACTAGACCTCTCCAGGCCAGGGAGGGACTAGGTAGAAGGTGTGGGTGGAGAAGGGGAGGAGCTTAAGGGAGTGACAGTGAGAGCAGTGTGTTCAGTTTGTGGAGGGGACTGAAGGAGTGAGGAGCTCGTCCCAGGACTGGAGAGTAAAGTGGAGTGAAGAAGAGGTCCTAGGGGCCAGGGAAGTGAGGAATCCACTCGTGGCACTCAAATCTATGCTGACTGTAGTCAGGTGGAAGGACCAGGTTGCAGTAGGGGACCGGCCCCAGACTAGTGGAGAAGACTGTAGGGGTCAGCTTGCAAACCGGAGGCTGAAGTATCTGTATGTGCGACAGCCGAATCCACACACATTCGCTGAAACGGCAGCCACATAAGGTCAAGGGGACCAGGAGATCGTCGCCCGACAGGATCCGTGGCTGCAGGTTTGGGACACTGTGTGTGAGGCACAGGGCAGGAGAGGCGGGAGCCAGTGCAGAGATGACCAGAGAAGGAACACAAGAAGGGGATTCTGGCCAAGTGTACCCCAAATTACCCGAGAGCTGGCTGGACCACCGACCCGGAGGACACAGCACCTGGCCGGAGATTGTAACTTGAAAGACCGTGAGTAAGTGTGAAGACTGCACCCCGCTGTATCCTCAGATTTATTTACTGCATCATCTGCCCTGCACAACAACCATTTCCATCATCTACCATTTTGTATCTGCCCTTGGGCCTAGCTCTACCCGTGGAGAGCTGTAACATCACAGTGTCGGACATCTTCTTATTGCCGAACACCACGGATGGCGTCATGAACTTTCCCCTATAAACTTTTCCCCTCAGCACTTTTATTGCATGCCCAGGGCCATGGACCGGGTTACTGCTGCCGTGACATCCCCTGAAGAACTGACCGGCCCAGTACCGAGTTCCGCCAGCCCTAGTGGGAGTCGCACTTGCCCTTAGTGGTTGCAGCAAACTTTTTATCAACCCACAGATTGCCAACTGCCCAGAGCTCTATCAGCTAGGAAGAATTCCAACTACAATATACTGTATTTTTGTATTGTGGTATACTAATTCAAGGTTGTATGTGTGTATATATATATATATATATATATATAGTAGGGGTATCAGAGGACAGAGAAATAGGGTCCACAGTCCACGGGCCATGCTGATCTGTTCCTCGGCTCTACGTGTCATCTTCCTGGGAAAAAAAAGGCGGTCGTGTGAGCAGTGCGCCTGCCAAGATCTGCCTGCCAGCACCCGGCAACAATAGGGAATTTTTTCCTATTGGTTCCTTTTGATCACTGTGATAGGGTCTATCAGAGTGATCAAGAAAAAAAAAAAAAAAAGCAAATCAAGTACCCCTTTGTCACCCCCTTAGCTAAATAAAAATGATAAAATAAATAAATTGTAATTTTTTCCATTCTTTGCAGTTAAGGTTGGGGTTAAGGCTGTGGTTAGGGTTGTGTTAAGATTAGGGTTGTGGTTAGGATTTTGTTAGAGTTGGAGTTAAAATTGGGTTTTTTCAAAAGTGAAAAAAATTGACAATACTCGCTACTCGAGTTTGCATCGGGTGGTCGGGTATACACGGAGTATCGTGGATCTCCGCATAGTTTTTTTTTTGGGTGTATAATAGCCACGAAACATGGGGGCAGGGACTCGAGCATGTTAATCGAGCACACCGCGATATTCGGTGCATACCCGAGCACCAGATGCAAACTGGATTAGCGAGCTCATACGCTCAACACTAATGATGATATATTCAATATGACAACCTAATGTTATCAAATTCTGTGTCGTACCAATGGGCTCAAAATGCTCACTATACCCCTGGATAAAATCCTTAAGGAGTGTGGTTTCCAAAATGGTGTCACTTGTGGTGTCCACTGTTTAAGCATATCATGGCTTCTCCAAATGCGACATGACGTCCGCTCTTGATTCCAGACAATTTTACTTTCAAAAAGTCAAACTGTGCTCCTTCCCTCCAAGCCCTTTTGTGTGCAAAAACAGTGGATTTCCCCCATATATGGGGTTTCGGCGTACTCAGGAGAAATTGCACAACAAATTTTGTGGTCCACTTTCTCATGTTACCCTTGTGAAAAAAGTGAAATGTTAATTATTTCCTTTCACATTGCTTCAGTTGTCGAGAAGCAACTGAAGGGTTAATAAACTTCTTGAATGTGGTTTTGAGCACTTTGAGGGGTGTAGATTTTATAATGGTGTTACTTTTGGGTACTGTCATATAGACCCCTCAAAGCCACTTCAAATGTGGTAAATAAAAAAATGGTTTTGCAAATTTTGATGGAAAAATGGGAAATTGCTGGGCATCTTTTAACCCTTATCACATCCTAGCAAGAAAAAAAAATTGCGTTTCCAAAATTGTGCAGATGTAAAGTACACATGTGGGAAATGTTATTTATTAACTATTTTGTGTGACAAAACTCTGATTTAAGGGCACAAAAATTTAAAGTTTGAAAATTGCTAAAATTTTACAACTATCATGAATGTCATGAAAAACAATCTCAGAATCAGTGGGATCCATAGAAGCATTCCAAAGTTATAACCACATAAAGTGACACTGGTCAGAATTGTAAAATTTGCATGGTCATTAAGGTCAAAATTGGCTCAGTCACTGAGGGCTTAAGTAAGAAATTAAATTTTCTTCAAGGTGGACAACTCCTTCAATGCATACATGATGTGAAAACTGTCTGCATCATAACATCATAATGTATGGAATAGCCATATCCATCCTGTGTTTGCCCACTTCTCACCTGCCTTTGGTACAAGTGTGCATTCTGCATATTTGTAGCTTCTGCAGGAGTAAATTCCATGTAATATAATTAAATATAGAAACTTTGTAAAAAGTTATAAGCTGAGGAAGTGAGAGCTGGGCAAATAGAATATGGTTGAGGCAACACATGCATCATTATACTCGTGTTATGATCTAGATATAGTATGTGTAATTGGTCTCAATGATCTTAAAGCACTTTATTCTTTGAACATTTTGAATGGCTCTGCTAAGTGTATTATTTGCCCAGCCTCTTTTGTCATAGATCTTTTGTCTAGTCATTGTATTGAGAACATTTATAACTATATCTTCCCACTTTTTTTATACATGTCCTTGAATATATTTTTAATAATGTAGGAATAAAAGTATTTATTTATAATAGCTGGATGACTCCTTGCCCTGTTTCTTCTATCTACAAAATTCAGTATTTAGCTAGATCATACGAACAATCTATAGGACATAATCCATTGTTTCAATTAAATGAATGCAATGTAATGTATCAATAAAATCGATAATAATTACAGTTTTTTTCTTAAGTGGCAGACAGCAAGTGCTATGCCTGTGACCCGTCCTGTCAGAGTTGCTTTGGCCCACAAGCACAAGATTGCTTCTCCTGCCATTCTGGTATTGTATAGCCATCTTCTCTATTCCAATTGCTGTGTGTGTCAGGATCATTTTCTTATCTTATTACATTTGTAACAAAGAGGGAGATATTTACTCGTACGTGGAGAAATAATATACTCATACTTAGAGTTGAGCAAAACGGGTCGGTCAAGTTCATAAGTCGCCAACTTTCGCTAAAGTGGGGTTTCGCCAATCGAAATCTGACCATAGCGTGAGGTCGGCCATGAGGTCGCCGACCCGCCCGCCAAAGTCACGTTTCCCATGATGCTTCCAGCGCCTTTTCTGAGCCAATCATCAGGGACGCACACTGTGGGCAACGCGATGACATCGGCAGCGGCCACCACCATCTTAGAGAAGGGCATTCGTGTGATTGGCTTGCTCTGTGAGGCGTCACAGTGGCTATAAAAGCCCTGACCGCTGACCGCCATTTTACTTCTGCTGATCTTAGCATAGGGAGAGGTTGCTGCCGCTGATTCTCAATAGGGAGAGCCTTAGGCAACAAATCAAAAAAAAGCTGTGCTGCTTCTGATAGCGATTTCAACTGTACAGTTAGTGTGCAGTGACAGGGGAGGATTTTTGTGTGTGCAGCAGCGCTGGTGGTTATTAGGCTGCCTTATAAGGCTACCTGATAGCTGCATTGCTGTGTGCACACTGCTGTGCAGACTGCTTTTTTAAAAGCAAAAAAACTTTTATTCTGATTTTCTGCACAGTTACAGAGCATTCATTTTTTCACACACCGTATAGTGGTGTACGCTCCTCACACACTACCGTGTACCAGCTGGTATCGCGGACATATACATGCTATCTGTGTGTGACTCTGTAAAAAAATAGATGGAGATTTTACATTTTCCATACATACACCGTATAGAGCTGTCCGCTTCTCAAACAGTATCGTATATCTGCTGTTTGTATAGCGGTCAAATCTATACAGAGACAGCGTGTGTGTGTGACTCCGTAAACACATATGCGGACATTTCAATTTTTCCATACACCGTATAGAGCTGTGGGCTTCTCAAACAGTATCGTATATCTGCTGTTTGTATAGCGGTCAAATCTATACAGAGACAGCGTGTGTGTGTGACTCCGTAAACACATATGCGGACATTTCAATTTTTCCATACACCGTATAGAGCTGTGGGCTTCTCAAACAGTATCGTATATCTGCTGTTTGATTACGGTCAAATCTATAGAGACAGCGTGTGTGTGTGACTCCGTAAAAAAATAGACGGAGATTTAAAATTTTCCTTACATACACCGTATAGAGCTGTCCGCTTGTCAAACAGTATCGTATATCTGCTATTTCATTACAGTCAAATCTATACAGAGACAGCGTGTGTGTGTGACTCCGTAAAAAAATAGACAGAGATTTAAAATTTTCCATACATACACCGTATAGAGCTTTCCGCTTGTCAAACAGCATCGTATATAGCTGCTGTTTGATCACGGTCAAATCTATACAGAGACAGCGTGTGTGTGTGACTCCGTAAAAAAATAGATGGAGATTTAAAAATTTCCATACATCGCATAGAGCTGTACGCTCCTCACACACTACCGTGTACCGGCTGGTATCACGGACAAATACATGCTATCTGTGTGTGACTCCGTAAAAAGATAGACAGAGATTTTCATTTTTCCATACATACACCATATAGGGCTGTCCGCTTCTGATACAGTACCGTATATCTGCTGTTTAGATTTAAATCCATACTGAGACAGCGTCTGTGTATGACTACAGAAAAAAATAGACGTAGATTTTCATTTTTCCATACATACACCGTATAGAGCTGTACGCTCCTCACACACTACCGTGTACTGGCTGGTATCATGGACAAATACATGCTATCTGTGTTTGACTCCATAAAAAAACATACTGAGATATAAAATTTTCCATACATACACCGTAAAGAGCTGTCCGCTTCTCAAACAGTATCGTATATCTGCTGTTTGGATTACGGTCCAATCTATACAGAGACAGCGCGTGTGAGTCTGTAAATACAAAGACGGACATTTCCATTTTTCCATACACCGTATAGAGCTGTCCGCTTCTCTAACAGTATCGTATATCTGCTGTTGACTCCGTCAAAAAATAGAAAGAGATTTTAAATTTTCCATACATACACTGTATAGAGCTGGCCGCTTCTGATACAGTACCATATATCTTTGTAAGAGAAGAAAATAGGATGGCACTCACCGTTCTCTTGTAGCAATTTACTTTATTTCACAAAACAAGGCATAGGCATCGGCACAGGAGCAATGTGTAATAGATGGACAACAGCTGTTTTACGCACAACGCGCTTCAACAGGTCCTGTTGAAGCGCATTGTGCGCAAAATGGCTGGATGCGGCAGCCCACACTTCAGATTACTCCATGGAGCTCTTTTCACATACCATGCCTGGGTTATCCAGTCAAATCTTGAATTCCCCAGTCCAAGATGAATCTGACATGGAGTGCACTGATGCACAGCCACTGCTAGATAATTCTGCTGGTACATTAACTCACAGCACTACATTGCCCTCGCAGTCTACTGAGCCAGAATCTGACCCTGATGAAACTCAAGTGCCCCTTCCCGCATACTATACCACCTTACACGGTGACACAGAGGAAGGAGCAGATGAAACTGAAGAGGAGGTGATGGATGACCCAGTTGTTGACCCGGATTGGCATCCATTGGGGGAAGAAGGTGCCTCTGGCAATAGCTCAGATGAGGAGAAGGATCTACAGCAGGCATCGACATCGCAGCAGCGGTTATCAGGCAGGCCCGTAGCTGTCCAAAAACGTGGAACAAAAAACAAAAGAGGTGCAGGACAGCTTGGCCACATGGTCAAATTAGTATAGCGTGCAAGCCCTGAAAATTTATATCATAGTAGGAAGAGTGCAGTGTTGCACTTTTGTCCAAAATCCTACTGATGAGGCAAAGGTTATCTGTAAGAAGTGCGGAAGGACCTTTAGTCGAGGGAAAAATCTCAGAAATTTGAATACCAGTTGCATGCTTAGACATTTAACCACCATGCACTTGCAAGCGTGGAAGGACTACAAAACCACAGGTACCAAATGTGCACCTGCTCCGACTGAAGGTAGCCAGCATCGCTCCATTGCTTCCCCCACTGTAAGACCACCGCCACTGGTAAGCACACCACCAGCAATAAATGTTGAGGTGTCGTCGCAAGGGAATTAGGAATTACATTTGTAAGTTGTGAAATTACTCTCAAGCCTAACGGTCCTTCCTCTTTGTCAGACTTACCACAGTATGGCACAAATTTGTAGAGGTAGCCGTTGGAACTGCACAGACACCAAATTTTGTAGCCGAATTTTATTGGCTTACTTCGCATGTACAATTTTGTAGGGTTTTTGCCATAGTAGCGGACCATCATTTCATCTAAGGAAAGTTCCTGGTGGAATACTCGTACACCAAATTTCAGGAATTCTTTCCCCAGTACTGTACTTCAAAGAATAAACTAACTTTGTACATCTTGTCAGACTTGTCAATTTTAGAATTGTCATTTAGGTGTATATATTTTTTAATTTCCCTAAAACGGTTCTTTGACATTGCTTTGTACAACAATGGAACTCCCACATCTTGAGCTTGTTCCCAGTACATGTCCTCTTGGGGGAGAGAATGATATCCAGACAGCAATAATATGCCTAAAAAAACTTGTAATTCTTCCTCGCTGATGGAAAAGGAGGGTTTATTTTTTTGGTTTGCATATAGCATGCTTTTGGTCAAAATAATATCCATAACATTATGGGAAAAAACTCTTAAAATACTTCAACTTCATTTTTATTTTCTAAAAGGTCACAAATGTTGCTTATTTCGGACATATCCTGGTCCGCACTGCTTTCATATGTTGGTTGACATTTTTTCCGTTTTGGAGTTGCTGCACATTGTAATATTTCTGTTGCATTTTTTTTTCTTGCTCACAACTGGTTTTGAAGTTTGATTCCTTGGTCATTTTCTGCTAATGGTACTTGAAGTTCCTGCTGAGGTGGATGGTAAATTCTCAGTTGATGCCACCTCAGGTGCCTCTTCAATTTCTGTTGAAGTGTGCAATACCTCCAAAGTTCCTGCTACATCATTCAATTCATGAGCAAGAAGCTCATTTTCCTGAAAATCTTCCTCATCAGTTGCCTCATCAGGGTCAGGGGGCACAATCACTACTTCAACATCAGAAACTTCCTCTTCTTGGTCATCTAATTCCTCAAGATAACCTAGTATTTCATCAACAGTAAGTCCTTTTTTATATCGATATGCCATGTTCTTACTGCTGATTAGGGATGAGCGACTTTGCCTTTTTTCGGGTCGAGTCGGGTTTCATGAAACCTGACTTTCTCAAAAGTCGGGTCGAACGCAATCAGCCAATTATCATGAAAAGTCGAAGGCTGACTGAAACACGAAACCCAATGCAAGTCAATGGGGAACCAAGGTCGGCAGTGAGTGGAGGACAGGAAACACACCTACAGTGCCCATTTTAATGCCAAAAACATCAATTCTTATTACTTAAGCTTGTCAACCTTAATTTACTTTATAATAATAGTTAGGCATTGAAAACTGGGGGTTATTTGGCTAAAGTAGTGGGGGGGTAGGGCTGGCTCCAGATTTTTGTGGGCCCTGGGCCAAAGAGTGTCACTCGGCTCCTTTAACACATGCCACAATTCATGATCCTCTGATACGGCAGAGAAATAGCGGTATAGTACAATGAAAAATACTTCACTTCTTACATCTCATGACTGATATCCATTTTAAATTCTCCAATAGCTCCAAAAACGGACAGTACATTACTCCATACAGTATTATGGCCACCGCATAGTGCGCTATACAGAGTAATGAGGCCCATATATTTTTCCATACAGAATCATTGGTCCCATATAATGTTCCATACAGTATATGATGAGCTCCACATAATGCTACAATATATGGTGGTCCCCATGGATGAAGCTCCACTGTCTTATGGGCCCAAATAATGCTCCATATATAATGGGACCCATTTCTAATGCTCCAGTGTATAATGGGCCCTGTAAATGCTGCTCCAGTGTCTGATGTCCACCTTTGGAATGCTCCAGTGTATGGTGGGCCTCATATATCATTCTCCAGAGTATAGTGCTCCCCAAAAATTGCTGTCCCAACATTGAAAACAATTAAGTAAGTCTCCTCGCTAGGGAATCCCTGTACTAGTCTGGACTCCTTGTCATCCCCATCTTCTATCTCACTGCACAGAAGGCGTACAGACGTGATGTCATCACACTCTCTGACCAGAATGTCACTGTCAGGAAACACGGAAAACGTCACGGCGGTGGAGCAGGGAGAGGTAAGTATTTCAACTTTGCAAGTGCTGTGATCCTGAGCAAGCAGGGGGGCCCACTTGTTGGTGACTTCACTGGCACAGGGCCCTTCATAGTACAGCTGTGAGTCTGATGGCGGGTGGAGGGCCCTCCCACTGGCAGAGACACTTTTGCGTACTATGAGGGGCCCTGTGCCAGTGCCGTCGCCCATGAGTATCCCCCCCACCTGCTCAAGGAACCTGCACTTTCATCTGCTCCTTCCTCTTTGTCACCGTGTAAGGTGGTATAGTATGCAGGAAGGGGAACCTGAGTTTCATCAGGGTCAGATTCTGGCTGTGTAGAGTGCGAGGGGAATGTAGTCGTCTGGGTCAATGTACCAGCAGAATCATCTAGCAGTGGCTGGGCATCAGTGCACTTGTGGTGCCCCCAGGAGTACGGTCGCCAAAGTGGCATTACCTTCCTCCTAGTGAAGTGATGTCATGCTTGGGAGCAACGAAGGATCTCTCTAGCAGTTAAACCAACACACAACACAGTTCCCACTCCAGGCCAGCAGGGAGACTTCTGAACCTGACTGCTGAGGAGCTGCTCTCTGTGGTCGGGAGGAGGTAAGTTAGGGCAGTCTGTGAAGGGAAGGGGAAGTGTGTGGACGTGAGAAGGGGAGCTGGAGGATGAGCAGAGTTAAGGCTCACTCCTAGCTGGAGCACATGGTCCGGTTTCCGGTCTCTGAGTTTGTAGGGACACTGACGGTCCTGCAGCAGAAACCGGAGGAAGTAGCAGCTGTAAATGCTCTGTTCCCAACTAAGGCTTGGAGGCCCCAGCAGCGACATGTGTGAGCCAGAAGGAAAAGGCTATGGATGCCTGCCATACGAGAAAGTTCCAAAAGAGAGTCAACAGGGGGAACTTCAGTGAACTCAGTACTGCGAGTATCTCAGATAAGCGCTAGAACGGAGGCCACACTACCTATCTGCAGAGAGAGAATTCCAAATTTGCTTCCAGGCTGACCAACTCCTTCTCCATCTGTACTCTGGGTCCTGGACTGCACTTACCAAGTACAGGTAAAGGAACTGCACGACTGTGTCTGTCATCTTTCTCCTGCGCCTGGAGCACGGCTCTGCTACATCCTGCACTGCACACCATCTACCAACTCTTTCATCTGCCCTGCAACTACGGCCCTACCTGTGCAGGGCTTCTACATCTTAGCTGCACCACAACATCTGTCCTAGAGAAGCGACACTGCAGCGCGGGTCAATCTGATTAGAAACCACAGGTGGCATCATGTATCATTCACCTATAAACGTTATTCACCCCTTTGCATGGACGCCCAGGGCCATGGAACGGGTCGTCACCACCAACGTGACACATCCCTCTGAGACACCGGCCCTGTACCGATTAACCCCACTGCCCTGGCTGGCCACCCACACTCCATGTCAGATTCATCTTGGACTGGGGAATTCACGATTTGATTTAGTAACCCAGGCATGATATGTGAAAAGAGCTCCATGGAGTAATCTGTAGTGTGGCCTGCCGCATCCTTCACTTTTGGTAGGGGTGAAGGACACAAGGAAAGGTGTTGTTCCTGACCAGGAGCCTCCACTGACGACTCAGTGCTTTTATTTTTTGAAACTTCAGAAGAGGAGGCGAGAGAGCTGGAGGCTGTGTCAGCAATGTAAGCCAAAACTTGTTCCTGAAGCTCCAGCTTTAAAAGCAGTTTACCTACTCCCAGAAAAGGGAGCCTTCGAGGCCTTGTGGAGACAGACAATGATGCAGGCTCAACACCTTCTGCCTTAGGTGCTATTGTGCTTTTGACACTACCAACAGATGCACCACCAACACTACCACCATCAGGACCAGCTGGCAACCCCCACCCACTTCCACGGCCTCTTCCACCATACTTCCTCATTTTTGTGAAAATGTACCCAAAATACCACCAGCTATATGGTACTGTAAAACAAGGTAGGAGGTGTATATAGTATTGGTGAGAATTTGAATCTCACTAGAGATTAGAGGATGCTGAACTATTGTCACAGGCCCAGTAGAGATTACACCTCAATGTAACAGGCTGAAATTGGATGGTGTATGACAAGGTGGAGGGTGTATATAGTATTGGTGAGAATTTGAATCTCACTAGAGATTTGAGGACGCTGAACTATTGTCTCAGGCCCAGTAGAGATTACACCTCAATGTAACAGGCTGAAATTGGATGGTGTATGACAAGGTGGAGGGTGTAAATAGTATTGGTGAGAATTTGGATCTCACTAGAGATTTTAGGAGGCTGACAATGATGCTCTCAGTCCAAGTATGGACGCAGGCAGCCTAATAAGCATGACTGCTGCACACAAAAGGGTGGAAAAATGAACGCTTGGTAACTGTGCAGAAAAGAGGAAGAAAAATATTTTTGCTTTTAAAAAAGGAGTTTGCACAGCAGTGTGCAAACAGCAATGCAGCTATCAGGGACCCTTATAAGGCAGCCTAATAACCAACAGAGCTGATGCACAAAAATATAGCCTCCCCTGTGACTGTACACAAACTGTTGTGTTGTACAGTGGAAATCGCTAACATCAGAGGCAGTTTTTTTGGTTCTTCTTTCCTGCCTAACGCTCTCCCTTATTCTGAATCAGCAGCAGCAACCTCTCCCTAATGCTAAGATTGGCAGAAGTAAGATGGCAGTTGGTGTGCACGCCCTTTTATAGCCCCTGTGACGCCACACAAAGCCAGCCAATCACTTGCATGCCCTTCTCAAAGATGGTGGTGACCGATGCCTATGTCATCGCGTTGCCCACAGTGTGCGTCCTCCATCATTGGTTGAAAAAGGGCACTGGAAGCATCCTTTGAAACGCGACTTTGGTGCTCGGGTCGCCGACCTTGTGGCCGACCTCAAGCTATGGTCGGGTTTCGTTTCATGAAACCCGACTTCAGCAAAAGTTGCCGACTTTTGAATTTGACCCACCCGTTTCGCTCAACTCTACTGCTGATACAACAAAAAGCAAAAATTAGTATAGTAACATTTAGAAAACTATAGATAAAAATATTTATTATTATTTTAAATATATATATATAAATATATTTCACATTTCACTATCCATTCATAAAACAAGCTAAATAAACAATTGTGATGAATAAAAACATAAAATACCAACCTTATATACTGTGATGTGATCGTAAACAATGTCTGAAAAACCAGCAAGTTACAGGGTCTGTTCTCCTGAGTGTCTCCAGTACAGCTGAGATATCAGGTTTCACAAAGCATATATAGTCAGAAAGGTACTAGGGAAGGGGGGTGGAGGGGTGAGGGATTTCCAGACTATCTGGTAAGAAGGAAGAAATGAAACTAAAAGACCTCTGCCTACCATATCAGTTGTAAATGATTTAGGGTTATGTATAAAAACTAGTGAATGAAACAAAAATTTCCATGTAAAAAAACCCATAAAAAATAGTGCAATCTGCCAATGTCCCAAAAATGGGACAGCAATTTCACTTGAATATAACTCTGGCCTTGATAAATCTACATCAATGCCATTGCATTATATACCTTCCTTCAAGTATAAACAATAGTTCTAATAACTTTGTGATCACAGAACTATGATTTTAAATAATCATTTCAGCTTATGATCCTAATTTTGAAAAAACCTCGAAAATAGGTGCTTTGAAAGCTCTCTGGGTGCAAGAATATTCAATTAAAAATGACAATGACATGATTTCCAGTTTTCAAAACATTAATTTTATAAACTCAACACAAAAAATTGGACCTAATTATAAAATCTTAGTTGCTAGAAGCAAAAGATTAGGCGTCCCAAAAAAAGGACATTGGTAGATAATGGGTTTGTGGTGGATGCAGGCTCCAAAAGGGAAAGTGGCGGTGGAACAGTGCTGCCTAGCTCACGGTATAGGAAACAGTTGGCTGTAGGTGTTCGACCCACCTCCTCCAGAAGCGAAAGCTCGTCGACAGAGCGCAGTCGCACGAGCACTCCAGCTGCAGCTGCTAGTGTTGCACACAAGGTGTCCCACTATCGAACAGCTAGTGGTAAGCGGCAGTAGGCTGTTTTAAAGATGATGTCCTTGGGCAACAACAGACACCCCATGGAGGTACTGGCCGACTACTTGCAGCGACATACTGAGTCATGGCTGGGCAGTCTACATCTTGAGCTAGGCAAGGTAGTCAGTGATAACGGCTGGAATTTTGTGGCAGCCATAGCCCTTGCAAAACTTAGACACATACCTTGCCTGGCTCACACCTTGAACCTGGTGGTGCAGTGCTTCCTAAATAATTATCTGGAGTTAACAGCCCTGCTCCATAAGGTGCGAAGACTGTGCTCGCACATCCGTTGCTCGCCTGAACACTCCAGTCGTATGCAGAAGCTGCAGCGATTGCTCCACCTCCCCAAGCACCGCCTAATCCTAGACGTTGCAACAAGGTGGAACTCCACCCTGCACATGGTTGAGAGGCTGTGCGAACAGAGGCACGCTGTAATGCATTTGTGGGAGGATACACGGGCAGGCAGTTTGAGGGCAGACATGGAGTTGTCGGGTGTGCAGTGGTCAAAGCTGAAAGACCTCTGTAAAGTCCTTTAGTGTTTTGAGGAATGCACACGGCTGGTAAGTGCAGACGACACCATCATAAGCATGAGCATCCCACTTATGCATCTGCTCATGCAAAGTTTGACGCACATTAAGGATCAGGCATCTGCATTGGAGGAAGAGGAAAGCCTTGATGACAGTCAGCCATTGTCTGCTCAGGGAACTGTCCTGGACGAGGTGGAGGAAGAAGAGGAAGAGGAGGATGAGGGGGATGATTATTTTGGGAAGAAGGATGCTTCTCTGGGGGCAAGAGAAAATGTTGGCGTGGCAAGGTCAGGTACAGGGTTTGTGCGTGACAGGAGGGATGCGGATTTGCCAGAAAGTCCTCCTCCACCCATCACTGCCAGTGCATCATTGACACCTGGAACATTGGCCCACATGTGTGATTATGCCTTGCGGATCCTAAAAAGGGACCCCCGCATTGCCAAAATGATGAAGGATGACGACTACTGGTTGGCCAGCATCCTTGAGCCATGCTATAAAGGCAAATTACACAACATCATGCCACAGGAGAACCTAGAGATAATATTGGCTAACAAACAAGCAACTCTGATAAATTGTTGTTTGAGGCATTCCTAGCACACAGCAGCTGTGATGGTTCTCCCAGCCGAAGTGAGCAAAATGGAAGAGGTGTTCGTGGTGCACACAGCCAAAGTGGCGTTGGTGACAGGGGTTTCATGACCATGTTGTGGACTGATTTCTCAAGTACCGCTCACACGACTGGTAATACTGCATATATTGCAAGTGACAGGAGACAGCAGTTGTCGACTATGGTTACAAACTACTTCTCCTCCCATATTGATATTCTCCCTCACAGGTCATTCCCCTTTGATTATTGGGCCTGTAAACTGGACACCTAGCCTGAATTGGCACAATATGCCTTACAGGAGCTCACTTGCCCTGCTGCAAGTGTGCTATCTGAAAGAGTCTTCAGTGCTGCTGGATCAATCCTGACAGAAAAAAGGACTCATCTGTCAACCTGAAATGTTGATGATCTAACCTTCATTAAAATGAACCATGCATGGGTTTCAAAGTATTTTGTCCCACTTTCCCCTGATGACACATAGGTTGCCAGAAATTTGGCTCGCTTTTGTCCTCCTCTGCCTCGGACTTGTCAAATTCCTCCATTTGCAACTGCTGAATGTACAGACTACACATCAACATATGCCATTTTTTAAACCTCCCTAACTGGGCTTCCCCCCAAGGGTGGGGGTCACCACCTGGCGCACACGGGCAAGTGCCGTTGCTCCGAACAGGTGGGTGGGCCCACTCTTGGCCGACTGCACTGGGCCCCTCATAGTACAATATAGTGTCTCTGATGGTGGGGGGGCCCACTCACCGTCAGACACACCGGCATACTATGGGGGGCCCTGTGCCAGTACCGTCGCCCACGAGTGGGCCCCCCCTGCTTGCTCATGGCCACAGCACTTGCAAGTTGCAATACTTTCCTCTCCCTGCTCCACCGCTGTGTAACCTGGGCAGTTAAATCCTTCACAGGGACGGCCACTACAAATTTGGTGAACTGATTGATGATGGTTAAGATGTAGCTATTGCCTATCCTGCTGGCCTCTACCTTCAGATGATCAATGGCTACCATTTGTAATGGACGTCAACTCACAATCGGATGCAGTGGTGCTTTATGATCAGCTTTCACAGTTTGCCTAGTGTCAGATGTGTGACATTCCTGCCACCATTTTTCAATGTCTCCTCTCATGCCAATCCAATAGAATCACCTACGGCCTGTGTCTTCTGTCTTTTGCACTCCAAAGTGACCAGACACATCATGATAGGCAGTGAGGACCATGTCTACATCTCTCCCTGTGATCACAATTTGATAGAGATGAGTAACGGTGATGGGATCCACGCTACTGCGATACAGCAATCCTTTCTTCACAAATAACCGTTTTCGCTGTGTCCACAGACAAAGTAATTGAGGGTCAGCATTGCCTCTGCAAAATCTACCTGGAGGTTTTCCCGTGATTAGTAATTCCCAAATTTCTGTAAACACTCGTCTTTCCGTCTGTACTTGTATCCATCTAGTTTCCAGTAGCGGAGAGTCTGGACTGAAATATATAAGAAGATTTAAAAGTACCCCAACAATGTATACTGGTGTACGCTTCGAATACATTTCCCTTTTTCTACTTTTTATATTCTGGTGTATTCCATACTGAGCCTGTGAGTGTCTGTGTCTGACTCCGGAAATATAGATGAAAATTTACAATTACCCCTAGACTGGATGCACCTGGTATCTGCTGATACAGTACCTTTGTTCTAAATTTTTTATTACGGTATAATCCATACTGAGTGAGCATGTGGCTTCCTCCTTCTATATATTCGGAGATAAAAAATTTACCCTATACTATATACAGATTCTAGCTTGTTATACAGTACCTTTGTTCGACATTTAGTATTACGGTCAAATCCATACTGAGTGAGCGTCTGAGGGTGAATACTGGAATATCTATACGGAGATTTAAATTGTACCCTATAATATATATACTTGCTATCTTGTTATCCAGTACCTTTTTTTCATCATTTTGTATTATGGTCAAATCCAGACTGAGTGAGCGTCTGAGGGTGACTCCGGAAATATATACTGAGATTTCAAATTTGCCCAACACTGTATACAGTTCTACGCTTCTGATACAGTACCCTTTTTTGCTATTTTGATTCTCGTGTAATCCATAATGAGCCTGTGAACGTCTGTCTGTTACTCCGGAAATATATTTGGAGATTTACTCCAACACTGTATACAGCTGTACACTTGTGATACATTACCCATTTACTGCTTTTTATTTTCTTGTCTAATCCATACTGGGCCTGAGAGCGTTTGTGTCTGCCACCTGAAATATTTATGGAGATTCAGAATGTTTAAACTATACTATATATACCTTGGTGATACTGTACCCTTTTTCAACTTTTATATTATTGTGTAATCCATACTGAGCCTGTGAGCGTCTGTGTATGACTCATGAAATATATACGGAGATTTACAATTATCCCTAGACTGTATAGAGCTGTATGCTTTTGATACAGTACCATATATCTGCTGGTATTTTGGGCACATTTTCACAAATTAGTAAGTATGGTGGAAGAGGCCACAGACGTGGGCGTGGGGGCCAGTTGGTACTGATGGTGGCGGTGGTGCATCTGCTGGTAATGCCAAAAGCACAATAGCAGCTAAGGCAGAAGGTGTTGAGCCTGCATCATCGTCTGTCTCCACAAGGCCTCGAAGGCTCCCTTTTCTGGGAGTAGGTAAACTGCTTTTAAAGCCGGAGCATCAGGAACTGGTTTTGCCTTACATTGCTGAAACAGCCTCCAGCTCTATCGCCTCCTCTTCTGAAGTTTCAAAAAATGCAAGCACTGAGTCATCAGTGCAGGCTTCTGGTCAGGAGCAACCCCTTTCCTTGTGTCCTTCACCCACTCCAAAAGTGAAGGATGTGGCAGCCCGCACTTCAGATTACTCCATGGAGCTCTTTTCACATACCATGCCTGGGTTCATTTTAAATGGGGCACATTATATATGAAGCATTATTTGGGCCCATAAGACACTGGAGCATCATCCATGGGGCCCATCATATACTGGAGCATTCCAAATGGGGGACATCAGACACTGGAGCAGCATTTACGGGGCCCATTATACACTGGAGCATTAGAAATGGGGCTCATTATATATGGAGCATTATTTGGGCCCATAAGACACTGGAGCATCATCCATGGGGCCCATCATATACTAGAGCATTCTAAATGGGGCAGATCAGACACTGGAGCAGCATCTATGGGGCCCACTATACACTGGAGCATTAGAAATGAGGCCCATTATATATGGAGCATTATTTGGGCCCATAACACAATGGAGCATCATCCATGGGGCCCATCATATACTAGAGCATTCTAAATGGGGCAGATTATATATGGAGCATCATTTGGGCCCTTCATACACTGGATCGTCATCCATGAGGCCCATCATATACTGGAGCATTCCAAATGCGGGACATCAGACACTGGAGCAGCATCTATGGGGCCCATTATACACTGGAGCATTAGAAATGGGGTCCATTATATATGGACCATTATTTGGGCCCATAAACGGGGGACATCAAACACTGGAGCATTAGAAATGGGGCTCATTATATATGGAGCATTATTTGGACCCATAAGACACTGGAGCATCATCCATGAGACCCATCATATACTGGCGCATTTCAAATGGGGGACATCAGACACTGGAGCAGCATCTATGGGGTCCATTATACACTGGAGCATTAGAAATGGGGTCCATTATATATGGACCATTATTTGGGCCCATAACACACTGGAGCATCATCCATGCAGACCATCATATACTGTAACATTATGTGGAGCTCATCATATACTGTATGGAACATTATATGGGACCAATTATTCTGTATGGAGAAATATATGGGGCTCATTATTCTGTATGGCGCACCATGTGGTGGCCATGATACTGTATGGAGTAATATACTGTCCATTTTTTGAGCTATTGTAGAATTTAAAATAGATATCAGTCATGTCATGTAAGAAGTGAAGTATTTTTCATTGTACTATACCTATATTTCTGTGCCGTATTGGAGCATCATGAATTGTGGTATGTGTTAAAGGGGCGCACTGACACTCTTTGGCCTGGGGCACACGAAAACCTAGAGCCAGCCATACCCCCCACAACTTTAGCCAAATAACCCCCAGTTTTCAATGCGTAACTATTATTAGAAAGTAAATTAAGGTTGACAAGCTTAAGTAACAAGAATTGATGTTGTTGGCATTGAAATGTGCACTGTAGGTGTGTTTACTGTCCTCCACTCCCTGCCGACTTTGCTTTCCCATTGACTTGCATTGGGTTTCGTGTTTCAGTCGGACCCCGACTTTTTCCTATAGTCGGCCGATTTTGTTCGACTCGACTTTTGAGAAAGTCTGGTTTCATGAAACCCGACTTGACCCTAAAAAAGGCAAAGTCGCTCATCTCTACTCATACATAAAAGCACTCGTACATAAAAATCAGATATCTGAATGAGCCTTTAGGGCTCACTCACATGGCTGTCGACTCTCTACTGTGAGAGAATTGGGCTAAATATGCTAATGTCACTCGGATCAAACTGTGTCAGAGTTTGAGCCGAGAGTCACCTTGGTGTGATCCAATTCTGTCGCATGCGGAGAAGACAGAGAACTTAATTTCTCCATCTTCTCCATTATCTGTGTCCGAGGTAATCAGACTGCACTAGGATGACATCCTAGTGCAATCTGATATTTCTCATGCTCCCATAGACTTGTAAGGGTGCCTGTGATCCGATTATTGGATGCACTTGCGGCATACTGCAATTGTTTTCTCATGTCAAATTGGAAGGAGGAAAAAAATCGCAGATCTGCACTGCGCCATAGCACTTGGCCATGTTATCTGCTAGTGTGAGCGAGCTCTTAAGCCCCCTTCACACATAGCGATATCGCTAGCGATATCGCTAAAGCGTCACCAATTTTGTGATGCAACAGCGATATCGGTAGCGATCTCGCTACATGTGACAATTACCTCCAACCCGGATCCCCACTGGATATCGCTGATCGCGTGAGAACGGGATGGTCCATTTCATGGTCATGTTTTTCACGTGACTCTGAGTTCTGATAAAGTAATCTTACGAACACCAAATGTATTACTTAGTCGTGCCATAGAACTAAGCACTGTCTATTTGGTTTGTGTTTGATTAGGCTGGGTCATATAGTAGCCATTATAATCACATTCTGTACAATTTCTAGAATGTTCCCGGGACATATATATTGAGATTTAAAGTAATTTTTCACTTTAACATACTGTATTGTGGCCACCTAAATCTCAACAACCTGTATGACCTTCATGCATGGTATGCATGTGCAATGACCGTAACGCTAAATGATGTCATTAATCAGAATCGCCCTATGCAATGTGACCTTGCTGGGAGAATAACACATGCATCATATGTATTCTAGGTTATTATCTGGATGAAGAAAATCAATGTGTGCAAACCTGTCCACAGGGATTCTTTGGTGATCCATTTACTCAAACATGTGAAAAGTGTTCAGTGACCTGTGAAAGTTGTGCAGGTAGCAGTGAAAACTGCCTGAAATGTAACACAAAAGAGGAAAACCTCTTTCTACATGAAGGTCGCTGCGTTCCTGACTGTCTGGAGTAAGTAGTAGTGTGGTGAGAAAATAAACAGTGACCTTAACTTTATTTGAAATATGCCATCCTTTGAAACCAAGTATAAAAAGCAATCAATCTAGTAGCATACCTTTTACCTATGCATTTTAGGGGTGGACATAGCCAGTGGCGTAACTAGAATCCAATGGGCCTGGTGCAAAATTTGGACCTGGTCCCATCTTGGCATGTTGGTAAGATGCATTGACCCTTCTAACATTCTAAATCCTATAAGGACATACGCGTTGCCCCCCTCCACCATTATGTAGTAATTGCCCCCATCCTGTACTAATGTCCCCCATCTGGGGCCCCTCCTGGCAGATATGTCCCCAACACAGTATATGTGTCCCTCATCATGGAACCATCCTAGCCTAGTATATGTGTCCAACATCCTGCTATACATGTCCCCCATTTTGGGCCCATTCCGGTTTATATGTACCCATCCTTGTTTATATGTCCCTTGTTCTGGTACACATTTTTGCCATCCTGGGCAGGCCCATCCTGTTATATATGACCCACATCCTGGTAAACATTTCCCCCATCACAGGCTCATCATGGTGTATATAACCCACATTGTATATATGTCCCCTATTATGGCCCCATCCTGGTGTATATGCCCATCATCCTGGTATATATGTCTTCTATGCTGGACCCTTCCTGGTATATATGTCCTCTCTCCTGGGCCCATCCTGGTATATACAGTATGTCCAACATCCTGGGCCTATTCTGGTATATATGTCCCCTATTCTCAGCCCATACTGATATATATGTCCCCCATCCTGGTTTATACAGTTGTGTAAAAAAGTGTTTGCCCCCTTCCTGATTTACTATTCTTTTGCATGTTTGTCACACAGATCGCCAACCAAATTAAAATATTAGACAAATATAACACAAGTAAACACAAAATGCAGTTTTTAAATGAAGGTCTTTATTATTAAGGGAAAATGTAATCCAAACATACAAGACCCTGTAAGAAAAAGTGATTGTCCCCACTTTCAATATAGATTAACTGCGGTTTATTACATATTTGTGAGCTGAGTTCAAATTTCCTAGCCACATCAAGGACTGATTACTGCCACACCTGTTCTCCATCAAGAAATAACTTAAATAGGATCTGCCTGACAAAGTGAAGTAGACCAGAAGATATCATGCCATGATCCAAAGAAATTCTGGAACAAATAAGAAACAAAGTAATTGAGATCCATCAGTCTGAAAAAGGTTATAAAGACATTTCTAAAGCTTTGGGAAACCAGCGAACCACAGTGAGACCCATTATCCACAAATGGCGAAAACATGGAACAGTGGTGAACCATTCCAGGAGTGACCAGGTGACCAAAATCATCCCAAGAGAGCAGCAATGACTCATCCAAGAGGTCACAAAAGACTCAAAACAACATCAAAATATGTTCATGACTCCACCATAAGAAAGAGACTAAGCAAAAATGGCCAGCAAGGCAGTGTTCCAAGACTCAAACCATTGCTGAGCAATAAGAACATAAAGTCTCGTCTCAGTTTTGCCAGAAAATATCTTGATGGTCCCCAAGGCTTTTTGGAAAAAATTTTGTGGATTGACGAGACAAAAGTTGAACTTTTTGGAAGATGTATGTCCTATTACAGCTGGTGTAGAAGTAACATAGCATTTCAGAAAAGGAACATCATACCAACAGTAAAATGTGGTGGTGTTAGTGTGCTGGTCTGGGGCTGTTTTGCTGTTTCTGGACCTAGAAGACTTGCTGTGGTAAATGGAACAATGAATTCTGCTGTCTACCAAAAAATCCTGAAGGAGATTGTAAGGCCATCTGTTCGTGACCTCAAGCTGAAGCGCACTTGGGTTATGCAGCAGGACAATGATCCAAAACACATCAACAAGTCCACCTTTGAATGGCATAAGAAAAACAAAATTAAGACTTTGGAGTGGCCTAGTCAAAGTCCTAAACTTAATCCAATTGAGATGCTGTGGCATGATCTTAAAAAGGTGGTTCATGCCCGGAAACCCTCCAATGTGGCTGAATTACAACAATTCTGCAAAAATGTGTGGGTTTAAATTCCTCTAGAGCGTTGTAAAAGACTCATTGGCAGTTATCTCAAACACTTCATTGCAGTTGCTGCTGCTAAAAAAGGCCCAAACAGTTATTAGGTTTAGGGGGCAATCACTTTATCACATAGGACCCTGTAGGTTTGCATTTCTTTTCCCCTTAATAAAAAACCCTTCATTTAAAAACTGCACTTTGTGTTTACTTGTATTATCTATGTCTGATATTTAAATTTGTTTGGTGATGTAAAACTGTTAGGGACGGCGGAACACACTAAATATAAAATAACGTAAAGTGCGTTTGCCGCCCAGGGTTCACCGTGCAGAAGGTGTAAACACTGCTGTTAGATAATGGTGGACAAATAATATGGCGGTATAACCCACGCGGGTTGAATGTCACCCGGGTGCCGCTGAGCGATCTCTGTTAATTCACAGAGACGCCTATGTGTTAAACACAAAAGGCTGAGCCTGTTAACGCCACAGGTCTCAGAGAAGTGCACGCACGGTATATGGTCACAGGAGCTGGGCCCTAGGCAGAGGGTCAGCATCCGTCTAGACCTACCGTGCGTGCGGCGTCGCTACTGCGGACGCCAAGAGAAGCTGCAGACTGCAGTGCGGCAACAGACACTGCCACCTATCGACAATGCCCGGTAGCAGGCGCACTGTCAGACGCTAGCACTGTTGATGATGCTGCTGTGGCTTGTAGACTGCCACTGGCTGGCGTTGACTCTTAGCCTAAGTCCCTGTACACACTCGTAATATCAGAGGGAGGGGATCTTAATGAGTCATTCGCAGGTTCATGCAACTATCATCATTCACACAGTAGGCAACTAGAGACTATACTAGCGCATGGCCGATCGGCCATGCGAACCTTTTATTGCCGGACCTTCCGGAAGCTTCCAGATCCCTGAAATGGACCAATCAGATCAAGAGAAGGACCTGGGATGTGACTCCCGATCTCCAATGGGGGATCGTCTCATGAGCATTCCCAGTAGAGCGACGGGAGGACTTAGCCTCTGGAGTGGCTTGCTGCTGAGCAGCCTGCGCTACTATTGCTGACCCAGAGGTGCTGAGCAATCTCCTCTGCGGTCGAAAGATAATGGGAGACCGCAGAATGTGAGGCTCTGGATTCCTGCTGATCCGTTGCAGGAACCCGACGCCTAACAAAAACATTTAAGTGTGGCAAAAATGCAAAATAATAGGAAATAAGGAAGCAGGCAAACACTTTTGCACACAGCTATTTACCCCCATGAAACCCCTGGACAAAGCTTTGGTGCAACCTGTACAGCTGCACTTGGGTCCAACATAACGGGGCCAACTACCACCTCTAAAATCAGCCAGTAACTTCTGTTACAGACTCATAAGAGTGTGTATTATGATGAACAATTGTTTGCAAAGAGCCCATATATTTTTGCACAGGGGCCCTCTTCTGTGTGTGCCCATCCTTTAAAACATATACAGTTATATACAAATTTACGTATATACAGTACATGTAAGTAACATGTACATTAATCGTATACTATCTCGAGCAGGAAGCAACAAGCCAAAAATAAATCGCAATACTACGTGTGTGTACTACAAGTGAAGGAGTGCTATACTGCCACATGATGGTCACGTGTAGTACTGCTATTTTTATCTATTGTGTCACATACTTTAGTCTCCATCTTTTCCTTAATTATGAAACTATTGGAGCTTTAAATTCAGCCTCAATATTGCATTAGGAAGAAAATAGATTGCACATAAGTGAAAATACATATACATTTATATGCTTTTAAAGTTTCTGGAATTAAAGGGTTGTCTGCGGAGACAAAACAATCCCCTAGCTGATAAAAACTACTGTAGAAATAATATTTTATCTTGTCCAGAATGAGTCTTGCTGGGATTAAAAATTAATAATTTTACTCAGAGTCTTGGAGAATGTACATATTAAGCAATTTTAATAAAGAAGTTACTGCGAATAAAATGAAGGAATTGTCACCTGTCCATGTGCCCTGAATATTAGGCTGTCATAGACAGGGCTACAGGTGACATCTTTGGTTTGCTAATCTCTTCACTGTCTTCTTTTTAGAAAAGGGTCACTTTTCTCAGACAGCCCCTTTAGTCAACATATTCATGTTCAATATTTGGTCAGTGTTTTACATCAGTATTTGTAAGCCAAAACCACGAGTGGAAAAATCAGAGGGAAAGTGTAACAGAAACACATCACCACTTCTGTATTTCTCACCCACTCCTGGTTTAACCCCTTAATGATACGCCTTTTAACGGCGGCAGTTAAGGGTACTTTTTTAAGGTTATTGCGCCCCCAAGCATTGGAAATCTCCAAAATCATAGAGAACATGATTCAGGTCGGTTTTTACAAACCCCAGTGTTGCGATCACCGACCAATTTCATATTTATTTCTCTCTCCTCTGATATCATCTAGCAGAGTAGAGAGAAAGGGGGTCTCCCGAGACAGCCTTGGTACCTGCAATGCCCCACGGTCCCTCCTTGCTGAGTCCCCTGGCGTCTTCTTCTGGGAAAAAAACAGCGCCGAAATCTGTTGGCCGGCACTCGGCAACAATAGGAGATTTCCCCTATTGGTTAATTTTGATCACTGTGATAGACCCTATCACAGTGATCAAAATAAAAAAATGTAAATCAAACCCTCCTTTATCACCCCCTTAGGTAAAAATAATGAAATTAAAAAATGTTTTTTTTTCCATTAGGGTTAGAGCTAGGGTTATGGTTATGGTTGGTGTTATAGCTAGGGCTGGGGTTAATGTTGGGGTTATAGTTGGGGTTATAGCTAGTGTTAGGGTTGGGCTAGGATTAGGGTTCGGGCTAGGGCAAGGGTTTGGTCTAGGGTTAGGGTTGGGGCTAGGGTTAGAGATTTATTAGGGTTGGGCTAGGGTTAGGGTTGGGGATAGAGTTAGGATTGGGGCTAGGGTTGGGGTTAGGGTTGTGGTGTTGAGTTAGGGTTGTGCTGGGGTTAGGGTTATGTTTAGGGTTGGGATTAGGGTTAGTGGTGTGTTGCGGTTAGGGTTTTGGTTAGGGCTGTGTTAGGGTTGGAGTTAGAATTGGGGGGTTTCCACTGTTTAGGTACATAAGGGGGTCTCCAAACGCGACATGGCGCCCGCCATTGATTGCAGCCAATTTTGCGTTCAAAAAGTCAAATCAAGTTCCCTCCCTTTTGAGCCCTGCCATGCGCCCCGAACAGTGGTTTTCCCCTCACGTATGGGTTATCAGTATAATCAGCAGAAATTGCACAACAAATTTTGTGGTCCATTTTCCCCTGAGACCCTTGTGAAAATAAAAAATCTTTGCTTCCAAAGTAGATTTTTGTGAAAAAAGTAAAATGTTTATTTTTTTCCATCCACATTGCTTTAGTTCTCATGAAGCACCTGAAGGGTTAATAAACTTCTTGAATGTGGTTTTGTGCACCTTGAGGGTTGCAGTTTTTAGGGTGGTGTCACTTTTGGGTACTTTCTGTCATATTGACCCCCCAAACTCACTTCAAATGTGAGGTGATCCCTAAAAAAACTGGTTTTGTAAATTTTGTTGGAAAAATGAGAAATTGCTTGTCAACTTCTAACCCTTATAATGTACTAACAAAAAAAATTGTGTTTCCAAAATTGTGCTAATGTAAAGTAGACATGTGAGAAATATTATTTATTAACTATTTTGTGCGATATGACTCTCTGATTTAAGGGCACAAATATTAAAATTTTAAAAATTGCAAAATGTTCAACATTTTTGCTTAAATTCCTTTTTTCATAAATAAACACAAGTTATATCGAAGAAATTTGTCACTAACAAGAATTACATTATGTCACAAAAAAACATTCTCAGAATCAGTGGGATCCGTTGAAGCGTTCCAAAGCTATAACCTCATAAAGTGACAGTGGTCAAATTGTAAAAATTGGCTCGGTCATTAAGTACCTAATTGGCTCTGTTACTAAGGGGTTAAATAAAAATGTAAAATACTGACCAAATACTGATTGTATGAACATGGCCTAAGGGTATATCCACTGATCACAGAAAAATTTTAACAAGGGCAAAATGGAAACCAAATCTTGGAAAATGCTACTGATTTTCTTCAAATTTCAACCTTTGTATTGCGAAGGCTGAAATCAATTTAAATAAATCCTGTCAATTTTTGCAGCAGATTTTTTTCTGCAGTGTTTGGATGAAATTGTGTAAATCTCTGGTCATGTAATATACTATAGATGGTCTGCCCATGATGTAAAATCCACAGAATGCCAGAATCTTGTGTCCCTACCCTTAAACCATAGACTTAAACAGAATTATAATGATCACCTACAATGATTCTGCATTTAGCTCCTGGAAACATGCGAAAATCACTTTTCTAATGATTTAGCTGAGCTCCTGCCATACAATTATTTATTTAGAGCGCAGGTGCTGGTTGATGGGAGCAGTAGGTACCATCAGCCTGCACCAATGACTGGAGATAAACTTTATACCTCTGATCATAGCTGCGGGCTTACGCTGTCATTTGACAGCATGGGAACTCTGCTGTAAAAAAATATCTAACAATAAACAGCAAGTGATAGTAAAAAGATGATAACAAAACAGGGTATTTAGTTGATACATTTTTTGCAAAAAATCAGAGCAGTCCTAACCAATGTATTTAAAGGGAAGGTGCCATCCAAAAATTTTTTTTTCAGCAATTGAAAAAATGTAAAGAATTAATGTTTACATTTTCTTAAAAAATATTATCATTTGTTTTTAATTTTGCAAAATATGAAAAATAATTTTAAAAAGTTTGGCATTTCCACTTGTTAACACTAGGGGGAGCAGCTACTGAAATCTGGCACAAAAACCTATGACCTCTAGGAACACAGTGAGCAGGCATTTTGTTGGGGCCTGCAAAGTTACTGACTGTCTTTGCATGTAAAGTCTGGATCAGAACAGGTCACCAATCAGCAGAAATGTTTCCTGGATTTCTGTGGAGCAGACAAGCAGACGGTCCATCCATGTGTATAAAACACAGCGCTCTATGTACAATCCCTGGCACCGAACAGGGCGCCCCCCATAGACCAGCACACTGCTCTCCTGAAATACTCTGTGCTGCTGTCACCCTGCTCCTTCCACCATACATCAGGCCCCTGTCGCCTCGCTTTCACACATCGCCAGGACAGGATCTGAGGAGAGGAATGGGGTCTTCGGTCACTGAGGATGGCAGGCAGGAAGGATTCTGGGAGCAGGGTGACAGCAGCACAGAGTATTTCAGGAGAGCAGTGTGCTGGTCTATGGGGGCACAGAGGGAGATATATGGGGGAGGAGCAGGGTGACAGCAGCACAGAGTATTTCAGGAGAGCAGTGTGCTGGTCTAGGGGGGCACAGAGGGAGATATATGGGGGAGGAGCAGGGTGACAGCAGCACAGAGTATTTCAGGAGAGCAGTGTGCTGGTCTATGGGGGGGCACAGAGGGAGATATATGCTGGAGGAGCAGGGTGACAGCAGCACAGAGTATTTCAGGAGAGCAGTGCGCTGGTCTATGGGGGCACAGAGAGAGATATATGGGGGAGGAGCAGGGTGACAGCAGCACAGACTATTTCAGGAGAGCAGTGTGCTGGTCTAGGGGGGGCACAGAGGGAGATATATGGGGGAGGAGCAGGGTGACAGCAGCACAGAGTATTTCAGGAGAGCAGTGTACTGGTCTATGGGGGCACAGAGGGAGATATATGGGGGAGGAGCAGGGTGACGGCACCACAGAAATCCAGGAAACATTTCTGCTGATTGATGGCCTGTTCTGATCCAGACTTTGCATGCAAAGACCACATTCCCCTCCTCAGATCCTGTCCTGGCGATGTGTGAAAGCGAGGCGACAGGCGCAGTCCGGGGTGACGCTGGGAAGCAGGCTGGGGGAAATGTAGCCATTCAGTAACGATAAAAATGAGACTCCTCTCTTCAGCTGCCTCACCAGCCCTCCCCTGACTGCACCTATTACCCCTGACCCATGTGCAGGTGCTCAGCCAGAACCACCCTAAAATGCTTTTAGCAGATAATACTGCCATAGTGTTCTCACATAATACCGCCATATACTTCACACATAATGCCGCCATATAGTTCATACCACCTTGTAGATCACACATAAAACCACCAGGGTGACAGCAGCACAGAGTATTTCAGGAGAGCAGTATCACACGGGATAGGATTAGATACACGGCTCAGCAGTCAGCATCACACAGGAGAGGATTAGATCCACGGCTCAGCAGTCAGTATCACACAGGATAGGATTAGATACACGGCTCAGCAGTCAGTATCACACAGGATAGGATTAGATACATGGCTCAGCAGTCAGTATCACACAGGATAGGATTAGATACATGGCTCAGCAGTCAGTATCACACAGGATAGTATTAGATACAAGGCTCAGCAGTCAGCATCACACAGGATAGGATTAGATACACGGCTCAGCAGTCAGCATCACACAGGAGAGGATTAGATACACGGCTCAGCAGTCAGCATCACACAGGAGAGGATTAGATACACGGCTCAGCAGTCAGCATCACACAGGAGAGGATTAGATACACGGCTCAGCAGGCAGCATCACACAGGAGAGGATTAGATACACGGCTCAGCAGGCAGCATCACACAGGAGAGGATTAGATACACGGCTCAGCAGGCAGTATCACAGGAGACAGTATTACAGATATGCCCACACTGGTGAAACTTCCAGCCCCCCCCCCACAATTATACACTAGACTATGGGCTGTATATGTCACTGTCCTCCTCAGACAGCCATAAAAGCTGTCATAAAAAGGAAGGTGTCAGATTACCAGAGATCACTGGGGCTGTGAGTGAGGAGGCGGAGACAGAGCAGGAGGACAGTGGAGCTGGAGCAGGAAGCACAGTGCAGAAAGTGGAGCTCAGCAGATAGCACTGGGCTACAGTAAAATGGCGCCCAGCCACACCTACAGCAGTGAATGGTGCAGCCCACAGGGGCGTGCCCAGTTCACTGCTAATGAGGCTGCAATGTGGGGTCGGGAACCGTCCGCAGTCTCCTATGTCCAGGGACGGCCATATTTGCAGACTGTATGAGTCCTCCACATATCTGCAAATAAAGATGGCAGCACCCAGTGGCTACATTAAAACATTATTACAAACAAACCAGAAATCCTGGTTAGTACATTTGCTGAAACAACATGTTTTGTTACTTACTCTTTTTTTGCAAATTCTATAAAATTGCGGCACCTTCCCTTTAAAGCCTGACCATGTGAATAGTACCTATATGAGCAGGATTCAGAAAGGCAATGTCTGATGTAGACACGTTGTGTAAGATATATGTGCATGGCCCACAAGAGAGGGGTGGAGACCTCCCAAAAACTTGCAAAAGTAAGAAACCAGTTGAATACAAAACATATGGGCCATGAACACAGTGAATAAGTCCGTAGGACAGTATTCACACCACCCGGAGACTGAAACACAGAGAAACACAGTACAACAAATGTGAAAAAATACTCTGCTGTAAAAAAATATCTAACAATAAGCAGCAAGTGGGAACCACAGCTGTCTGAGAAGCAGTGATGATTTTACAGCCAATCAGAAGCAATATATACCACGCTATTGTGCACATGACAGCACGACAACCACCCGGTGTTCGGGGAGCCGAACCCTAATAGTAACACGGACTTCCTGGTGAAGTCCGTGTGCGGTGTCCGTGCCCAAACAGTAGGTGTTTGCTACAGACGCTGAACTTTACTGTTCGGATTCGCCAATCCCTAGAATTGAATGGGGATTGATCAAATAAAAGAATAGTTTATACACTGATGTATTTACAAAGTTATTCAGCTTTCTATGTACTGATGGGTATAAATGTATTAGTTTAAGGATGTGCCAATTTATGGAGCAATATAATTTTAAGTCTTTATTTTTCTTTTTCCATCGTAAAATATTTTAGTTTTTTTTTCAATTGAATTGTACAGATTATAAATCACATTAAAGGTGAAAAGGTTCCTGGTGTGCTTATTTTCCATGACAAAAACCTAGCAATTTATTATTAGTGTGTAGACTTTTTATATCCACTGTATATACCTTCCTCAACATTGAAACACAACTATTATGAATACAGTAATCACGTAATGAATATCGCAGAATTTTACACTCTTCAACATAGAAATTGCAATGCCAACTAGGAAAAGTCATGGAGTTATGGAAATCACAGGAGTGATAGACATGTTAATGATATAGAAAATCATGAAAAAATGGAAACAACATTTTCAAAGCATCTCAATTTATTCAGCATTAAATATAAGGGTCACACACAGAAATCCCTGAATGTACATGTCTTGGCATGTTATCAGTGAGGTTATGCTTTGCTACCTTGAATGCACTTTGGTATGCAAATCATCAGGATTAACTGCTGTCAGCTCTTTGCAATTGTGGAACAGTGATATCCCAGATATGCTAAAAAAAAAAAAACACAAGTCTGGAGACGCTACAGGCCATGGCGACATGTTTAGGCCATGCAGGCTGCTCACAATAGTATGAACAACATGCGGGGCTGTTATTGTCATGTTGAAAAACAGATCCTGTGACACTTTGGTGTAATGGCCATACCACTGGTTTCATTACTAGCAAAGGGAGCTGCCAATGGTGGATTTGCTTGATGATTTGGGTAGCAAAGTGCATACAACATGGCAGCACATTCCTTAGGCAATCATTAATAACCTCATTGATAACAACCAAGGCTGTCAGTACATGTACAGGTGCTTCTCACAAAATTAGAATACAGCCGCTGAAAACCCAAAAGTCATTATCTCAGTAAATTAGAACAATTATAAAAAAAAACCTGCAAAGGCTTCCTAAGCGTTTAAAAACTTCCCTTACAGTCTGTTTCAGTAGGCACCATAATCATGAGGAAGACTGCTGACTTGACAGATGTCCAGAAGGCAGTCACTGACACGCTCCACAAGGAGGGTAAGCCACAAAATGTCATTGATAGAGAAGCTGGCTGTTCACAGTGTACTGTATCCAAGCATATTAATGGAAAGTTGAGTGGAAGGAAAAGTGTGGTAGAAATAGGTGCACAAGCCAGTGGAATAACCACAGCCTTAAACGGATTGTTAAGAAAGGGCCATTCAAAAATTTTGCGGAGGTTCACAAGGAGTGTACTGCTGGAGGCATTGCTTCAAGAGCCAACACACACAGACGTATCCAGGACATGGGCTACATGGGTCACATTTCTTGTGTCAAGCCACTCATGACCAATAGATAACGCCACAAATATCTTACCTTGGTCAAGGAGAAAAAGAACTTAACTGTTGCTCAGTGGTCCAAGGTGTTGTTTTCAGATGAAAGTAAATTTTGTATTTCATTTGGAAATCTAGGTCCCAGAATCCAGCGGAAGAATTGAGAAGCACCCAATCCAATCTGCTTGAGGTCTATTGTGAAGTTTCCACAATCAGTGATGGTTTGGGGAGCCATGTCATCTGCTGGTGTAGGTCCACTGTGTTTTATTAAGACCAAAGTCAGCACAGCCATCTAGCAGGAAATTTTAGAGCACTTCATGCTTCCCCCTGCCAACAAGCTTTTTGGAGGTGGAAACTTCATTCTTCAGCAGGACATGACATCTGTCTGCACTGCCAAAACTACCAATACAAGGTTTAAAAACAACAGTATCACTGTGCTTGACTGGCCAGCAATCTCACCTGACCTTAACCTCATAAAGAGTCTATGGGGTATTGTCAAGGGGAAGATGAGAGACACCAGACCCAACAATGCAGACAAGCTGAAGGCTGCTATCAAAGCAACCTGGGCTTCCACAACACCTCAGCAGTGCCACAGACTGATTGCCTCCATGCCACGCCGCATTCAAGCAGTTATTGATGCAAAAAGAGCCCCGACCAAGTACTGAGTGCATTTACTGGACATGCATATCAGCAGGCCAACATTTCAGATTTTAAAATCATTTTTCAAGCTGGTGTTATAAAGTATTCTAATTTACTGAGATAATGACTTTTGGGTTTTCATTGGCTGTAAGCCATAATCATCATTAATATAAATAAACACTTGAAATAGATCACTCTGTTTGTAATGACTCTATATAATGAGTTTCACTTTTTTCTTTGAAGAACTGAAATAAAATAATTTTGATGATATTCTAATTTTGTGAGAAGCACCTGTATTTCTGCATGTGGTGCTCATACTCAATACTGAATAAATCAAAATGTATTGAAAATTTTGGCCATGTATATAGTGGCTTGCAAAAGTATTCAATCTCTTGGTGTTTACCTTTTTTTTACGCTACAACCTGTGTTTAAATTTTTTTTTAACCCAATTTTTGTGTGATGCATCAGCACTAAATAACCTAAGTTGATCAAGTGAAGTGACAAAAATATAGACATAAATTAAATTTATGTGATAAAATAACTAAACATTGACATGTGCATATGTATTCACCCTTTTTGTGATCAAGCCCCTAAAAATTTCTGGTGAAAGTAATTGCCTTCATAAGTTACATGCTTAGTGAAAGGATATCCACCTGTATGCAATCTAAGTGACACATGGTCTGTCAGTATATACAAACTTTTTCTGAAAGGCCAAAGAGGCTACAACATCATTAAGCAAGGGGCACATCTCACCAAACAACACCATGAAGACCAAGGAGATCTCCAAACAAGTCATGAACAGTTGTTGAGAAGTACAAGTCAGGGTTGAGTTATAGAAAAAAAAAAATCACAATCTTTGATAATCCCCCAGAGCACCATCAAAGCCATTATCATGAAATGGAAAGAACATGGTACCAAAACAAAAGAGCTGCAGAGTTCCTAAGCAGAGACTGAAGTATCTATCCATAACATCACAATAAGCCATGCACTCCTTTGATATGGCCTTTACCCAAGAGTGGCCAGAAAAAGCCTTTATTACACACAAAAATTGTAAGGCTTGTTTTGAGTTTGCCAAAAGACATACAAATGTATGGAACAAGGTGCTGTGGTCAGATGAGACCAAATTGAAATTTTTGACCACCAAGGTAAAATCTATATCTGGTGCCAAACATCTCAGCTCATCACCCCAAGATCACCATTCCTACAGTGAAACATGGTGGTGGCAACATCATGCTGTGGGGCTGTGTTTCGGTTGCAAGGACAGGGAAAATGGTACAAGTGGAGGGGAAGATGGATGGAGCAAAATACAGAGATATTCTTGAACAAAACCTATTTCAGTCTGTCAGTGATTTGAGACTGGTACGGAGGTTCACCTTCCAACAAGATAATGACCCAAAACATACTGTTCTGTCCTCACTGAATGAGACAGACATCATTGCAGCTTATACAGGCACCTAAACCGCTATACCGGGGTCCAATAAGGAGACTGTAGGTTGAATCTGTGCTTTATTAAACGTGATTGTCACGGTATTGTCATGGTATGTCTGGCTCTGCGTGACGTGACCCGACGATCGATAGGTCACAAAACCACAAGACAGAAAAGGGGAAACTGGAGAAACAATTACAATGCTATAATAGGGAACAGGGAAGTGGACACCCCCTGCACTCTCCTAAGGAAGAGCCCAAAACTCTCCTCACGTTCCCTATACAGGTTCTTTCAACCTGTCGCCGACCAGGATACCTTAGTCCCTCACTTGCCCTGCACCTATCCCTTACTAGGGAACTGGCAAGTGCGGAAACTGGTCCTCACCGCTGTACTAGTAAAACACAAGGAAAAATAACAGACAGGGAAGAACAAACAACTTAGCTTTCTCTGCTGAGAATGCTCCTGAGGCAGCAGAGTACGGCACCCGAACTCAGCTTTCAGCAGAAATACCACTGCTCCAGATAGGCTGCAAAAAGCACTGCTCCAGATAGCTCCTCTCTTCTCAAAGGTTGGCTAACAAAGGACCAGTATTACCAACAGACAGGGAGCAGCAGTAGCTGATGACCTTTTATAGGAAGGAGGGTGGAGGTCACCACCTGCTGACTAATTAAACATGTAGTAACACCAGCGGCCACCGGGGGGCAAAACTCCATATTAACCCCCGAGGCCAGAAAGGAAAAAGGTTCATATAAGAGAGTCCAGACTCTGCCACAGATCCGAAAATGGATCGTGACAGTACCCCTCCTTCAATGAGGGGCCTCTGGATCCTCAACACCGCATCTCACTGGAAAACCACCTACAGTGAGGATGCCTAGATCCACTAGAGTTCACTTCAGCAACTACCTGACTCTCAGGTTTATGGCAAACGTGGACAGATGGAAGTGGCAATGTATGCTCCGGAGGCATCACAAATCTCCAGAGCGCCGACCTGGGGAATGAGTTGTGTATGGGCATTATTGGGTGTAGCTCCAGCTGGTTAGTCCCCGGGCCGAGGATGGCAGACACCTGATACGACCCGATCACCCGAGAACTCCAGACCCCTGCAGCACACTTCCACCAGATGTTTTTGGTGGACACCCATATGTACTCATTCGTACACAGGTCTGGACCAGAATGTTTATTTCCATGCACACGTTTGCCACAAGATGGTGAACTCTTCACAGAACCGACAACAGAGGCGTCCCCCTGTGTCGTCACAATCACACCCCCACAGTGCTCAGGAGTCATCAACCTCCTCTGACCCCTCCTCCTACAAGGACTCCGCCTCTCAGGGTTGGCTAATGGTGAGGGTTGAGACTTGCCCCTACTCGCTGGCAGCACCTCTGCTGCCCCCACTGGAGTAGAAGGGGGCGGCTGTAGAAAGATGGCATACAAAGTATCCCCCAGGCAGCAGCCCTCACACGACTGATCCCAGCTGACTACTTCCCTAGACCGCCAATCTATGACCGGGTTGTGTTTTTCTAACCAAGGGAGGCCTAAAACAATAGGTGATGGCTTTCCCCCCAAGACGTAGCGTGACAGGGACTCTACATGATGAGTCCCTGTACGCTGATGTATATTTTACCTGACTTGGGTCAACCTCCCCTGGCTCAGTGGGAGAGAGTCAATGGCCTGGACGCCTAGGTGTTTGGCCGGGGTCCTACACCTCAGGCCATGAGTCTGGCAAAGTGAGTATCCACCAGATTGACCCAACCACAACGTGTTTCGATGGAGGATCACCTGATGAAGATGGATCCTCCGTCGAAACGCGTTGTGGTTTAAACCCATCTCTTGTCTGAGTCTTTCCTGCACTCCTAAGACCATTTTCCATTTTCTTATCATTTGAAGGCATGGCTTTCAGACAGTCATCAACATAAAAGTCTTTTTCTATGAATTGTCTGACATCTGATCCTTATTCTGTTTCTCCTTCTTGAGCCGACCTTTTGAGTCCATAAATGGCGACTGCAGGTGAAGGACTATTGCCAAAGATGTGCACTCTCATGCGATACTCTGTGACTTCTTTAGTAGGATCATTGTCTCTGTACCAGAAGAATCTTAGGAAGTTCCTGTCTCTCTCTCTCACAAGGAAACAATGGAACATTTGCTGGATGTCAGCGATGAAAGCAATGGAATCCTTACGGAAGCGCATAAGTACTCCCAGCAGTTTGTTATTGAGGTCTGGTCCTGTCAGTAGAACATCATTCAGGGAGATATCATCAAACTTAGCACTGGAGTCAAACACCACTCTAATCTGGCCCGGTTTCTTAGGGTAGTAAACTCCAAACATTGGTAGGAACCAGCATTCTTCAGAGTCTCTGAGAGTGGAAGCTAGCTCTGCATGGCAGTTTTTGAAAATCTTTGACATGAAGAAGAAAAAGTGATCTCTCATCTCTGGTTTCTTTTGCAGATTATGTTTGAGAGAGGAGAAACGTTTTAATGCCTGATTTCTGTTGTTCGGTAGACGTGTTCTGTGGGTTCTGAAGGGAAGAGGTGCGACTCAGCTGTTGGTCTCATCTTTTACAAGTCCCTTGTCCATTACCTCTAAGAACAACTTGTCCTCTACCGACATTGCTACTTGGTTGTCTTGCTTAGTTCTCTGGAAGACTGTGCACCCCAACTGATCCTCATAGCTTCCTGACACCATCCTGCTTTCATGAGTAAAGTCTATTAAATGATTGGGTAGTTGGATGCTGTGTGGTAGTTCCTTGACATGGAACTCGTTGTTGCAAGGTTGAAACAGAGATGGGCGTCCTTTCGCCAATGTATTTGTCAGCATACTTGTCACAGAAGAAGGGACATGCATATGTCCCAAGCATATATTTCCTATTATGACCCAACCTAGGTCTAGCTTTTGGGCATAGGGAGCATTGTGGAGTTCATTGATATGACTTCTCACTTTATGAACCTGTAGTATATCTCTTCCCAACAGCAGTATTATCTGTGCCTGATGGTCGAGTTCTGGTAGAAGGTATGCTATGTGTTTCAAGTGGTCATGATGGATTGCCACATCTGGCGTAGGTATTTCAGATCTATTGTCTGAGATCTGGTTAAACTCGATGATTGTAGGTAGTGGTAGGAAGAATTGTCCGTCTAATTACTCAATTTGGTAGTCAGTGGCTTTTATGCCTGCTGTTGTCATAGTACCTGCACACGTCTTTAATAAGTAGGGAGTGCTTGATCCTTTGATGTTGAATAGGTCAAATAATGTTGATCTAGCCAAGGATTGATTACTTTGATCATCCAAGATAGCATACAGTCTTACAGCTTTGTCTCTATGACCCTTTGGGTACACTCTGAAGAGGCATTTTTTTGAACAGGACCTACTGTCTATTGTTCCTGCTGCATCAGTGTTCTTTTCCTCCCCGCCATGCTCACTGTCAGCTGGCGTGTTTTGTGCACTTCATGGAGCTGGGCCAGTGTGTAGAGCAGTGTTATGAACTGTGGTGCCACACTCTGTGCATTTTACACTGACGTTACAATCCTTGGCGAGATGAGTGGTTGATGAGCAGCACTTGTAGCAGATACTGTTCTCTTTCAGGAAGCTTCTTTGATCTGGCATAGATTTTCCCCTGAAGGCTCTGCATTTCAGGAGAGGATGAGGCTTTTGATGGAGCGAGCACTGCTTGTCAGGTTCTTGTACCTTTGTCTCTGATTGGCAGCAGCCAGCAGACCTGTAATTGGAACTTGGAGAAGAAACATAAGTCTTGTGTACTGCCACAGATGTTCTACATGGATTTGCAGCTGGTGACGGTGTGGCATATGACATTGCAAAATCAAAGCTAGGATCGTTTCTAATTGTCGCTTGTTTGTGTATAAAGTCTACAAAAACGGACAATGGAGGGAATGGAACGCTGTGTTTGTGTTTATAGGTTGAACCATGTGTGAGCCACCTCTCCTGTAGATTGTAGGGCAACTTTTGGACTATAGGGTTAACACCTATGGCTGTGTCAAGGAATGCAAGTCCTTGCAGGTCACCTTCACATTTGGCAACTAGGACTTCCTTTAGCAGGTCACTTAGTTCTCTAAGTTTCTGGAGACCTTTGTGAGATATTTTAGGAGAGTCATCGATTCTTTTGAACAAGGCTCTCTCTATTATCTCTGCTGAGCCGTAACACTCATCCAGCCTCTTCCAGATCTCTTTGAGGCTGATTTCAGGGTGGTTTATATTAATGTCTCTGATCCTTACTGTGTGTAACATGCAAAATGTATAATGATTGTTTAACGAATATTTTTTCACAATGTTTTTATTGGGGATGTAAGGGTTAACACGCAACATCAAGGGGAGGTCGCATAGGTGTATAAAGGCTGTAATAATTGATGCTTCCTCCATTCCACCTGAGGAAGACGGCTGTGACCGTAGAAACGCGTTGTGGGTATTGGAGGAAGAATAAAAGCTGAGTTTTTTTACCCTTTTTCTGGTTTCTGCCTCTCCTTTAGCGCTCCTATTGACTGCTTTTTTTTGTTGCTTCACCATACTGTGTATTTGACTGACTCTTCTCCAAGGTATTTGACTGAGGTCTATCTCTTAATAATAATAATAATAATAATAATCTTTATTTTTATATAGCGCTAACATAATCCACAGTGCTTTACAGTTTGCACACATTATCACATTATCTCTTCCCTGTGTTGTAGCCCCAAGTCTCTAGTGACATTTTGGAAGGAAGCTTTCCAAGCTCTGTAACCTTCAGCTTGGTCAGTGAATTTCATGAGTCCCTTGGCAACCAGTTCACGTCGTGTGAAGAACAGCAAATTCTGTTGTGAAGAGGTTGTTAGCAGAGTATACTGGTAATGGGTCACCCTGATAGTGATGTGAGGTGCGTTCATACCTGTTAGTATCCTCAGGGTGGCGCCAGGTCTAACATGCGGTGTGTCCACAAAGTGATTCACATTGGTTACCTGGTGAAGGGCAAGGTAGTCATTAGCAGAGTTGTTTTGCTCCACGTTTTCCCGGAGCTGAGCCTCATGATGACTCACTCGCTTCACTGGAGATGTTGTGTTCTTGGTTATAGTTTGGATCAGGAAGTTCATTAACATACTGAGATGTGCGTTGTGGTGATTTTTTGCAATGGCAACTTCAGACTTGACGTACTGCTTCGGCTATGCAGCTCAGGGTTTTGTGCGGCTTCTAGCAATTCTACTTCAGCTAGGGCTGCGGCAGCTTCTCTTTTCACTGCTAGGCTCTCTAAGGCGGCATTCACGTGTGTTTTCTCTAACTGTGTCTTGCTCTCTTGCTCATCTCTTTCTACGCATAACCTTCTCTCTTGCTCATCTCTTTCTAAGCGTGACTTCTCTCTTTCTAGGCATAACCTTTTCTCTTGATCCTCTCTCTCTATGCGTGACCTTCATTCTTGGTCTTCTAGGTGTGCTTTCTCTAATTTAAGTTCCATGTCTTCTACAGCAAAGCTTGCTTGCATTTTGGCAGCTTCAGCATTTCAGCATTTGCTCGGGCAATGGCGACCGAGCTGCTAATGGATACAGTCTTTGAGGAGACGGAAGTAACAGATTTTGTCCTGTGCGATTTGTGAGACATGGTGTCTTGGGGGGATGCTTGACTGTGCAGAGATTGTGTCATGGTCACGTGTGTCAGGACGCAGATGTTACCGCAAGGCGGACCCATAACACACGTGACCCTGGATACACCGCCTCCAGTGGGGCGCATTTAAATAATAAAAACGTGCAGGTGGATACGCCGCCTCCACCTGGCGAATTTAGGTATTACACGTTATACATACAATATCTGGAAACACCGCCTCCAGTAAGGCGCATTTGAATAATAAAGGGGGGAACCTGGGTAACTTTAACAATGGTGGGCCCTGCTATAGGGAAAAGGGAATTGGAGACCTCCTGAGCTCCCCTGAGCCAGTGTCCCTGCACTCCTAACATTCCCTATGCCGGTTTCGCACCGGGCGCCGCACGCGTACCTTAACGCCCTTGCTCACCCTGACCCTAAACCCTCACTAGGGAATGGGTCGGTGCGGAGACTAATCCCACCACTGCACTAATAACACACATGAGGAAAGAGACAATACAGGGGAAACACCACTTAGCTTTGCTCTGTTGCGTGCGCTCCTAGCAACAGAGCCCTCCACCTGAGTGCATCTTCTCCTCCACCCGGATCCATCACCATAACAGGATCCTTCACCTTAGTGCAACCTTGGAGCAGAGTCCAACACCAGTTGCAGCTGCTTAGAACCAGAGTCCCAAGGATGAGTTCAGCTGCTGACACGAAGTCGAGCATGCTTGAGTCCAGCTCAGCGGCCAAGTCCCACATGGTGAGTGCCACTCTCCATAGTCGCCACTCCACCAGCCCATGCAGACACTTCCCGCTGACACCATCACTGCGACCCCACCACGCCATGCCAGCCCTTCGTCCAGACACCATAGCTGCAACACGTCCCCCCTGGCTAAGCCGCGCAGGACTCCTCACCAGCTCCATCCTTTATCCAGGCTCTCCAAAAACAGAGTGAACACAAACTCACAATATTACAGCCAGTGATTGCACACCTCTAGCACACCTTTATAGGGTGTAACACCTGATACATGATTAAGTGCACAAAACCTAAAGTGCAATATCAAAACCACCACCGGGGACAGTCAAGACACCTTGGAACTTTCCAAAGTAAAAAAAGTTCACCCAGTGATTTAAAACTGTCAGATCACTTCAGATCATGACAGATTGCTGTAGCTGTGTTAAGTCTCTGTGTAGCCGGTGACTTAAATCTCAGTAGGCGAATGGCTGCAATTTCACTAGTTCCTGCAAACTGGATGGAAGGCTGTCTTTTCCCTGAATTCCACTAGCTGGATGGCCACTGTTTCACTGGCCCCTGCAGGATGGAAGGCTGTCCTTTCTCTGAGTTCCCACTGGCTGGATGGCCTCTGTTTCACTGTTCTGTCCTCACTGAATGAGACAGACGTCATTGCAGCTTATACAGGCAGCTAAACCGCTAAACCGCTATACCGGGGTCCAATAAGGAGTCTGTAGGTTGAAACTGTGCTTCATTGAACGTGATGGTATATTGTCGCGGTGAAACTACAAGTAAAACATACATATACACTCAGTCAATACAGGGTACATCAGAAATTCTTATATACATAATATAATATAAATCAACATCTGCACTAACAGCTAACCAGGGGAGAACTAACTAAGCAGGCTAATATGAGACAGGAATTAGATGCAGGAAGCATAAATACATACCAGTGATGCTATCACAAGGGGAGAAGAGAAATGAGATGCTTCCTGAATGCAGGCAGAAGGAAAATGGAGAACTGGAGGGAAATGGAGGCTGCACTAACCATAATCCTTTGCAAAGGCTACTAGGATGCATTGCAACCATAACAGAATGCACTGCAAAAGCTTACCAGAATGCACTGCAACGGAGGGAAAAGTACAAGCAAAGTGAAAGTAAAACACAATTACACTGCGGTTATGACTCTGGTCACTAGAGGGAGCCAGAAACAATGAAAACATTAGCAAGCAGATAATCGAGGATTATGAATTAGATGTTGGAGACAGAACACATACTGCTAAAGGAACACTTGTGTGGTTTAAGGAGAAACATGTAAATATTTTGGAGTGGTCTAGTCAAAGCCTAGTTCTTAATCCAATTGAGAATAAGTGGTCAGACTTTTAGATTGCTCTTTGCCAGAGGAAATCAACTATCTTGAAGCAGCTGGAGCAGTTATGACTTGATGAAGGGGAAAAGGTGACTTGCAGCCAGTGTCGGACTGGGGTGCTAAGGGCCCACCAGTAACATTGACTTTGGAGGCCCACTTTTCACCTGCATATACTGTAAATAATACACTACCCTCGTTCACAAATTTAGCTGTATCTCTATATAATTGTACACTGGGTAATATGGTAAATGAATGATATGCTTTTTTTTCTGTACAGAGTAAATCAAGTGAATAATGCCAAGTACTGCCCATACAGTGGGGTTAGGGGCCCAGATCTGCACAGGGACACACCGGGGGATTCCCTTGTTACCCTATGGGCAAGTCCGAGCCTGCTTGCAGCTGTAATTGCTGCAAAAAGAGGCTCTACAAAGTACTGAATTTAGGGAGTTGAATAGTTATACACACTGAGGTTTTCAGTTATTTTGTCCTATTTGTTGTTTGCTTGCTTCACAAGAAGAAGAAAACCAAATGTTCACAATTGTAGGCATGTTCTTTACATGAACTGATGCAAAATAGTGAAATTCCATGTTGTGAGATAGAAAAGCTTAAAGAAATGCCAAGGGAGGGAGAATACTTTTGCAAGCCACTACACAAGAAAAATTAAAAGAAAATTAAGTTTATTCGAAAAACAAGTGTAAAGGAAGGCATGTAGGCAATGCCGGGAGGCACGATAATGTAAGACAGTCACTGTTAAAATATTTTTCTAGATCCTGCTGAGCTTTTTCACTCTATTTGTGCACCAAAAACAGAAAAAAATTGCCTACTTACCAATACCTGGCCACATTAGTAATATTTTGCAGGATTCAGTGTTTGCTAATGGATAATTTAATTTTCTTGAATATATTTTGTCCTACAGTGATCTCTATTACAGAAGTTTGATATTTCTTTCATTTCTTATAGAGGTTACTATGAAAACATTGAAGGCTCATGTGAAACATGTGAGGGTTCCTGCTGGACGTGTGAGGGGAGCAAAGGAAATTGCTTGTCCTGTGTGGAGGGCCTATATTTGGAGAATAATAAATGCCTTCCTAACTGCTCAGTGAGATATTATCTTGATGACCAGGGTATCTGTAAGCACTGTCCAGCCCACTGCACTGTCTGTGCAGATGAAAGAACATGTCTAGGTATAACTGATCATTACTGCATAGTTTACTCATGTTTAGTGTCTTACATATATATAAGATTTTTTTTTATGGAAATAGAAACAGAGCTTTTATTTGCAGAAATCTAGGTATGTTATTCCACAAACAACACCATAGAGAAGTTATTACATTGCAAACAGGGTCGGATTGACCCACTGGAGAACCGGAGGATTCTTCAGTGGGACCAGGCACAGACATCTGCTGGCCTAGGGCCCCTGCTGCCCCAAGGGCCCCCAGCCAGTGGTGTGTTGCTAATAGCGGCACACCATGCAGCTTCTATGGGGCCCGTGAGTCAAGGGGGCCCATTTGGCACCAACAAAGCAGCACCAGTGGAACAGTGGGTGATATAAGGCAGGCTAAAGCCTGGGCATGGGGAGCAGTGAATATTCATTTCACTTTAATAGCAGGCAGTGTTAGCCACAGCCGCCAGTTCCTGAAATAGCGGCATTAGGGTCAGGCAGACTAGGGCCTCGGCTCCCTCAGAGGCCCCCAGCCAGTGGCATGCTAGTAGCTGCACACCACGCACGCCACACGGCCGCTATGGGGCCTGTGAGTCAGGGGGGCCCAACCGACACCAGCATCACACCCCAGCGCGTGCCGCATTCAACTGTCAGATTATGCTCCCTTCCCCCATCATTCCCCTCTGCCTCTGACACAGCGGGTGCACGTTGATGTCACTTCATTGCGCACCATTCTGTTTTCTGGGCAGATGGCAGCGCAACTGCTGAGACCGGAGCAGAGCCGGGACCTGCGTGGGATCGAGGAGAAGAGGTGAGTATTGTGTTTTTTTAATGTATATGTAAGTGGCCATAATACTGTGGGGCTGAATTATATTCAATGGAGGGGGCTAAATTATACTCTATGAGAGTCTACACTATATTCTGTGGGGGCCTGCATTATACTATACGGGGGGGCTGCGTTACACTATCTGAGGGGGCTGCATGATACTATATGAGGGGAGCTGCATTATATTCTATGTAGGGGCTGCATTATACCCTATAAGGGGGCTGCATTATATTCTATGAGGGGGTTGCATTTTATTCTGTGAGTGGATTTCTTCTGTGGAGATTTAGATGGCACTGGCAGGCAAAGAGGTCAAACATTTATCCGAAATTCATCATTTTAAAGTAGCTGATTCATCAAGACTTTTTTTTTTTTTAAGTTAAAGCTAAAATTCTGATTAGCTGATAAGAAACCATGGCTGATCTGCTGTAATACCCAGGGAAAGCCTTGATGACCATACATTTCTTCTGAAGTAGCTATTGCAGTAGAAATGCAATAGAGTTGGGTCCACCATATTGACATGCAGTATGCAGTTTGTTAGTGTTTCTTCACTTTAACCTCTTAAGGACCAGGGGTATCTCTGTTTATGCGTTTCCATTTTTTTGCTCCCTTCTTCCCACTGCCATAGCTTTTTCATTTTTCTGTCAATATGGCCATGTGAGGGCTTGTTTTTTTGCAGGACGATTTGTACTTTTGAATGGTACCAATGATTTTGCCATATCAAATACTGGAAATCAGGGAAAAAAAAATTCCAAATATGGTGAAATTGCAAAAAAAAAGCAATTCCAAAATTGTTTTTTTTATTTTTTTACCATGTTCACTAAATGTAAAACTGCTCTGCCATTATGATTCTCCATGTCATTATGAGTTCACAGTCATCAAACATGTCTAGGTTCTTTTTTATTTAAGTGGAGAAAAAAAATTCCAAAATTTGTAAAAAAAAAAAAAAAAAAAAAAGCATGTTGCCATTTTCCGAGACCCGAAGCATCTCCATTTTTCAGAATCTAGAGGTGGGTGACATTTTTAGCTCTCACTCCTACATTTGGGAGGTCCCTCCTTCATTCACAATTGTTAGCTAGATAGCGGAATACATATTCCCCAGCACTTTACAATGCAAGCTAAAACATTCCCATTTGAATTTTAGGCTTCGCCCACCACAACCACCACATCCACCGCCATGTCATTACGCTGCCCTAGCTTGACATTTTCAGAGGGTCAGCAGGTGCTGAGAAACCTGAGTTTGCGAGAGACCCTCAGGTGGCCCTGTATTATACTTTTGGGAGGACTCATTCCTACATTTGGGAGGTCCCTCCCTCATTGAAAATTGTTCGCTATGTACAGTAGTGGAATGCATATTTCCCAGCACTTTGCAATGCCAGCTAAAACATGCCCATTCAAATTTTGGGCTTTGCCCGCCACCACGACCACGTCCACTGCCATATCATTATTGAGCCCTCGCTTAACATTTTCAGATGGCTAGCATGTGCCGTGAAACCTGAGTTTGGGAAGGGCCCCTAGGTGGCCCTGCATCACACATTTGGGAGGGATCTCACTCCTACATTTGGGAGGTCCCGCCTTCATTCAAAATTGTTCACTAGAGAGTATATCACATATTCCCCAGCACTTTACAATGCCAGCTAAAACATGCCCATTTGAATTTTGGGCTTTGCCCACCATCACCACCACCACGTCCACTGCCATGTCATTATGTGGCCCTCGCTTCACATTTTTAGAGGTCCAGCAGGTGCCATGAAACCTGAGTTTAGTGAGCTCCACAGTTTATTTTGGCCACCAGATCCCAATGGAACAACTGTCATAATGGAAGAAGCCACTGTAATGTGAATATAATACAGCAGTTGAGGGAGCTGTATGATCAATATCAGTAAATTGGTATATACCAGACGTCAAAAGCATTTGAATTAAACTGTGAACACAGTGTATGCAAGTGAGGGCCTGTATTGTGGTCAGTCTGTCAGGCCAGAAAGAAATCTCAGGAACATGTACAAACCTCATTTTACTTTAAAGCAGCCTCCTCAAGGGAAAGAGACAGGAGTGCCATTGACCAATCTGCACAAGCCTATGCATTTCTTCTGGAAATTACCCAACCAGGCAGAATGTATCTTTTGCATGGTTTTGAGCAACAGCAAAGTAATTACAAGATTTGTCTCAGAGAGTGATAAGGTCTGTGGAGTGACAGGCAGTGCTACAGAGAACAGGTAAAGATCTTAGCATGACAATGACCATGTTTCAGGCTGCGACCTGAATAGGTCTGTGGAGCATATTAACCTAGTCTCTTAGACCTGCTTAAAATGTACAGAAACTGGCCAATACCCCACCACCATTTTTTTTTTACCAAAATTTAGAAAATTTAAGGGAAGCGACAGTTTAATAAAGAGACACAAGTCTCATTTAGGAGCCTGGAAAAGCCAGGAATGGTCTCTGTCCAGCACCGGACAATGTAAAGTGGTAACGAATATGTATACCCTAACTAACTAACAATTTGGGGAGAGACATATATTCTAATAAGGGAAAACTAAACACAGCACTGGGAACAAAAAGTGGACGTGGTTGCTAAATATTGTTACTGTATGTGCAACTGCTGGTTGTGGGCAAGAGTCATCAGCACCTGCTTCCTGGACAGCAGATTAAGAAAGATGTAACACAGGGGAAGAGCCAGTGGCTTCTCCCTCAGACACAGATTTTCTACCCAGGCATTCCGCCCGCCTACTGGGGTAATGCGTATATGAGCAGTATATGGCGTATGAGGTATTCTGCCGAATTTCACTTTATAAAGGGATGTGTGGGTAAGGCCTCTTTCACACATCTGGTTTTTGTAATCTGGCACGATGCGGCGAAATTTTTAATAACCGGATCCAGCACCGGATCCGGTTTTGTCCCATAAGCTTTCATGGTCACGCATCGTGCCGGATGGTTATGCGTTGTGTCCGGTTGTTGCCGGACACGGCATAAATTAGCCGTCCGGCATCTGCAAAAAACGTTCCCTGCAATGTTTTTTGTCAGCGCCGGACCGGCTTTTTCCACAGCGCATTCCCGGACTCTGTGAATGTTAACCCCACAAGTGCCCGGCAAGAGAGAGATCTCTCTCTGTCACCCGGACACTTGTGAGAGATCTTTCTCGCCGGGCACTTGTGGGGTTAACACTCACAGTGTCTGGGTGAGAGAGAGAGATTCTCTCGCCTGGACACTAAGTGTTAACCCCCCATGTCTCTCTCTCTCCACCCCCCTCTACCCTCCCCTCTCCTATCCTCTCCTCTCCTCCCCTCCCCTCATCTCCCTTTCAGCAGCTGACTCTCATCGGCTGCCTCTGTCCACCTCGTCCTGCGGCTCCTTTAAATAATGTCGGAGCCGTATCTCTCGCCGCACACACATCCGGTGTCACAGCTGCAGGCCGGATCCGGCGGCCCGGCTTTTCGCCGCACGCCGCCGGACCCCACACACCTGATGTGTGAAAGTAGCCTAAGATTTTCAAATTAGCAGCATATAGATAGAGCATGTTTCATTGCTCATATTATAATTCTGTGTAAAGCTGAAACCTGAAGAAGTGTGTGGAGCATATTAATGCATTGATGTTCCACAATGTACAAGTGCAGACCCAAAAATCAACATCAGGCTCCTATATACATGCTTAAAGAGACCGTGAAAAGGGCAACACAAGAAAAAAACTATAATAATAGAATATATAGAGATTGAGAGTAGAAATTTGACCATTGCACAATGTACACAAGTTTCCAAAAATTATCCAAGAGTCTGTATTATACACGCTGAAAGAGAGTGTGATGGGGACCTTACAATAAATTTTGCAGTTATAATTGCCAGAGATAGGGAGTACAAGCTTCACCATTGTACAGTGTACAAAGGTTTCCAAAAATAATCCAAGGGGTCTGTATCATACACACTGAAAGAGACTGTGATGGTGACTTCACAATAAATTTTGCAGTTATTATAATTGCTAAAGATAGGGAGTACAAGTTTCACCATTGCACTATGTACAAAGGTTTCCAAAAATTACCCAAGGAGTCTGTATCATACACACTGAAAGAGACCGTTACGGTGACCTCACAATTTTGCAGTTAGAATTGCTAGAGATATGGAGTACAAGTTTCACCATTGGACAATGTACAAAGGTTTACAAATTTAAAATCATTACCCACGTGGGGTATACATATATGACCACTAAGTACTTGTTGCAGGAGGAGTAGGACATGATTTCCAGAACAAAATGGGTTTTGTGGTAAGGGATGAACTTTAAGACAACTTCAAAAAAAGAACATTTGGGCTGCATTTACATTGGGTTGCTGTCATCCATAGTACTTACAGAGTTGGAGGAAATTCAGCCCTTGTTCAATTTTAGAAGAGTTAGCCTGTCTGCAGTTTCCGTTGATAGGCGTGTGTGCCTATCCGTTATGATTGCATCGGCCGAACTAAAAACCCGCTCAGACAACACAGTTGCGGCAGGGCATGGCAGCACCTCTAAGGCACACAAGGAGAGGTCAGGCCAAGTGTGAAGCTTGAACAGCCAATAGGTAAAGGGCACTGAAGAATCAGGAAGGATGTTGGTATGTCACTTAAGTACTCCTTCTCCATCTTGGTCAACTTCTCCCTCCTTGTCATAGTTACACTCACAGATAGCCCTTGCTGATGTGACAGATTCATGAATATGAGTCAGTTGGTGGACATTCCTCCCCCAAGTTGCACCTGGTGTGTGTGCCCCTCCCATGTAATCCTTGTGGGTGAAAAGAGCTGGTACCTCTGTCAGCAGCGTTGTCTGAGGGTAATCTTTTCAGCAACTCTTCAATAACGGCCCTCTGGCATGCATGCACTGAAACTGGCACATCTGCCTCCGACATGAAAGAAGGAAATTTCTCCTTGCACCATGGGTCAAGAAAGGTGCAAAACCAGTATTTCATTGTGGACAAAATGTCTTTCACGCAAGAGTCTTGGGAAAGGCATCTGGACATGAACTGTGCCATGTGTGGCAGGCTACAAAAAATCAAACTTTCAGTGTCCCCACCAGGATGAACATGAAAACATGAACCATCCTTTCCTCCTCATGATGCCTCGACTTCTCCTCCTCCTCCTCTTCAGGCCATCCATGCTAGACAGACATGAAGCTGTTATTGGAAGTACTCTCTGTAGCACAGGCCAAAAACTCCTGTTCCTCCTCATCCTCCTCTTCCTCCTCCTGTTCCTCATCATCACTCAGTGTGGCCTGAGAATATTGTCTGAGACTGGGCTGTGTGTCATCAGCTACTGTAAAATCTTGCTCCATAGCCACCTGCTCAGCATTCAAAGCTTCCTCTTTAAGATTCTGCAACAAATGTTTTAATAGTCAGAGCAGCGGGATGGTTACACTGATAATAGTGTGAGCAGTTTGTGGGATGCAGTGATGCACGAGAGGCAGAGCAAGGGTTAACAATTTAATTTAACAATGGGATACTCCTTGCAGGGAGACAAACAGTTAAATGAGGGAATAAACTGTTCCATTGTAAAGGCTATACGGAGTTAATGAACAAGGTAACGGAAGTTCTTTCAAACACTTATCGTGTCAGAGGTTTCTCAGGCTGTAGATGATGCATAGAATCATAGAATCGTAGAGTTGGAAGGGACCTCCTGGGCCATCTGGTCCAACCCCCTGCTCAAAGCAGGATTCGCTAAATCATCCTAGTTAGATGTCTGTCCAGCCTCTGTTTGAAGACTTCCATTGAAGGAGAACTCACCACTTCTCGTGGCAGCCTGTTCCACTCATTGATCACTCTAACTGTCAAAAAGTTTTTTCTAATATCTAATCTGTGTCTCCTCCCATTCAGCTTCATCCCATTGCTTCTAGTCTTTCCTTGTGCAAATGAGAATAAAGTTGATCCTTCTACAATGTGACAGCCCTTTAGATATTTGTAGACAGCTATTAAGTCTCCTCTCAGTCTTCTCTTTTGCAAACTAAACATTCCCAAATCCTGCAACCTTTCCTCATAAGACAGGGTTTGCAGACCGGTCACCATTCTGGTCGCTCTTTTCTTTGCTTGGAAGTCAGTAGCACCAACAACGGCTGGCGTGGTGCTTGTCAATGAGGTCCTGCAGGCAATGGAGGTCGTCTTCTGGTGGCAGCGGTCAGTCTCTGGTACCTTCCACTGAGCCCCTAGTTCATCAGTGGCTGTGGCCAACGCAACAAGGCTGTAGTACTGTCAGGGTCCTTGTTGAGAGGTGTGGCAATGTTTGGTAGGGAGAGCAGTGGCGAACAGTCCTGCACTCTGCCCTGGCTCTTAGGCTGACGTGCGGCGCTTAGCTGAACAGGGCTCCCGGCTCTCTCCCTGTCAATGCGGTGGGCTCCACCAGCATCCTGGCATCGTATGAACCTTGTGCTGTTAAGGCCCAGTTGTGCATCCCGCAGAGCACGCTGCACACGCACTTTGCCTCTGTTACTGCTGGCGGGAAACTCACTGTTTCTTCGCGTGCTTTTTCCTCACTGCCTGGCTTAGTCATAACCCCTCTTCCCGGGTCATGGGGCCTGTCCTGTCCCCTATTCTTTCCCCAGGTAACAAGGGATGCAGTTTCAGCAGTTCTGGACCCAGCATGATGCAGGCACCTGCAACCCGGTCTTCCTCCTTACAATAGCATCATCAGCGCTCACCATCTTGGTGCAGTTCTCAAAGTTTTGAAGAACCTCACATATGTCAGCGATGCACCCACTAGGCAGTTGTGTATGGGGGCTGAGTGTTACTCTTACGGGCATTGAGAAGCTGGAATTTAGACACTGCCGTCTGCTGCTCACTAAGCCTTGCCAACATACAGGTGCTTATCACAAAATTAGAATATCATAAAAAAGTTAATGTATTTCAGTTCTTCAATACAAAAAGTGACACTCATATATTATATAGAGTCATTACAAATAGAGTAATCTATTTCAAGTGTTTATTTCTGTTAATGTTGATGATTATGGTTTACAGCCAATGAAAACCCAAAAGTCATTATCTCAGTAAATTAGAATACTTTATAACACCAGCTTGAAAAATGATTTTATAATCCGAAATGTTGGCCTCCTGAAATATATGTTCAGTAAATGCACTTAATACTTGGTCGGGGCTCCTTTTGCATCAATTACTGCATCAATGCAGCGTGGCATGGAGGCGCTAAGTCTGTGGCACTGCTGAGGTGTTATGGAAGCCCTGGTTGCTTTGATAGCAGCCTTCAGCTTGTCTGCATTGTTGAGTCTGGTGTCCCTCATTTTCCTCTTGACAATACCTCATAGATTCTCTATGGGGTTAAGGTCAGGCGAGTTGGCTGGCCAATCAAGCACAGTGATACTGTTGTTTTTAAATCAGGTATTGGTAGTTTTGGCAGTGTGGACAAGTGCCAAGTCCTGCTGGAGAATTAAATTTCCATCTCCAAAAAGCTTGTCGGCAAAGGGAAGCATGAAGTGTGCAAAATTTCCTGGTAGATGGCGGTGCTGACTTTGGTCTTGATAAAACACAGTGGACCTACACCAGCAGGTGACATGGCTCCCCAAACCATTCCTGACTGTGGAGACTTCACACTAGACCTCAAGCAGCTTGGAATGTGTGTCTCTCCACTCTTCCTCCAGACTCTGGGACCTTGATTTCCAAATGAAATGCAAAATTTACTTTCATCTGAAAACAACACCTTGGACCACTGAGCAACAGTTCAGTTCTTTTTAACCTTGACCCAGGTAAGATGCTTCTGGCATTGTCTATTGGTCATGAGTGGCTTGACACAAGAAAAGCGACACTTGCCCATATCCTGGCTACGTCTGTGTGTGATGGTTTTTGAAGCAATGACCCCAGCAGCAGTCCACTCCTTGTGAATCTCCCCCAAATTTTTGAATAGCCTTTTCGTAACAATCCTTTCAAGTCTGTGGTTATCCCGATTGCTTGTACATCTATTTCTACCACTCTTATTCCTTCCACTCAAGTATCCATTAATATGCTTTGATACAGCACTCTGTGAATAGACAGCTTCTCTAGCAATGACCCTTTGTGGCTTACCCTCCTTGTGGGGTGTGTCAATGACTGCTTTCTGGACATCTGTCAAGTCAGCAGTTTTCCCCTTGATTGTGGAGCCTACTGAAACAGAATAAGGGACCTTTTTTAAATGCTTAGGAAGCCTTTGCAGATGTTTTTTGTTAATTATTCTACTTTACTGAGATAATGACTTTTGGATTTTCATTGGCTGTAAGCCATAATCATTAATATAAACAGAAATAAACACTTGAAATAGATCACTGTTTGTAATGACTCTATATAATATGTGAGTTTCACTTTTTGTATTGAAGAATTGAAATAAATTAACTGTTTGATAATATTCTAATTTTGTGAGAAGTACCTGTATGAAAGGTCAAAATTCCAGTGTGTGGGCAGGTCACAAATCAGTCGGTGACGAGTTATATTAAAGCGATGCTGCAGCGCAGGCAGACCAGCAAATGCCTGAGATGAATTTCAGAAATGGGCGCAGAAGTGGTGTACCATGGCAAGTAGGTCCAGCAAGTCAGGGTATGTTTTTAAAAACCGCTGTACAACCAAGTTCAGCACATGGGTCATCCATGGAGTGTACCAGCTTGCCAAGCTTTAAAGTCACCACCACGTTACCCCCATTATCGCAATCAACCAGACCTGTTTGGAAGTTCAGCTGGGAGAGCCACTGATCAGTCTGGTCTTTTATCCCTTTCAACAGCTCTGCAGGGCAGGGAGAACTGTGCACTGCGCTGGGACAATGAAGTGGACATAGAAGCCGACTGTTGTGTCTGTGCAACCGCAGGTTGTTGGCAGGAGGCATCAGCGCCTTCTTCCTGGACAGCAAATTGAGAAGGCCGAAGTTCAGCTGGGAGAGCCACTGATCAGTCTGGTCTTTTATCCCTTTCAACAGCTCTGCAGGGCAGGGAGAACTGTGCACTGCGCTGGGACAATGAAGTGGACATGGAAGCTGACTGTTGTGTCTGTGCAACCGCAGGTTGTTGGCAGGAGGCATCAGCGCCTTCTTCCTGGACAGCAAATTGAAAAGGCCGTAACACAGGGGAAGGGGCAGTGGTTTCAACCTCAGACACAGATTTTGTACCCAGGCATTCTGCTCACCTACTGGGGTGCTTGGCTGTCATGTGCTTCTGTAATTGTCATTGTTCTTATCCCTTCTCAGCTTGGTATGGCAGATGCTGCAATTTATGGTTTCTTTAACTGAAGGACTTTCAGAAAAAACTGCCATACAGGGAACAACGCACCCTTGGCCTGTCATCTAGCTGAGTGGGGGGGGCTCTGTGGAACAGTTGAGCGAGTTCTCCCTCTGGTCAAACCACTACCTCTTCTTGCCTGTTTTTGTGCTGTGGATCTATCTCTCTTTGCTTGCTATGCATGTCACCATGCCAGGTTGGATCAGCGGGCTCGTCATTGACCACGTTGTCTTCCAATTCATCAATCTAATCCTCCTTCTCAGTTGTGATTTTAGGCTGACCTGATGGCAACTTTGCATCATGATTATCCTACATTTCTTTAGACATGAATTGCCCTTCCCCAACGTGGCTTTCTTCTGGCCGTGGGTGTTCAAATGTTTGTGCATCACTGCACTCCACCTCCTCATGACCCTCTTTAATGGTGCACTGGGAGAGGCCAGAATTACTACAAGATAACGTAAACAGTTCCTACAAAGTGGCCAGCGTTGGGGTCATATGTCTCCTGTGACCCTTGATGGGGGAGGAAGGAGGACCAGGTTGAGGATTGTGAGGTCCAGCCTCTTGGCTACTGAGACTGGACCGTGTGGAAGGCTTGGTGGTGCTGTTTGTCAGCTCACTGGAGCCTTTGTCTGCTATCCAACCCACAACATTCTCACACTTGTCTGGGTTCAACAGTGGTGTAGCGCACAGACTGAATTTTGACAGGAAGCTAGAACGAGATAAATTCACCTTCTGATGTGTCACACAGCCTTGGTGGGCACCACCACATCCATGTCCCTGTTCCTTAATGTCACCCTTTCTCATATTGAATGCATTCTGAATAAAATTTCCTGGCTTTATTTTTCACAAGTACCCTCACAGAGGTGTTATGTACAAATTACCTGTATCTAACAATGTGTTGGTATTTTTTTTAAAACTATGACCTTTATTACACATGGCAACAGCATGCTCAGGAAAATTACTGGTAAATAGTGATGTTTGCGTATCTCAGCAGGTTTTGGGCCAGTCGCACAATTGCTAGATAAATATACGATATTTATTTAACCAATAGCAGAGTAATGATTTTTATATCGCCTTTATGACACGCCAACAGCAGACTCAGGAATATTACTGGTAAATAGTGACATTTGCGTATCTCAGCAGGCTTTGCACCAGTTGCACAATTGCTAGATAAATATACGCCATTTATTTAACCAATAGCAGAGTAATTTTTTTATATCACCTTTATGACACACGGCAACTGCAGACTCAGGAAAATTATTGATAAACAGTGATGTTTGCTTATCTCGGTGGCCCTTGCGCCAGACGCACAACTGCTGGATAATAAGCTATTTATTTAACCAATAGCAGAGTATTTTTTTTCATATCGCCTTTGACACACACCAACAGCAGACTCAGGAAAATTACTGGTAAATAGGGATGTTTGCGTATGTGAGCAGGATTTACACCAGTCGCACAACTGCTAGATAAATATATGGTATTTCAGCAATAGATGAGGAATATTATTTAGTTCTAAAAAAGATGCTTAGTATATACTGGCACTGAGGAATGTTTTTTAGCTTTAAAAATAGAGCGGTTTAGTATATGCTGGTACTTAGGAATATTATTTAGCTCTAAAAAAAGGTTTAGAATATGCTGGTCCTGAGGAATATTATGTTGCTCTAAAAAGAGCTGTTTTGTATATTATGATACTGGATATGAAACCCTGCCTCTCCCTACTCCCACAACCTGTTCTTACACTATACACAATGCAACCTAGCAGAGATCTGCTGCATGTACTTGCAATGCGAACACCCTGCCTGCCTTTCATAGAATCATAGAATCGTAGAGTTGGAAGGGACCTCCTGGGCCATCTGGTCCAACCCCCTGCTCAAAGCAGGATTCGCTAAATCATCCCAGTTAGATGTCTGTCCAGCCTCTGTTTGAAGACTTCCATTGAAGGAGAACTCACCACTTCTCGTGGCAGCCTGTTCCACTCATTGATCACTCTAACTGTCAAAAAGTTTTTTCTAATATCTAATCTGTGTCTCCTCCCATTCAGCTTCATCCCATTGCTTCTAGTCTTTCCTTGTGCAAATGAGAATAAAGTTGATCCTTCTACAATGTGACAGCCCTTTAGATATTTGTAGACAGCTATTAAGTCTCCTCTCAGTCTTCTCTTTTGCAAACTAAACATTCCCAAATCCTGCAACCTTTCCTCATAAGACAGGGTTTGCAGACCGGTCACCATTCTGGTCGCTCTTTTCTGAACTCGCTCCAGTTTGTTGATGTCTTTTTTAAAATGTGGTGCCCAAAACTGGACACAATATTCCAGATGAGGTCTGACCAAAGAGGAGTAGAGGGAAATAATTACTTCACGTGATCTAGACTGTATGCTTCTGTTAATACATCCTAGAATTGCATTTGCCTTTTTTGCTGCTGCATCACACTGTTGACTCATATTCAGTCTGTGATCTATTAGTATACCCAAGTCTTTTTCACATGTGCTGTCACTTAGCCCTATTCCTCCCATTCTATATATGCTTTTTTCATTTTTATTGCCCAGATGTAGTACTTTGCATTTCTCCCTGTTAAAAACCATTCTGTTAGTTGCTGCCCACTTCTCCAGTTTATTTAAATCTTTTTGAATCCTCTCTCTCTCTTCTCTAGTATTAGCTATCCCTCCTAGCTTTGTGTCATCAGCAAATTTAATCAGTTTACCCTCAATTCCTTCATCTAAATCGTTGATAAAGATGTTGAACAATACAGGGCCCAGGACAGAGCCCTGTGGTACCCCACTTGAGACATTCTTCCAACTGGATGTGCAGCCATTTACGACCACTCTTTGGGTCCGATCACTAAGCCAGTTATGAATCCACCTAACAGTTGCCTTGTCCATTCCATACTTAGTCATTTTTTCAATAAGGATTGTATGAGAGACTTTGTCAAATGCTTTGCTGAAGTCAAGATATACTATATCTACAGCATTTCCTTGATCCACCCAATCAGTAATACCGTCATAGAAGGAAATTAAATTAGTCTGACATGACTTATTAGTTACAAACCCATGCTGACTCTGTTTAATCACTTCATTCTTATCCAGGTATTGACATACATGTTGTTTAATAATTTGTTCAAAGATCTTTCCTGGTATAGAAGTCAGACTCACCGGCCTATAGTTGCCTGGGTCCACCTTCTTCCCCTTTTTGAAGATAGGAACAACATTTGCTCTTCTCCAGTCTTCTGGCACTTCTCCTGTTCTCCAAGAATTTTCAAAGATTATGGAGAGGGGTTCAAAAATTTCTTCTGCTATCTCCTTCAGTACTCTGGGGTGTAATTCATCTGGACCTGGAGACTTGAATTCATTTAGGTTAGCTAAGTGTTTCCTCACTATCTTTCTGTTTATAGATATCCTGGATTCTTCTATTCCCTTAATAGGACAGTGAATAACAGTTGATGTTACATTTCCTTTCTGAGAGAAAACAGATGCAAAATAGGAATTTAAAAGTTCAGCCTTCTCAACATCCTGTCTTACCATTTCATCATTTTCATCCTGTAAAAATCCTATAGCATCTTTGACTTTTCTTTTACTTTTGACATATCCCCAAAATCCTTTATTATTGCTTTTGACATCTCTTGCAAGCCTCAATTCATTTTCAGCTTTAGCTAATCTGATTTGTGCCCTGCAGGTTCTGCAGACAGCATTATATTCTTCTTTAGATATGCCTCCTTCTTTCCATTTTATAAACATTTTTTTCTTCCTTTTTAGCATGTGCTTAAGTTCTGTGTTCATCCATCCTGGTTTCCTTAAATGCTTCCTATTCTTCGCTCTTTTCGGAATTGTTAACAACTGTGCTTTGAGAATTTCATTTTTCAAGATTTCCCATCCTTCCTGGACATTTTTGTCTTTAAGGATATCCAGCCATTGGATCCCTCCAATTCTCTTTCTGAATCCCTTAAAATCTGCCTTTCTGAAATCTAACCTTGACGTCTGAGTCTTCACAGGTCTTCCGCCTCTAGTTATCCAAAATTCTAAAATAGCATGGTCGCTACATCCTAGGGTCCCAGCCACTTTTACCTCCTCAACCATTTCCTCCCTGTTTATAAGGATTAGATCCAAGGTAGCAGTTCCCCTTGTTTTCTCCTTTACCTTTTGGAAGATAAAGTTGTCAGCAAGAGAGGATAAGAATTTCCTTGACCTGTTAGTTTTGCCTGAGAGAGATTCCCAACAAATGTCTGGATAGTTGAAATCTCCCATGACAACTATGTCATATTTTTTGGAGAACTTGGCCATTTGATGCATAAAGAGTTCATCCATATCTTCAGCTTGCACAGGCGGCCTGTAGTAAATGCCTACAATGGTGTCCTTTCCATTGTTCTGTCCTTGTATTCTTACCCAAACAGTTTCCACAGAACTCCCAGTCTCTGAAGCTTCAATCTCTGTGCAGATATACGCGTTTCTAACATACAATGCGACACCCCCTCCTCGTTTATCAAGTCTGTTTCTTGCAAATAAGTTGTATCCTTCTAGTCTTGTATTCCAATCATGTGTATTGTCCCACCAAGTTTCAGTGATTCCAATGACATCATATTTCTTTTCCTGTGTTAGTAGTTCCAATTCTCCTTGTTTGTTGCCCATGCTTTGTGCATTAGTATAGAAACATTTTAGTTTGTGATTGGTTTCTCTTTCTCCAATATTTTTATTAATTAGATTCTTTCGTCTTTGTTCTTCCATTCCACTTCCAATATCAGAGATCTCAATAGCATTTGTCAGGTGTATGGCTTTTTCTGGTCTTTTGCTTCCCTTCCCATGTTGTTCTAGTTTAAAGCTCTCCTGATTAGTGTAGCAAGGCGACTTCCAAATACATGCTTTCCAGTCTTCGTAAGGTGCACCCCATCTCTAGCAAGTAGTCCATCGTATAAGTAGTTCACTCCGTGATCCAGAAATCCAAATCGTTGCTGACGGCACCATCGACGTAGCCAGTTGTTCACCTGCAGAATCTTATTCCACCTCCTTGTTCCATGGCCATCCACTGGGAGGATGGAAGAGAAGACCACCTGCGCTCCCAGTTCTTTCACTTTCTTGCCTAAGTCTTCAAAGTCTCTGCAGATAGTTTCCAGGTCGTTTCTTGCGGTGTCGTTTGTCCCCACATGTAGTAGCAGGAATGGGTAGTCATCTGTAGGTCTGAAGAGTCCTGATATCCTGTCAGACACATCTTTAATTTTTGCACCTGGAAGACAGCACATTTCTCTTGAAGTTATATCCGGTCTGCAGATAGCGGCCTCTGTTCCTCTCAACAGGGAATCCCCCATGACCACCACTCTCCGTTTCTTCTTCACAACATTTTTCTTTCTCCATCCAGGAGGACTCTGAAGGCGTACAAGGTTGCTGTTTGTTGGCAAAGTCTTATCCTGATGTATTTCTTCATCGTTTTCCTGCGTGAGAGCCTGGTACTGGTTCCTGAGAAGTATGGGTGCTGACTGCCTCCTGATCCTCCTGCTTCTCTGGGTCACATGTCTCCATTCCTCTGTTTCTTCAGGTGCACTTCGAATTTCTTCTCTTTCTGTAACATGAAGAGATAATTCTGCTCTGTCCAAGAACTCTTCACCTTCCTTAATGATCTTCAACGTAGCTAACCTCTCTTCGAGATTTTGCAACTTTTCCTCCAACAGGGACACAAGCTTGCATTTGTGGCATGTGAAGTTTGGCTTTTCCACTGGTAAATCTGTGAACATGTAGCAAGAAATGCAGCTCACCAAATGGCTCCTGGCCTCTTCCATCTTGAGATTTCTTAAAAACGATGAAAGATGAGCCAAAATTCAAAATTCACGCGCCGATAGGCGCGCGGTTTCTCCGATTTCCTCTTTTCAGCTGCAACTTTCCTTCTCCCTCGTATTAAATCTTTCCCTACGCTATCTTAACCTTGCAGAGATCTAATCTTCACTCTAAGTAACTCTTTAGAGAGCTTTTTGAATTCAGAGACTCTCACTATACGCTGCTTTCAGTCTCCCTATGCTCACACCATGCTCTCACTACACTGTTTCCACATGTAACGTGTGCAAGATAGTGCCCGCAGGGCTTAAAGGGAATCTGTCAACCCATTTTAGCCCTATCCACTGCCGGCACCGCCATCAGGGGCTTATCTACAGCATTCTGTAATGCTGTAGATAAGCCCCCTATGTAAACTGAAAGATAAGAAAAACAAGTAAGATTATACTCACCTTGGCGTGGGATTCGGTCCAATGGGTGTCGTGGTCCGGTCCGGCGCCTCCCATCTTAATATGTTGCCGTCCTCCTCCTTCTGCCGCAGCTCCGGCACAGGCGTACTTTATCTGCCCTGTTGAGGGCAGAGTAAAGTAATGCAGTGCGCAAGCAACGGACCTCTCTGACCTTTTCCGGCGCTTGTGCACTGCAGTACTTTACCCTCAACAGGTCAGATAAAGTACGCCTGCGCAGGAGCCGCAGCAGAAGTAAGAAGGAGGACGGCATTGTATGAAGATGGGAGGCGCCGGACCGGACAGCAACACCTACCGCACCCGACCACGCCCCCCGGTGAGTATAATATAACTTGTTTTTCTTATCTTTCAGGTTACATCGGGGGCTTATCTACAGCATTACAGAATGTTGTAGATAAGCCCCTGATGGCAGTGCCGGCAGCTGATAGGGTTAAAATGGGGTGACAGATTCTCTTTAAATATCCCCCTATGACTCTGTAAAGACAGTCACTTACAGTAATGCCACAACAAAGATGGTGATGGCATTGCTGTGATTTGCAAGCAAGCCCAGCGTGTTCCTTGGCTACAAATAAAGTGTCAAACATGCTTTGCGGGTCACTTGAATATACTGAGGCGAATAGCAAACTACTAGTCGAGTAGCGAATAGCGTACTATTTATGAGAGTAACGAATAGTGCCAAATGTATTCGCTCATCACTAGTCCCTGTTTTCGCTATAGAGGTGAAGTTATGCTTAAAGCGCGCATCACTTCTATCAGTGACTCATCTCATCTACCTCACAGACAAGTGATTGCCTACTCTGAGACCTGAGCAGCAGCAGTGTGTTTAGTATTTTAGAGTATTTGGGGTCCAAATTACTGAAAGTGAAAAACTCTATCAACCAATTAAATGTCACTAACAATAACATTTAAAAGGTTCATTTGCAAGTGTGCTCTTGCATCGGCTCTCATTGCACATCCCACAATGAAATTGCAGTGTGCTAATGGGTTAACATTAACATGGCAAATAGGGGCCCTCTGAAGGTCTTTGTTTTTTCCATGTTTGTCCACTTATGATTTATGTGTGTGGCTGGTCCTTAATAGGAAGACATTACTATGACTATACACTGCAATACTGTGCTTTATTCAGCAGTTTTGCAGTATATAATAAAAGCGATCAAATAATTGCAGGTTCAAAACCCATAATTAAAAATAAAAAATAAGCATATTTGGAATATCTACATTCATAAAATTCCTATGCAACACAATACAAAATTATTTAACCCCTTAGCGACAGAGCCAGTTATGCAGCTTAATGACCAGGCCAATTTTTAAAATTCTGACCACTGTCCCTTTATGAGGTTATAACTCTGGAATGCTTTAATGGATCCCGCTGATTCTGAGAATGTTTTTTTGTGACATATTGTACTTCATGTTAGTGGTAAAATTTCTTCGATAAGTCTTGTGTTTATTTATGAAAAAAACGGAAATAAGGCGAAAATTTTGCAATTTTAAAATTTACATTTTTATGCCCTTTAATCAGAGAGATGTGTTACACAAATTTCTTAATAAATAACATTTCCCACATGTCTACTTTACATCAGCACAATTTTGGAAGCAAAATTTTTTTTTGTTAGGAAGTTATAAGGGTTAAAAGTTGACCAGCGATTTCTCATTTTTACAACAAAATTTTCAAAACCATTTTTTTATGGACCACATCATATTTAAAGTCATTTTGAGGGGTGTACATGACAAAAAATACCCAAAAGTGGCACCATTCTAAAAACTAGACCCCTCAAGGTGCTCAAAACCACATTCAAGAAGTTTATTAACCCTTTAAGTGCTTCAATGTGGAATGAAAAGCAATGTGGAAGGAAAAATTTAACATTTAACTTTTTTTTTGCAAAAAATTTAATTCAGAACCAATTTTTTTTATTTTCACAAGTGTTAAAAGAGAAAATCAACTACAAAATTTGTTGTACAATTTCTCCTGAATACGCCGATACCCCATATGTAGGGGTAAACCACTTTTTCAGCACACGGCAGAGCTCGCAAGGGATGGAGCACCGTTTGATTTTTTTAACGCAGAATTGGCTGGAATTGAGATCGGATGCCATGTTGCGTTCGGAGAGCCCTTAATGTGCCTAAACAGTGGAAAACTCCAAAAAGTGACCCCATTTTGGAAACTAGACCCATTAAGGAACTTATCTAGATGTGTGGTGAGCACTTTGAACCTTCAAGTGCTTCACAGAAGTTTATAACGTACAGCTGTGAAAATAAGAAATCCTTTTTTTTCCACAAAAATGATCTTTTCGCCCCCAAATTTTTATTTTTACAAGGGTAACAGGAGAAATCATACCCCCCACAGTTGTTGTGCGATTTGTCCTGAGTACGTCGATACCCCATATGTGGGGGGAACCACTGTTTAGGCGCATGGGAGAGCTCGGAAGGGAAGGAGTGCCATTTTGGAATGCAGACTTTGATGGAATGGTCTGCGGGCATCATGTTGCGTTTGCAGAGCCCCTGATGGGCCTAAACAGTGGAAACCACCCACAAGTGACCCCATTTTGTAAATTAGACCCCCTAAGGAACTTATTTAGATGTGTGGTGAGCACTTTGAACCCCCAAGCGCTTCACAGAAGTTTATAAATGCAGAGCCGTGAAAATAAAAAGTCTTTTTTATTTCCACAAAAGTGATTTTTTAGACCCCCAAAGTTGGTAAATAGTGGAAACCCCTCAATTCTTGCTCCAACCCTAATCCCAACACACCCCTAACCCTAATCCCAACCCTAACACTAATCCCAACCCTAATCCATAATCCTAATTCTAACCCTAATCCTAGTTCGCCCAAACCCTAAATCTAACCGTAGCCCTAACCCTAGCCCAACCCTAGCCCAACCCTAACCCCAACCCTAGCCCAACCCTAACCCTAGTCCTAGCCCTAACCCTAGCCCAACCCTAACCCTAGCCCTAGCCCTAACACTAAAAAATATTTTCTTTATTTCATTATGTTTGCCTATATAAGGGGGTGATAAACGGGGGGGGGTTATGTACTATTTTTTTTATTTTGATCACTATGATCGTTTATCATAGTGATCAAAATAATGAATGGAATCTGCCAGCCGGAGCCGGCAGATTCCCGGCGGGTGCACTGCGCATGCGCCTGCCATTTTCAAGATGGCGGCGCCCATCGGAGGATGCCGGCGGGACGCGGGACCACCGGGAGGGGACGGAGGACCACGGAGAGGTACCGGGGGGATCGGGGACCCTATTTCTCTCTCCTCTGATGTGCGTTCACATCAGAGGAAAGAGAAATTTAATGCATAATTGCGGCTTTTTTTGCGGTCGCCGTAATAGGGTTAATAACGGTGATCGCAAAATCGGAGTCGGTAAAAACCGAACGATTCATGTTCTCTGGGGTCTCGGCTACCCCTGGCAGCCGAGACCCCGGAGAAAATCCGACACTGAGGGGCGCTATGTACTTTCTCCACAGCGCCGTGAATTAACGGAGCTGTGGTTTTAGCACACTCAATTATCGCCGTTAAAAGGCGTATCGGCGGTTGTTAAGGGGTTAAACCATATGTAAAATGCCACCCAAATAAACAAACAAAAAAATCATTAACAAACTTAAGCACCCCAAAATAGCATCAATAAGAACATCAGCTCAGTGCACAAAAAACAATCCTTCAAACAGCTCCATCTGTGGATAAAGAGTTACATGTGTCAGAAAATGGTGACACTAACCAAAAATATTTTACAAAGAATTTTTTTTTTAAAAATGTACAAGCTTAAAACGTACAAATTTGATATGATCTTAATCACACTGACCTGGCCAGGTAATTTTTAACTGCACGATGAACACCATAAAAACAAACCCCAAAAAACAATATCTGAATTACATTTTTTAAAATCACAATTTTAGCTTAATTGGATTTTTTCACATTTTTCAGAAAGTTATAGAAAACTGAATAAAGAAAAATTAATGGTATCAGTCCAACCTACAACTCATACCGCATGTCATGATTCCTCCACTCAGAGAGTGATTGTTATGCTGTCCTGTGGAAACTAGGTCATGCTGAGTTGTCAGTGTTTTGTTTGACAGCTCGGCTTTCCAATTTTGTAATGTGCATGCTGATCTGTTAGTGCTTTGACAGCTCGGCTACCTAATCTGTGACTGTGAGGTATGGGACTTTCTCCTGGTGTTCTGGCAATTTCCAAAGCCATTGAACTGAGCTGTCTGCCCCTGATCCCTGCCAATGTAGGTTGTGCTTCCTGGTGAGTGTTTGTCTGATTCTGTTGTTCTGAGTTTTGATTTTCTGCTGCCTGATCCTTTTGACTGTGTTCTGACTATCCCTTTGTCTTGTTCTTTTGCTTTGGTCCACTATCTCCTGGTATTTTGACCCTTGGACTGTGATCTGACTTGTGCCTTTGTCTTGGATTTCTATGTGCTCTCTTGGTACTGATCCCGAAACGTCTGACTTCTCTGACTCATGCTCTGTGCCTGAGTAGTGAATAGCATCACACTGCAATAAGCAAGCACTCATATGGCAATGTTGACAGAAAAATAGAAATATTATGGCTCGGGAGTAAAAAAACAAATATACAGAAATGAAAAATTAATTGGTCACAAAGGAGTTAAAAAGGAGCTATGTTTCTATTTTTTTCAGAAATCAATAGTGTAAGAAAAGTATTAGAGTATTACAGATTAAGAGCCTTTTCCCCATTATCAATCACTTCTCCCCCATTCACTCTCAAATTCAGAAAATTGCTCAAATCTGTCTATAGATCTGTCTTTTGTGAGGGATCAAATTACACCTGCTGCTTATTGAAATCTATAAAGAGGGGAAGGTTGGAGAGAAAGAGGCAGAGACAGTCAAAAGGAACCTGCAGAGGCTTCTAGTGACTAGTATGCAGAGGAGATAAATTCTGCTGGATACAAGTCATATAGTGGCCAGAAATTACCCTGAAGAGTTAACTGAAAGTGCAGTCATACTTCGGATTTGTCACCTCTCTGTTGTGACATTATGATTTGGGTTCATCCCAACTATCATCACATGTAATCACAGTGTTGTAATGTTGGTATTACACAATTGGCCATTTAGCTTTTTCTATTACCTGAAACATAAAGTCGTTCTAATTTAAAAAAATAAAAAAATTCTACAGTGAGAACATAAACCAGCATTTAGCATCACACTTTCTTCATTCAATTACTTCAAGTGTTAACCAATATAAATTGCTGTGTCTTAAGAGAAATTAGCCTTCTCTGAGGCTTCCAGTGAATTTGTTTTTAATTTGTACAATAATTACACTTGGATGTGACTCTATGACATATAGTAGCCTCCTATATTAATTGCATGCTTGAAGAAATCTAAAATACATTTCTTGCTGGAGGCTTCCTTCTTACACATTTTGCAGTCTTAAAATTCACTGTAAATGCTGTGCCTTTCTACAGTTTTCTATGGAAATTATTTACAAATGTAACGTCTTTATTTAATGTCATCTTGCGCTTGTGTTTTTTTCTGGCATTTTTGAAGTCCTATATAGATTCCTAAAAAGACAAAAAGCCTGAAAAATGCCAAACGCACAGCATGATCTGTATATTTTTTAGCATTTTAATATTGGCACCCGGCAATTATGTTACTGGATGCTACAATTAAAGGGGTTGTCTGGGCTTTCTGTATAATTTGTGCAGTGCAGGCAGCAAGGGAATGACTCAGAAGATTGGTGAAACCAGGAAGGAAAAGGCTTCTACATAGGTAAGTATAATGTGCTGTGTGCATCCATCCCTCATGCATCCATCCTTCCCTCACTCATCCATCCATCCCTACAAACACACACACACATACACACAGATCCATACACACACACTTCACTATAGACTGAGGTTCTGCAGCAGCCGAGGTGTATTATGAGGTATATATGTAGATATACATACACATGCATCACTACAGACTATTCACCTCACAGTACTTGCATGCTAGGGGTAACATGGGGACATGTAACATGTGACACTCTATCACCACTGTGGATGTGATGTCAAGACATGTGATGCTCTATCACCACTGTTGATGTGATGTGGGGACATGTGACACTCTATCACCACTGTGGATGTAATGTGGAATCATGTGATGCTCCATCACCACTGTGGATGTAATGTGGAATCGTGACGCTCCATCACCACTGTGGATGTAATGTGGAATCGTGACGCTCCATCACCACTGTGGATGTAATGTGGAATCGTGACGCTACATCACCACTGTGGATGTAATGTGGAAACATGTGATGCTCCATCACCACTGTGGATGTAATGTGGAATCGTGACGCTCCATCACCACTGTGGATGTAATGTGGAAACATGTGATGCTCCATCATCACCACTGTGGATGTAATGTGGAATCATGTGACGCTCCATCACCACTGTGGATGTAATGTGGAGACATGTGACTCTCTAATAATAATAATAATAATTTTATTTCTATAGCGTCAACATATTCCGCAGCACTTTTCATTTTAGAGGGGACTTGAACAAACAATAGACATAACAGCATAACAATAAACACAGATCAAAGTAGATACCAAGAGGAATGAGGGCCCTGCTCACAAGCTTACAATCTAAGAGGAAAAAAGGGAGACACGAAAGGTAGATGGTAACAATTGCTTTCATTGTTCGGACCAGCCATAGTGTTCGAATCCGGTGTTCATGTAATTCTGCATGAACCAGTTAACAGCGAAAGTATGTAACAGTACAGACATAGAGGGCATTAATGCATAAAGTGGGTGAGAACATAATACGAGGTACCTGATTATGATAAAAAAAAATTTGTATGGGTCAACAGGGATAGTTAGGTTAATGCGTTGAGGCGGTAGGCCAGTCTGTACAAATGCGTTTTTAGGGCACGCTTAAAACTGTGGGGAATGGGGATTAATCGTATTAACCTGGATAGTGCATTCCAAAGAATTAGCGCAGCACGTGAAAAGTCTTGGATACGGGAGTGGGAGGTTCTAATTATTGAGGATGCTAACCTCAGATCATTAGCAGAATGGAGGGCACGGGTAGGAAGATAGGTTGAGACAAGGAAGGAGCTGTAGGGTGGTGCTGAGCCATGGAATGTTTTATGGGTGAGGGTAATAAGTTTGTACTGGATTCTGGAGTGGGTGGGTAACCAGTGTAATGACTGGCACAAGGTAGAGGCATCGGTATAATGATTGGTGAGGAATATGATCCTGGCTGCAGCATGCAAGACAGATTGGAGAGGGGAGAGTTTGGTAAGCGGGAGACCGATTAGTAGAGAGTTAAAATAGTCCAGACGAGGATGAATAAGAGAAACAGTTTTTGCAGAGTCGAAAGTAAGAAAAGGTCGAATTCTAGAGATGTTTTATGAGGTGGAGATAACAAGAGCGAGCCAGTGATTGGATGTGAGGGGTGAATGAAAGCTTGGAATCAAGTATGACCCCAAGACAGCGGGCATGTTGCTGGGGAATAATGGTGGAACCACACACGAAGATGGCAATGTCAGGCAAAGGTAGGTTAGTTGAGAGAGGAAACAAGAGGAGTTCCATTTTTGACAGGTTCAGTTTCAGATAGGGATGAAACTGTCAGGGATGACATGATGTGGGAGACAGCGGTAAAACAATCGCTCGTATTTTCTAAAAAGGCAGGCGTGATATCGGGAGAAGAAATGTATAATTGGGTGTCATCAGCATAGAGATGGTACTGGAAACCAAATATACTGATTGTTTGTCCAATAAGGGCGGTATACAAAGAGAAGAGGAGGGGGCCTAACACTAATCCTTGAGGAACCCCAACAGTAAGGGGAAGATGAGAGGAGGAGGAACCAACAAAAGATACAGTGAAGTTACGGTCAGAGAGATAGGAGGAGAACCAGGAGAGGATGGTGTCCTTGAGGCCGATGGAGTGTAGCATAGTGAGGAGGAGCTGATGGTTCACAGTGTCGAATGTTGCGGAGAGATCCAAGAAAATTAGCATGCAGTAGTGACCATTAGATTTAGCAGTTAGTAGATCATTAGAGACTTTAGTGAGGGCAGTTTCAGTAGAATGTAAAGAGAGCAAACCAGATTGAAGATGGTCGAGAAGAGTTATCTGAGAGATAGCGGATAAGATGGGTGTGGACCAGGCGTTCCAGGAGTTTAGAGATGAAGGGAAGATTAGAGACAGGTCTATAGATAGCGGCACAGTTTTGGTCAAGGGATGGTTTTTTAAGTAATGGATGTATGATGGCATGCTTAAATGAGGAGGGAAAGATACCAGAAGTGAGAGAGGTTGAATATTTCTGTTAGGTGAGAAGTGACAGGAGGGGAAATCGAGTGGAGGAGATGTGATGGAATGGGGTCACTGATGCAAGTGGTGGGGCAAGAAGATGCAAGGAGCCTGATTACTTCTTCTTCTGTGACTCGTTCAAAATCAGAGAGTGAGCTATTTGCAGTGGGGGAGGGAGGACAGTGCATGGTATGAGGGGATTGGGAGATAATTTCCTGTCGGATGTGGTCAATTTTTTCTTTGAAATAATTGGTCAGTTCGTCAGCGCGGAGATCTGTGGTTGGGGCCTGCACTTTTGGGTTGAGTAGGGAATGAAAAGAGTCAAAGAGACATTTCGGGTTGTTGGTTAGTGAGGTGATGAGGGAGTTGATATAGGTTTGTTTGGAGAGGTGAAGGGCAGAGTTGTATGTTTTAAGCATAAACTTGTAATGGATGAAATCTTTGGGTATATTAGATTTTCTCCACAGATGTTCGGCGCACCTGGAGCAACGCTGCTGGAAACGTGTTTGCAGTGTGTGCAACGGTTGTCGCCGTCTGTGTGGTATTGTTCTATGCATAGGAGGTGCAATTTCATCCAGGGCACTTTGAAGGGTTTCGCTGCAATGCTTCAGTGCAAAATCTGGACATGAGAGGGAGGAGCTAGGGGCCAATGATGACTGCAAGTTCTTCATAAGTTTCTGGGTGTTAATGGCCTGTATGTTTCTATATGTGTGGAAAGTAAGGTGACCTGAGCGGGATGGCAGTTCTTGATAGAGAATGAAAGAAGGTTGTGGTCAGAGAGCGGGAGAGGGGAGTGTCTGAAATCATCCACAGAGCAAAGTCGGGAGAAGACCAAGTTGAGGGAGTTTCCATCTTCATACATGGGGGAGCTTGTATGCTGCAAGAGGCGGAAAGAGGAGGTTAGAGATAAAAGGTGAGAAGCAGATGGGGAGAGGGGAAGAGCTGTAGGGATGTTGAAATCACCCACGATGAGGGTAGGGATGTCACAGGAAAGAAAATGTGAAAGCCAGGTGGCAAATTGATCCAGGAACTGATGACAAGGGTCAGGAGGACGATACACCACCGCTAGAGTTGAGCGACTTTTGTTTTTTTAGGGTCGCGTTTCGTTTCGTGAAACCCGACTTTTCCAAAAGTCGGGTCGAGCAAGATCGTCCGATTATAGGGAAAAGTCGGGGTCGTCCCGAAACACGAAACCCAATGTAAGTCAATGGGGAATAAAAGTCGGCAGTGAGAGGAGGACAGGAAACACACCTACAGTGCCCATTTGAATGCCAAAAGCATCAATTCTTCTTACTTAAGCTTGTCAACCTTAATTAACTTCATAATACAAGTTACGCACTGAAAAATGGGGGTTATTTGGCTAAAGTTGTGGGGGGGGAGGGCTGGCTGCAGGTTTTCATGTGCCCTGGGTGAAAGAGCGCCCCTTTAACACATACCACAACTCATCATGCTCCGATACGGCAGATAAATAGCGGTATAGTACAATGAAAAATACCTCACTTTTTACATCTCATGACGAGGCCCATCTATTTCTCCATACAGAATCATTGGTCCCATATAATGTTTGAAACAGTATATGATGAGCTCCACATAATGCTACAGTATATGTTGGTCCCCATGGATGAAGCTCCACTGTCTTATGGGCCCAAATAATGCTCCAAACATAATGGGCCCCATTTCTAATGCTCTAGTGTATAATGGGCCCTGTAAATGCTGCTCCAGTGTCTGATGTCCACCTTTGGAATGTTCCAGTGTATGGTGGGCCCCATCTATCATTCTCCAGAGTATAGTGCTCCCCAAAAATTGCTGTCCCAACATTGAAAACAATCAAATAAGTCTCCTCACTAGGGAATCCCTGTACTTGTCTGGACAGGTGCTGTAGCTTGCTTAACAGCTCGCCAGCCGTTCTCACGCCCAGTATGGATTGCACGTGATTGCACAAAGGTTAGAAAGGGTACCGTATCCCCGGATAACATGTATGGATAGCGTACACATTCAAAATATATGTCTCAGGAGGCAGGCTCAGACGGTGTTAGGCCCAGTATGGATTGCACGTGATTGCACAAAGGTTAGAAAGGGTACCGTATCCCTGGATAACATGTATGGATAGCGTACACATTCAAAATATATGTCTCAGGAGGCAGGCTCAGACAGTGTCAGGCCCAGTATGGATTGCACGTGATTGCACAAAGGTTAGAAAGGGTACCGTATCCCTGGATAACATGTATGGATAGCGTACACATTCAAAATATATGTCTCAGGAGGCAGGCTCAGACGGTGTCAGGCACAGTATGGATTGCACGTGATTGCACAAAGGTTAGAAAGGGTACCGTATCCCCGGATAACATGTATGGATAGCGTACACATTCAAAATATATGTCTCAGGAGGCAGGCTCAGACGGTCTTAGGCCCAGTATGGATTGCACGTGATTGCACAAAGGTTAGAAAGGGTACCGTATCCCCGGATAACATGTATGGATAGCGTACACATTCAAAATATATGTCTCAGGAGGCAGGCTCAGACGGTGTCAGGCACAGTATGGATTTGACGGCCCAGATTACACAGCGGAGGAGCAGGGAGAGGTAAAGATTGCAAATGCTGGGGCCCTGCCCAAGCAAGGGGGGCCCACTCGTGGGCGTCGGTACTGGCACTGGGCCCCTCATAGTACAGCGATGTGTCTGACGGCGGGTGTGCACCACCACCGTCAGAGACACTTGATTGCACTATGAGGGACCCTGTGCCAGTGCCCGCGCCCAAGAGTCGGCCTACCCACCTGTCCAGGGCAACGGCACTCGCACGGTGTCGTGCGGTAGGTGGTGACCCCGGCCATGGGGGGGGGAGGCAGCACAGTTAGGGAGTTTTAGAAAGTGGCATATGTTGATGTTGGACATTCAGCTGATGCAAAAGGCGAAATAGGTGAAGTACCAGGAAGAGGTGGACCAAAGCAAGCCATTTTTCTGTCACCCTATGTGTCATCAGGGGAAGGTGGGACAAAATCCTTGGAAACCCATGCGTGGTTCATTTTAATGAAGGTTAGATCATCCACATTTTGGGTTGACAGACGGGTCCTTTTTTCTGTCAGGATTGATCCAGCTGCACTGAAGACTCTTTCCGATAGCACACTTGCAGCTGGGCAAGCGAGCTCCTGTAAGGCATATTGGGCCAATTCAGGCCAGGTGTCCAGTTTAGCGGCCCAATAGTCAAAGGGGAATGACCTGTGTGGGAGAACATCGATATGGGAGGAAAAGTAGTTTGTAACCATAGTTGACAACTGCTGTCTCCTGTCACTTTCCATCGATGCAGTATTACCAGTTGTGTGAGCGGTATTTGAAAAATCAGTCCACAACATTGTCATGAAACCCCTGTCTCCAACGCCACTTCTGCTGTGTGCACCACGAACACCTCTGCCAAGCTGCCCCCGGCCCGTACGGCTCGTGTGAGAACCATCACCGCTGCTGTGTGCTGGGAATGCCTCAAGCAACCGATTTACCAGAGTTGCTTGTTTATTAGCCAATATTAGGTCAAGGTTCTCCTGTGGCATGATGTTTTGTAATTTGCCTTTATAGCGTGGATCCAGGATACTGGCCAACCAGTAGTCGTCATCGTTCATCATTTTGGCAATGCGGGGGTCCCTTTTTAGGATCCGCAAGGCATAATCTGACATGTGGGCCAATGTTCCCGGTGTCAATGATGCACTGCGAGTGCTAGGTGGAGGAGCACTTTCTGGCAAATCCACATCCCTCCAGTCATGCACAAACCCTGTACCAGACCTTGCCACGCCAACATTTTCACTTGCCCCACGAGATGCATCCTCCTCCCCTAAGTAATCATCCCCATCATCCTCCTCCTCCTCCTCCTCTTCTTCCTCCACCTCGTCCAGGAGAGGTCCCTGAGCAGACAATGGCTGAATGTCATCAAGGATTCCCTCCTCCTCTTCCTCCTCATCAACATTGGCTGCAGACGCCTGCTCCTTAAGGTGCGTCAAAGTTTGCATGAGCAGACGCATAAGTGGGATGCTCATGCTTAGGATGGCGTCGACTGCGCTTACCAGCCGTGTGCATTCCTCAAAACACTGAAGGACTTTACAAAGGTCTTTCAGCTTCGACCACTGCACGCCTGTCAACTCCATGTCTGCTCTCAAAGTGCCTGGCCGTGTATCCTCCCACAAATGCATTATGGCCTGCCTCTGCTCGCACAGCCGCTCCACCATGTGCAGGGTGGAGTTCCACCTTGTTGCAATGTCGATAAAGAGGCGGTGGTTGGGAAGGGGGAGCAATCGCTGCAGCTTCTGCATACGAACGGAGTGTACAGGCGACCGGCGGATGTGCGCACACAGTCTTCGCACCTTCTGGAGCAGGGCTGTTAACTCCGGATAATTTTTGAGGAAGCACTGCACCACCAGGTTCAAGGTGTGAGCCAAGCAAGGTATGTGGCTGAGTTTTGAAAGGGCTATGGCTGCCACAAAATTACGGCCGTTATCACTAACTACCTTGCCTGCCTCAAGATGTACACTGCCCAGCCATGACTCAGTTTGTCGCTTCAAGAACTCGGCCAGCACCTCGGCGGTGTGTCTGTCGCCCAAACACATCATCTGCAACACAGCCTGCTGACGCTTTCCACTAGCTGCTCGATCGGGGGACACATCGTGTGCAACAGTGGCAGCTGCATATGGAGTGCTCGTACGACTGCGCTCTGTGGACGAGCTTTCGCTTCTGGAGGAGGAGGAGGAGGAGGAGGGTCGAACGCCTACAGCCAACTGTTTCCTATACCATGGGCTAGGCAGCACTGTCCCACCACCGCTGTCCCCTGTGGACCCTGCATCCACCACATTAACCCAGTGCGCAGTGATGGACACGTAACGGCCCTGGCCATGCCGACTGGACCATGCATCAGTTGTGAGGTGCACCTTTCCGCTCACTGACAGCTTGAGTGCATGGACAATGCGGTCTTTCACATGATGGTGGAGGGCTGGGATGGCTTTGCGAGAGAAGAAGTGGCGACTGGGTAGGTCATAGCGTGGTACTGCATAGGCCATGAGTTCGCGGAAAGCTGTGCTTTCCACCAACCGAAAGGGCATCATCTCAAACGAGATTAGTTTGGCAATGTGGGCGTTCAAACCCAGTGTACGCGGATGAGAGACTGAGCACTTTCTTGACCTACTCATAGTGTCTGGGAGGGTGAGCTGGACTTGAGAGCTGCATATGGTGGAAGTAGCGGTGGACAGGGCGGACTGAGAGAGGGTTGATGATGGTGATGGAGTTGGTGTTCTTTCTGATGGCCTAGAATCAGTCTTTCGTTGATATAACAGTGGGATTCCCTGACTGCTGTGGTCTTGCAACGACAACTCAACATTTGCTGCTGTGCTAACCGGTGGGCTTACAGTGGGGGAAACAATGTAGCGTTGCTGACTACCTTCGTTTCTGATCAGTTGCACATGTGGCACTTGAGGTTTGGTGTTGTGTCCACGCTTGCAAGTGCATGCTGGTTAAATGTCTAAGCATGCAACTGGTATTCAAATTTTTCAGATTTTTCCCTCGGCTAAAGGTCTTTGCGCACTTCTTACAGATAACCTTGGCCTGATCATGAGGATTTTGTTCAAAAAAGTGCCACACTGCACTCTTCCTACTTTGGCAGACATTTTGCGGCCTAGCAAGCTGTGATCTTTTGACCCTCTGGACAAGCTGTCCAGCAACTCTTTTGATGTTTGGAACCTGTCTTTGGAGTGCTCCGGGCCTGCCAGATAACAGCTGTTGCGATGTCGATGTCTGCTGTGGATGCTCCTCATCTGAGCTATTGGAAGCAGCACCCTCTTCCCCCAATGGATGCCAATCTGGGTCAACAACTGGGTCATCCATCACCTCCTCTTCTATGTCATGTGCACCTTTCTCTGTGTCACCGTGTATGGTGGTATAGTGTGCGGGAAGGGGCACCTGAGTCTCATCAGGGTCAAAATCTGGCTCTGTACACTGCGAAGACAATGTAGTGCTCTGAGTGAATGTACCAGCAGAATCATCCATCAGCGGCTGTGCATCAGTGCACTCCATGTCAGATTCATCTTGGCCTGGGTAATTCACCATTTGACTTGATAATCCAGGCATGGTATGTGAAAACAGCTCCATGGAGTAATCAGTAGTATGGCCTGCGTCATCCTTCAATCTTGGTTGGGGTAAAGGACACAAGGAAAGGTGTGGTTCATGAACATGAGCCTCCAATGACGACTCAGTGCTTTTACTTTTTACAACTGAAGAAGAGGAGGCGATAGAGCTGGAGGCTGAGTCAGCAATGTAAGACAAAACTTTTTCCTGATGCTCTGCCTTTAAAAGCGGTTTGCCAACTCCTAGAAAACTAAGCGTTCAAGGCCTTATGTAGCCAGACGATGATGCAGGGTCAGCACCTCCTGCATTCGGTCCTATTTTGCTCTTGCCACTACCATCAGATCCACCACCAACACCATCATTACCAGCTGCCAACCCCCGCCCAATTCCACGGCCTCTTCCACCAGCCTTCCTCATTTTTGGTAGAAATGTAGACAAAATCCAACAAACTATATAGTAATGTAAAACAAGGTACAAGGTGTCTATAGGACAGGGGAGATTTAGAATTTCTGCACACACTTGTGGACAGTGGACACTTTTGGATTGTGTGAGGCCCACTGATATCTGAGCGCTATGTGACAGGCTCGATGGCACAGCTGCCTGTGACCAAAGTGACGAGAGGATAATGGAGATTTTGAATCTCTGCGCACACTTTTGGACACTGGACACTTGTGGATTGTGTGAGGCCCACTGATATCTGAGCGCTATGTGACAGGCTCGATGGCACAGCTGCCTGTGACCAAAGTGACGAGAGGATAATGGAGATTTTGAATCTCTGCGCACACTTTTGGACACTGGACACTTGTGGATTGTGTGAGGCCCACTGATATCTGAGCGCTATGTGACACGCTCGATGGCACAGCTGCCTGTGACCAAAGTGACGAGAGGATAATGGAGATTTTGAATCTCTGCGCACACTTTTGGACACTGGACACTTGTGGATTGTGTGAGGCCCACTGATATCTGAGCGCTATGTGACACGCTCGATGGCACAGCTGCCTGTGACCAAAGTGACGAGAGGATAATGGAGATTTTGAATCTCTGCGCACACTTTTGGACACTGGACACTTGTGGATTGTGTGAGGCCCACTGATATCTGAGCGCTATGTGACAGGCTCGATGGCACAGCTGTGACAAAAGTGACTAGAGGATAAGGGAGATTGGATTGCTTTTAAAAAAGCAGTTTGCGGAGCAGTGGGTAAACAGCAATGCCAGCGTGTCAGGAAGCCTTTAAAGGCAGCCCAACAACCAACACCACTGATACACCACAATATAGCCTCCCCTTGCACTGCACACACAGTGACTTGTGTGTTGTGCAGGCCAAATCGCTAGCAGCAGAAGCAGTTTTTTTGTCTTCTTCCCTGCCTAACGCTCTCCCTACAGAATCAGCAGCAACCTCTCCCTATACTAAGATCGGCAGAAGTAAGATGGCGGTCGGCGTGCACGCCCTTTTATACCCCCTGTGACGCCCACCAAAGCAAGCCAATCACTTGCATGCCCTTCTGAAAGATGGTGGTGACCCGTGCCTAGGTCATCACGTTGCCCACAGTGTCCGTGGATCCTGATTGGCTGAAAAAGAGCGCAAAACAAACTTTTGAAACGCGACTTTGGCGCGTAAGTCGCCGACCTCGTGGCCGACCTCATCCTAGGGTCGGGTTTCGTTTCATGAAACCCGACTTTGCCAAAAGTCGGCGACTTTTGAATTTTTTCGACCCGTTTCGCTCAACTCTAACCACCGCCACTCGCATGGAGAAGGGGATGTATTGTCTGACAGCATGGACCTCAAAAGAAGGGAAGACAAGTGAGGGTACTTGAGGGTATTACCACTATCACCACCACTAAATCAGAGCTGCAGTGAATTGGTGTAAAAACTTTTAGGGTGTCGTTAGGGTGTCATTATCTGCTTGAGTATTGTAAATTGCTAGTGGTTGCACACAGTTCTGTTACTGGGGTCCGCTTTCCTTTTCTGTTGCTTAGTTGTGTCTATTGTGTTACTTTTTTTGGGGCATTCTTACATCATAATGTTAAGTCAAGTTCCTTCAAGTAGGAGCTCTGCATCCAACATTTGCTATTTATAAGCCCGATGTTTTCTTACTTGGTATAGGGGCATTTGGGTCCCCTCAAACTACACATCCAGGGTAAAACAGCTACCTGTGCGCTCACTGTGGTTTATGACCTTGATTATATTTTCAGTAAACATTTCTAAATAATTTTTTATTTGCTCGGATTATACATCTTTTAGCCAAGGGACTACATAAGAAATCATTCCATAGAAAATGTATACTTCCTATTCAAAGTGAAGAAATAATCCATGAGAAACTGTTACCTTTAGCCTGTACTAAGCGTTTTCTCTTGTTTCCTCCTGAAAGAATGCAGTTACTTATATCTTCTCTACAATGGCACTTGCAAGGCTTCCTGCCCTAATGGCTACTATGAGGATCTGGATGCGGGAAGATGTGTTTCCTGTCACATCAGCTGTGAGACATGCTCAGGGACATCAGACGATGATTGTGAGACCTGTCCTTCTGCTAACCCAAAGCTGTACCAAGGGAAGTGTCTGACTAGCTGTCCTCCTGCAACCTTTTATAACTACGCACTCAGTGAGTGCCAAGGTATGGCAGTGTTTTCTATTTCTATAATGTAGTCTGATTGCAGTAGCTCCAAGAGGATTCTCCCCAAGTCTTGTTCTTACCTTGAAGGGTTCATTCAGACATCAATTTTGTACGTAAGAGTTCTATCCAATTTTTTTAACACATGAAAAAAAATTTGCATGCACCCACCCCCCGGGTAAGCTACCATTAAAACGGATTATAAGACGCCCCAACATTTATTTTCAAAAAATTATTTCCTATTTTTCACCCCAAAATTTGGGGTGTGTCTTATAGTCCGGTGCATTATGGTAATTAATCACATTTATATTTATATACTGTATCTCTATCTTACTCACTTATAAAGGGCTTTACAGACATTATCATCACTATCCCCAAAGTGGCTCAAATTGACTTGCTTTTGAAACACTTTATTGTATCCAAAACCAAATACTGTCTATATATTTTTTCATCAGGGATGAGTATGACAGACCAGATACTCCATGGTAATTTTAGACTATGAGGTTAAATATTTAGTGCGTTTGGTTTCAATAACGAAGTCGTAATACTTGTAATCAGTGGAGTAATCTGGGGGGGGCCGCAGGAGTGGTTGCCTTGGGTGCCAAATTGTGAGAGGGTGCAAAATTTCGAGTCCCTCCTATGGAATCGTCATCTTCATTGAGTGGCTGACAAGCTCTACTTCTACTAATGCATGTGTAATCCTACAGAGAAAATAGATCCACGAAATATGATGAACAATAAAGTTTGTTGTGCTTTTCTGGCATTTCTGGTACAATTTAGTGACTATATTGTCAGCCCATGCACTATATATTAACCCCAATCCATGCTCATTAGATGTGTTATGACCATGTTTGCTCTTCACCTGAGTCTTCACTTCTGATTTTATAACTTTTTCAACATTATTTTTACATGTGACTTATTTTACCCTCAATGACGAACTTAAAATTCAATGAACACATAAAAAATAGACTTCATAACAGGTGCCAATGGAAAAATAAATATGGCTAAAAACAAAAATAGACACAAATGCAATAATGAATTGGGCCTTACGTATATCTTCCTGAATGGGGTGAAGCTGAGCTTCACATCTTAATTCTTTTGAATATATTTTCCCATCATGTCCACTGGATGACAGTGTGGTGCCCCTGAGGGTCCAGTCGCCACAGAGATACCGCAGCTCATCCAGAGATGTGGTATCCCACTCTCAGGTAAGGAGGGAGCACTACCCAGGACTCTAACACTCGCACCCAACACACACCAGTTCAAAAAGGGCATCTGGGTGTACCCTTAGGGAGGATGGCCTCATCCCAGGCTGGCTAGGAAAGGGTGCTGGGGAATGAGTGGGGAAGGTAGAGAAGGGGTGGAGCTTAAGGGAGTGACAGTTGGTGGCAGGACTTATTGCTGAGGTAAGTCAGAGGGGAGTGAGAGAAGGAGGGCTGACAGGGTCTGAGGAGAATTAGTAAGAGTTGGTGAAGAGACAGAGAAGGAGAAGGACTACAGTAGGAAGAGCTAGAGAGAGAGTTGTGAGCGGAGCCTGAACGAAGCTCCTTGGAGGACAGAATGGGTCCTTGGGGCACAGGAAGTGCGGAAGCCATCCGTGGGGCCCATATCCAGAAGTGGAAGGACCAGGTCGCAGTGGGGGAACTGGCCCCTAAGACTAGTAGTGGAGGACTACAAGACTCAGCTAGAAAGCCGGAGGCTGAGGTAACTGTATGTACCTCAGCCGCAACCACATCCATTCACCAAAAAGGCAGCCATATAGGAGCAAGGGGACTCAGAGAACGTCGCCCGACAAGGTCCGCGGCTGCTGGCTTGGGGAAACTATTTGTGAAGGTGCTGGGCAGAAGTGGAAACCAGTACAGTGAGATGACCAGGAGAGAAATACATAGAAAGGAGTCCTGGAAATGTGTACCTCAACCTACCTGGGAGTTTGCGGAACACATCGCCTGGAGGACACAGCACTAAGCAGGCACCTGTGCATAAGAGAACTGTGAGCAAAATAATGGAAAATGCACCCTGCTGTGTCATCTGTGTCATTCGCGTCTCACCTGCCCTGCACCGCACTCCCCACCACAGCCACTGTCATCGCTTTTAACATCCTAACTGCCCTGGGACACTGCTCTACCCATGGAGAGCTTAACCATCTGTGCTGCCCTAACATCATCCCAGAGGATCTGCATTGCAGCATCGGCTACCCTTGCCGAACACCGCAGGTGGCATCACAAACTATTTCCTCTACAAACTACCCCATCATTATCATCATTTATTAAGTTTACTGGACGCCCAGGTACCCCACGGCCCTGTAGGGGCTCCAAGTGGCGTCACAAACAGGATTCGGGGCCCGGCGTAGCCGGGTACTGTGTGCCAGAGATTTTAATGGGCTGTCAAAACACTGCCATAACTGCGCCACAGGGTGCACGCGATTGAACTTTCAAAATAACCACCATAGCTGCATCATAGAGTGAGCATGAGCTGAGAGGGGCAAGGTGTCATTGGCTGGGCTACAGAAAAGGCACAAAAAGCCTGCCCGCATGCTGCATGTCTATCTATGTAGTCAAAACATGGCCGATGGCTAGGGGGATCCGCCTCCTGGCTTGGTGTGGCAGAAAAAGACCAATGTACCGCCCATGAAGGAGGGAGCAGAAGAAAACTATGGGAAACGCAACTTACGCAGCAGACCCGGGAAGCAACGTGGCGGAAGGAGGAGAACAAGTACTGGAGTGTGGGGTGGAGCATGAGAACTCCCCCAGCTGCTATTCAACCAACCCGTACCAGTTGCCTATAATGGACCTGGACCTCCTGGATGTGGAGGTGGAGGCGCTCACCGGTCAACTTCTAATGACACAGCTGGTGGCGGTGGCAGGGTTGACCGAGGCCTTCCTGGAGAAACTGACCGGGCTGCCCTTAGCAACGCCTTCCACCCCGGAGAAGAGAGGACCCAGCACCCAAGGAGTGGAGGTAAGTGGTGTTGGCCTGACTCCGGAAGTGGAAGCATCTACCGCAGAGCTTCTGCTACATCCAACTTTATACACTCCTGGCCAGGACGCCAAGCTCCTTGGTGAGATGTCACCAGAAACTGAGGGCACTTCGACAGTGGGTAATGATGCAGCTCCCGTGCCTAATGACACCCTGATGGGATCTTTAACGCCCCCACTAACACGAACACCCGGACAGGTGTACAGACCGCTCCACTGGGATCAGGAAGCCGGTGACCTGGACAGGATGGCTACCCCACTCACACCAATCAGTGGGCCCCGGAAGGTTTATGCCGAGCCGGTGGTATTTCAGAGGGAATCGCAGGGGGCAAACATGATAGCGCTTCAGGAGGAGATCCCCACCATTACATGGAGGGAATATTGCTGGCAGAGAGAAGAAAAAGAAAGGGAGAAAAGCAGAGCCCAGAAGGAGGCCTTTGAAAGGCATAATCTGGAGGCTAAGGCCTGGGCCAGTAAGGCCAGACACACCGACCACAGTCCACTGTGGCAAGGGGTGGTGATTGTCTTCCATCAGGAAAAGGGATGGGGTTTCTTTAAAGAGCCGGGCATGATAAATAATATCTTTGTTACCCGGCAGGACGTTGAATCCCACCTATTAGAGGGCCATTCCTAGAGATTTGCACCTGGGAAATCAGGTCACTTACACCCGCCACAGAGGTGAAAAGGGGTGGTATGCATTAAATGTCCAAAAGTGCACCCCCTTGTCAAGGGAATTAACATCAGCAGACCTGGCAGCAGCTCCAACCACTGAAAGTGCAGCCAAGCCAGTCACCCAGTGCACTCAAGCTACTCAGACATCAGTAGCAGGACATAACCTGACAGTGCATGACTGCGTCGGCCATGACCTCTTTGTGTCACCAACAGTGACCTTTGTATGTGAACTTCCCCGGCCAGGGAGTGGTAGGCAACAGGACCTGCCACGGAAGCCAAAGAAGTGAGAAACAAAAATAAATGACTGTATGTAGTTAAATTTACCTGGTTAGGCTTTGTTCATTATTGATATTTAAAAATGACAATGTGGTTATGAACAGTGAATAACCTGAAACTTTTAGTGTAAATAGTTAGCACTTCTTAATGTGCTCCCTATTGGTTTTACATAAAACCTTTGTAGTGTGGAAAAAGACACTCTATCCCTTGCACCAGACCACAGAATAAAAACCATCTGGCGTGGCCAAAAAGTGGTCCAACAAGGTGACCAGCTATGCCTTGCAGCCATGCCCAAGGCCTACATTGGGGGTTTGAGACGGGTCCCCCCATGTTGCACTAAAAAGGAAGAATACCCCGGTTTGGGATGCTACTGAACTTTGTTGCACTCGATGGGAAATGTTTTATTGATTTGGGCTGACAATCATTTACCCCTGGGGGGTATACATGAACATACTGTATAAACTTTTTTTTTGTACGGGCATCATAAACACCCTTTAAGAAAATTATGTGGGTGTTGCCTCACAGACTACGGTTACCCTGGTGATCTAGTGGTGGTGGATGATGAGGATGAGGAGAAGGAGGAGGACAACAGCAAATAGCCAAAATCAGGAAGCGTATACCCAGGTGTGGGTGTGAAGAAGTGCATGGGAATAGACCTCCCAAAAAAAGACACTGGATTTGAGTTTGTTATGCTGCTATCATTCGGTGGTGTAGAGAAGTCTGGCTCAACCCAGCCCTTGTTCATTTTCATAGGAGTCAGCCTGTCAGCATTTTCAGTTGACAGGTGGATGCGCTTATCAGTTATAATTCCACCAGCTGCACTAAAAATGCACTCTGACAAAACGCTAGCAGCAGGGCAGGCCAGGACCTCCAAGATGTTGAGAGCCAGTTCATGCCACGTATCCAGCTTTGAGACCCAATAATTTTAAGGCACAGAGGAATCACAAAGGACGTTGGTACGGTCAGCATCTTCCCAAACTTTGCACTCCTTGTGAGAGTACCCTGTGCCTCAGGGCCTGTGCGATGGGAGGGTCTGAAAAAACTGTGCCAGAACATTGAGAGTGTTCCCCTGCCTCTGCTGGATTGGAGTTGTGTGTCTCTCGCCTGTACTCCTTGGTTGTAAAAAAAACTGACCTCTGCCGCCAGTGTTTTCATATGGGAATTTTTTTAATAATTCTGCAACAAGGGCCTTATTTTAGTGGACCTGTCTGCCTAGGGAATAAGCAATAGAAAGTTCTCCTTGTAGCATGGGTCTAGAAGTGTCACCAACCAGTAATGTTGGTAGCACAAGGGTCATGGTCAAGGCAGCGTAACATAACTCAGCCATGCATGCCAGACTGCTAAAAGGCAAGACTTCTGTGTCCTCACCAAGAGGACCACTGACCATGCTCTCTTCTTTTCCTCGTCCCTGTCCTCAGGTCATCCATGCTGAACAGACGGTATGACAGATGTGCAGGTACTACTGTCTATGCTGTATATCATCCACTACCTCGTCTTCCACTTCTGCACCTTAGTCCTCCTCCTGACTTTCTGGCAATTGTCTCGTCATCGTCCACCTCTTGTGACTCGTTCCCACTGTCGCCTTCATGTGACCATGGCTGCTCAAATATTTGGGCATCGCTACATGCCATCTCCTCTTGCCCCACTTCAAGTGGACCGTGCGAGAGTCCCGAATCTATAAATGGAAAAGTGAACAGCTCTTCGGAGTGTCCAAGTGTGGGATCAGTTGCCTCCGGATACTCGGCATGGTGGGAGAAAGGAGGATCAGGGTGAGGAATATGACTCACGGTCCAGACTCATGGTTACTCAGACTTGACTGTGTGAAAGACAGGGTGGTGGTGGCGGCAAAGTGACTGGAAGCATTATCCGCTATCCAACCAACAACCTTTTGACACTGCTCTGGGTTCAACAGTGGTGTGGTGCTGCGGTCCCCTAGTAATTGGGACAGGAAGGTCGGGCAAGAAGATGTGGGTGTTTGTTGTGGCACAATTTCAGCTTGCCAACGGCCTCAGCCTTGGCCTCTGCATGCAACATCATCATCACGTCCAGTTCCCTGTCCCTTGCCACGCGCCTTGCCCATTTTAAATGGTCACTACAATTGGTTGAGTTTAAAATAGCTGGCCTGTATGTAACTATTTTTTTTTCAGCAAACTGGTGTCAATAACCTGCATAAGACACTCCAACAAAATTTTACAGAAGCCCAGAAATGGCAGAATTTTCTGCGTACTCAGATGTGATCCCCGTGACTGCCAAACCCCTGTTTAAAATTGCTGAATTTTCTTGCAGTAATATGGAAAGGATCTGGGCTGGCTATATTTTGCAGTGCCAACAAGCAAATGGAGCAAAAAAATGGTGTGCTCTGGATTGCTTTTGAAGAAAATAATCAGGATTAAGATGCAAAAAAAAATATTCCTGGTCCCTGATACCTGGGACTATGTACTGTATATACGGTAAATATCTGTAATAGGTAGCAGCAGCAGCAAACAGTACTGGAATGGACCCTCTTGCTATATGCAATGAAGTCTGCCACATACACTGCAAGCCTACCTAGCACTGATATCTATGCACTTGATCAGTCCTCAGTAGGACTGTTGGTTTAGATGGATTTGTGTATGTAAGATGGTACACTCACACTAACTAAAACTACACCAAATCTGTCCCTATCTCTGTTGCAACTCTCCCTACACTACTTAAGTCTGGAGCAGCCTGTGATGAGCACGGCACTGCCCGGTCTCCTATAGACCTGATGATGCTGTGGGGCCAGCCAATCAATGTAATGCCACAACCAATGTGGCTGCGGCATTACAGTGTCTGGCGGACAATCCCTGAATGTTGATTGGCTCTGTAAAGAGCGCCAAACATGCAGGGTGGGATCCAAGCTCCCGCCGAACAATCCCGTAAATACTCGGCGAGCACTTCCGAGCATGCTCGCTCATCACTATTCTTTTTGCATTCCTATTACAGTCATCCTCATTTCTATGTAAAATACAAGTCATTTCTATGAATTACATTTAGTGATTGAAGTGCATAGAGAAACTGACTTATAGTCCATTCATAAGAGCCTGCATGATCTAGATCATAAAATCTTCTGATATAACTAAAGAACTAAAAAGAAGCTGATAATGCAATAATGAAGCAATCGGTAGAAAACTTAAAGGCACTTCTAGCAAAGTACGTGGCCAGAAGATTTACTACAGTATAAGGGAACTTTGCAGTCCAATACATTATCATAATACATCTTGATGTATTTGTAATAGAAGCTGTTTGTGGCTTTGGAGGTGGCAGTGGCTCCTTTACATATCATAGCACCTTGGTTGCGTTTCACCAATGGTCCATCCACTGAGGTACTTTTATTTACTTCAAGTAAACAAGGCAGAAGTAAAAAACATTTTCTGGGAGTTCTGCTTCAGTTTCTAAGCAGAAAAAGGGCTTATCTATCAAGCTGAATGCGCCACAATTCTGGCATAATTTGCTCTAAAAACTGTCTTTAATGACTTGCACTGTAATTATGATGGTGATTTAGACACTTTTTATGAGTGATAGAACTATTTCTGGCACAATATAAGCCAACTAATAGATGGTCTAAAGTTATATTTTGACAGTCTTAAAATTATGTTTATCAAACAGCATGAACCACTTTGATAAATGTTGCTCATTTTAGACTGTCTAGTCTAAGTTTGCATTAAAAACTAGACAGTATTGATAAATTTGCCCCCAAATCTTCTATAGTAAAACTTCTCATATGGAAGAATTGTGACCAATTTCAGTTTTTTTCATTGCTGCTAATTAGAGAGATGAGTTGTTAAATTTTAGTGGACTTTCAATTCTGCTTGAATTCTACAAAGTCAGCATTCAGCAGAATGCTGATTTTTTTCTTATTTCGCTTCTGTGCGGATGAAGAAATCTGCTGGCCACCATTTTTTTTAACTGTAAAGGGCTATCAAAACGTTAAAAAAAATAATCCTGATGTTAGGCATCAGGATTCTCCCTCTGCACAGGCTAGATCACAAGCCTTATCTTCTCCTGTGGGCTCCTATTCAGTCTCGACCGCAGTAGATGCTGCTCAGCAAAGATGTCGGTCTCAGCGTCTTGCTCAGACTCAGGCATGTTGTTACTGCTGCCTCTCCAGGTCCAGCTATGGTAACTAAAAATAGACAGCAGCAAGCAGTCGTTCCTGAGGCTAAGTCCAGGATTCGCGCTACTGAGCATGCTCATGAGGTGGCGACTTCTCATTGGTGGTCAGCCATCAGCTGCTCAGGTCCTGTGCTGGCTCTGGATTGGTCTGCGAGCAAGGTCCTGTCTGATTGGCACTGTCTATAAAAGGGTCTTTGGCGTGCCTGTTGTTGCGCTTAAGATCATGTGTATTTGCTGTGTGTGTAGGTGGGACTTTACCACCCTGTATGCACAAGTGCCGCTAATAGCACCACGAGTGCGTTTCTAGACAGGCAGTGTAGGGCGGGAACTCCCACTTAAACTTAGTGTCTGCACTGGGCATCCTCAGGTGCAGGCTCAAAGCCACCGCGTGTCAGAGCAGGTTCAATCACCAGCATAGTGGGGGGAGAGTTATAAGGGCCCCAACTAGCGTCAATTCCCCTATGCTCCTGTGATGCCTCTTCACGGACAGGGCATTGGATTGGGCTTTGCCGATATGGAAACGTAAGGACCTGGTGGTCCGGGTCTCATCTTGTTTTTTTGAGAGCTCTGAGACAGGTCTTTCTAGGACCCCAGGTTACCCATGACATAGCGCTCCAACTTCTGATTCTGACGCAGGACTCTTTACCGACTAGCCAGTTTGCTATTTGGTTCCGGACATTAGCTTCTGAACTGGAGTGGCCAGACAAGGTCTTGGTCCCGGGGTTTTGGAGGGGCCTTGCAGACCACGTTAAAGATGCACTGGCCACGAGGGAGATCCCCACTACACTGGAGGATTTAATATCTGTCTCCACTTGTATCGACCTTCGGTATGGCGAACAAAGGTTGAAATGAGCCCTCTATGATTCTATGATTCAGTGTAGACAAAGGATTCAGTTGTCACGTAATTTTACCAATCCTTTGGGGTCTCCGACTCGGACTAATGTACCGAGAGAGTCTCTGGTGGGTCATCGGACGGAGGCTAAAATCCATTCCGTTTGCCTCTTCACCAACTCATCCTGTCTGTGAGCAGTCTGGTCTTGTCGCCAACAAGCGTACCAGGCGTAAAAGTGAACGTTCGCCTTTAGTGGTTTTTGGAGGAGGCGCTTTAGGCTCATTGAACATTACTTCCAAATTAACGTTCAAAGTGACACTTTCCTATGTGTCGACCTCACTCCCTGCAGAGGCTTGCGTGGATTCCGGGGCCGAGGGTAATTTTATTTCCTCGTCCTTCGCCCGACGGCACTCAATACCCTGGTGATGCTCTCTAAGCCAGTTACCATCCGGGTGGTTAATGGTTCAGCACTACCCTACCAGATCACCCATCAGACCATCCCACTTTCCCTTGAGTTCTCCCCAGAACATCTGGAGTTAATCTCATTGCTAGTCAACCCCAAGGGAATTGATGAGGTATTGCTGGGTATACCTTGGTTGCGTCACCATTCACCCCATATTGATTGGGCTACTGGGAGTATACAGGGATGGAGTAGGTCATGCGAGGGACAGTGTCTCAAGGCCCAAGTCCTGGTTGGGTCGTCCAAGGCTCCAGCAGATCTAACCTCGCTCCCCAAGCACTACTGACAGTATGCGGATGTGTTCTCAAAGAAAGCTGCTTAGACACTTCTTCCCCATCGTCCCTATAATTGTCCGATAGACCTCATGCTGGGGGCAGAGCCACCTCACGGGCTTGTATTCACCTTGTCGCTTCTGGAGACTGAGGCAGTGTCGGCATATATAAAGGAGAATCTAGTGAGGGGATTTATTAGAAAATCTGTGTCTCCTGCTGGGGCTGAGTTCTTCTTCGTCCAGAAGAAGAACAAGGAACTCTGTCCTTGCATAGATTATAGGGGTCTGAACGCCATCACTGTTAAAAATAAATATCATCTGTTACTTATCTCCGAGCTGTTTGACAGACTGTGGGGTGTGAGGATATTTACTAAATTAGATCTGCGGGGCGCCTATAATCTAATGCGCATTTGAGAGGGTGACGAATGGAAGACGGCATTTAACACTCGGGATGGGCATTATGAATACTTGGTAATGCCCTTCAGTCGTTGTAACGTACCAGCCATCTCCCAGAACTTTGTCAATAACATAGTGGGGAATGAGCCATGGCTAATTATCCCGTCAGAGAGACTGTAAACGGTGGTTCCAGTTTCGCTTGAGTTGGTGCCTGCGGACAAGATTCTTGTACCACCAAACCTGCAGCCGGAGGTTCTCTCGTGTGCTCACACGTCTAAGTTGGGTTGGCACTTCGGGATCAAGAGGACTTCTGAGCTCCTGGCGAGGTAATATTGGTGGCCGCGGATGGCACGTGACATTAGGGACTATGTTCTGGCGTGTTTCTTGTGCCCAAAATCGACCTTCTCGGCAGAGGCCCGCAGGCTTGCTACATCCCCTGCCGGTGGCAGATAGGCCCTGGGAGATGGTCGGAATGGATTTCATTGTGGGCTTGCCCAGGCCCCGTAAAAATACTTTCATCTGGGTAGTCACTGACCATTTCTCCAAGATGGTTCATCTTGTCCCTCTTCCACGCGTACCGTCGGCACGGCCTTTGGCTGTGCTATTTGTAAGGCACGTATTCCATCTTCACGGGATGCCTGACAATATAGTCAGTGACCAGGGTCCCCAGTTCGCTTCTCGGTTCTGGAGAGAGCTTTGTAGGCTGCTCAGTATTGAGCTTAATCTCTCTTCAGCACATCATCCCAAGACGAATGGGTTGGTAGAGAGGATCAATCAGACTCTGGTCACGTACCTTCAGCATTTTGTCTCTGATAGGCATGATGACTGGGCATCCTTACAGCCATGGACAGAGTTTGCTCTTAATAACTCGGTCGCCGAATCCACAGGGCAGACTCCGTTTCTCCTTAATTACGATCAGCATCCGTGTGTTCCTGTGCCCATGCCCATCTTGTCTTCCAACTCTAGGGTGGTGGACTGGGCTGTGGAGGCTCATGACACCAGGGACTGCACATAGGATGCCATCAGGGCCTCTAAAGAAAAGATGAGGGTCTCCGCTGATGCACATTGCCGCCCCACTCCTGTTTTCACGCCCGGCGATTTAGTGTGGCTCTCAGCTCGTAATATCAAGCTGCGTGTAGAGTCCACTAAATTTGCTCCCCGCTATTTGGGACCTTTCAAAGTCTTTGAACAGGTAAATTCTGTGGTATACCACCTGTCCCTTCCAGGATTCGCGCTACTGAGCATGCTCGTGAGGTGGTGACCTCTCATTGGTGGTCGGCCGTCAACTGCTCAGGTCCTGCGCTGGCTCTGGATTGGTCTGCGAGCAAGGTCCTGTCTGATTGACACTGTCAATAAAAGGGTCTTTGGCGCGCCCGTTGGTGTGCTAAGATCATGCGTATTTGCAGTGTGTGTAGGTGGGACCGTTACCACTAGAGTTGAGCGACTTTTGTTTTTTTAGGGTCGCGTTTCGTTTCGTGAAACCCGACTTTTCCAAAAGTCGGGTCGAGCAAGATCGTCCGATTATAGGGAAAAGTCGGGGTCGTCCCGAAACACGAAACCCAATGTAAGTCAATGGGGAATAAAAGTCGGCAGTGAGAGGAGGACAGGAAACACACCTACAGTGCCCATTTGAATGCCAAAAGCATCAATTCTTCTTACTTAAGCTTGTCAACCTTAATTAACTTCATAATACAAGTTACGCACTGAAAAATGGGGGTTATTTGGCTAAATTTGTGGGGGGGGAGGGCTGGCTGCAGGTTTTCATGTGCCCTGGGCGAAAGAGCGCCCCTTTAACACATACCACAACTCATCATGCTCCGATAAGGAAGAGAAATAGCGGTATAGTACAATGAAAAATACCTCACTTTTTACATCTCATGACGAGGCCCATCTATTTCTCCATACAAAATCATTGGTCCCATATAATGTTTGAAACAGTATATGATGAGCTCCACATAATGCTACAGTATATGTTGGTCCCCATGGATGAAGCTCCACTGTCTTATGGGCCCAAATAATGCTCCAAACATAATGGGCCCCATTTCTAATGCTCTAGTGTATAATGGGCCCTGTAAATGCTGCTCCAGTGTCTGATGTCCACCTTTGGAATGTTCCAGTGTATGGTGGGCCCCATCTATCATTCTTCAGAGTATAGTGCTCCCCAAAAATTGCTGTCCCAACATAGAAAACAATCAAATAAGTCTCCTCGCTAGGGAATCCCTGTACTTGTCTGGACAGGTGCTGTAGCTTGCTTAACAGCTCGCCAGCCGTTCTCACGCCCAGTATGGATTGCACGTGATTGCACAAAGGTTAGAAAGGGTACCGTATCCCTGGATAACATGTATGGATAGCGTACACATTCAAAATATATAAGCAAACAAGATTTCAAGGGCAGTGAACATATAATTATAGGTGGCCCTGACCCATGGTGACCACCCCATAACATGCACTAGCTGTGGAAAAACTCCCAATACTTTGTATACAAAAACACATGGAGTAATGACATCCACCAAAAAAAATTTAAAAAAAAAAAAAAAATTATTTTATTCTGAAAAATAATACTATAGACAATGAAATACATAAAGACGGGTCACATAATAAAAGAGCTCCATATGATAAGGAATTCAGGTACAGAAAAAACATGTAGCAATACTAACAGCAATGGAATGTGTATAATGGATATACAGAGATAAGTAAAGTGCCAGTGCTTAAAATCTTACTTTCAGATATCCAGAGAATCCCACAAAGTGACCCCCTCATGGTAATAAACCATCACAGCACAATAGCTCAAAATCTTAATCTGGAGGCCACATAATGAAAAACCTGTTCAAAAACGCTTACCCATAGCTAATAAGTATGCCACACGTGTAGCCCCTACGCGCGTTTCGCGTGGGCTTCGCCAGGGGGCTGTGATGGCATGTTCTGTCCCACTCTCCCTTAAATCACCCCATCACAGCTGTGGAGAATCATCGTAGATGGCGCATGTCATCACAACGGGACCCGGAGTTCGCGTCAACACACGGCGCCAAAATGGCGGTGCGGCTCACCCAGAACAACTGGTGACGTCACTGAACCGCACACGTCATCAAACGGCGCCGGAAGTGGCGCGCCGGTTATCTCAGTGTGTAGGACATGCGCACTGATGATCTCCCAAGGCTGAGCACCAGAACAACAGATGAAGTCATCGGACCGCCCACACAACACAGCGGCACCCAAAGACGACGCATCCATCGTCTCAGGACATGCGCTCCACCCATCCAGCGGTACAATCTAGTAACTAGAATCCAAAAACGCATCTCCAACAACAGTAAAGGAGATCTATAGATTATGAATCAATGCAATATTATATGCACCGCTGAACAGGATATAAAGTATAATATTCACAAGACAGTAGCGCATCAGTGCACAATTAGCCCAATCCAGACCATTATAGACACGAAAGATACAAAATATATATATGAAAAATGAAAAATAAAAAATACAATGATAAAGAATATAAAATATATAGAATATAAGTGTTATATACATAAGTGTATGATACCATATACGCTAGAGACACGAGGTGAGAAAAACCTCAATATATATAAATACAGCTTTTTCACACAACTATCCCACAGAATTATACAATAACATTATATATATATATATAATGTGAAAAGAATTCATTTAAAATATAAATAAATACCAAAGATGGAGTGAAAACGTAAAAAGTGAAATACAAATATATATTCAGACCACTATAAAGTGGAAACTCTACCAAATAGTGCAAAAAAAAAAAAAAAAAACAAAACAAAAACAAAACAAAAAAAACACAGTTGTGCATATATATATATAGAAAGGTCGTGAATATATGGTCCAGGCGCTCCAACATGTGTGAAAGACTTCTTCCCGAAACCGTTGCTCGATGTCAGGGGTCCAAGAGGGAGGATGCTCACAAATGCTCATTCTCATATGGCAATAAACTAAAAAAGATACAGAACATACAAAATAAAAATAAATCCAAAAAGCACAAATATTATAAAAAGGAGGAAAAACTAATTTGCTCGTTTAAGCCTTTCGGTGTTACAGTGTCCAAAACTGCAATCCACTTGCATTCTCTCTGGGTAAGGAAACGCACCGCATCGCCACCTCTAATACCCAATTGGATACAGTCAATCCCATATATCTGCAAGTCATTTGGATTACAGTTATGTCTCAGTTTAAAGTGCCGGGGAAGCGACTTAAGTCCACCAACATCATCCACATCACGGGCGGCCAAAATGTCCCTAACATGTTCACGTGTCCTTACTCGTAACTCACGTGATGTCAATCCTACATATATTAAGTCGCACTTACACTTTGCGTAGTAAACAACATGTGTAGTTGTACATGTAATGAACATGTTGATGTTAAAGGTTTTAGAGCCGTCCGAAGATGTGAATGATGTGGCCCGTACATGATTTTTACATGCCAAACAGTTTTTACATGGAAAAAACCCCTTCCTCCTATCTGCATTTCCAAATAAGGATGGGGACCTAGTCACATAGTGACTATTCACTAGCATGTCTTTGAGATTTCGACTACGACGGGCCGTCATTTGAGGCACCACCGATAAATTTTTACTGAGAGTTTGGTCTGTCATAAGTATCGGCCAATGCTTTTTAAGGATCATCCGCATCGTTTCCCACTGTTGGTTTAATGTAGAAATAAACCTTAACTCAGCATCACATTTCTTTTTCTTATTCCGTGGGACTAAAAGATTCCTTCTCTCGGATTTCCTCGCTCTAGTATACCCTCTCTTAATACTCCGCCTGCTGTACCCACGCTCTTTAAATCTGTCTCCCAGGTCAATGGCCTGCCGCTCAAATAGGCTGTCCGATGAACAAATCCTCCGGGCCCGGAGAAATTGGCCTACTGGGATAGCCTTAATAGTTGAGCCCAGGTGTGCAGACGAGGCATGTAGTAATGCATTAACTGCAGTTTCTTTACGAAACATGTCTGTATGAACAGAACCATCAGAATGCACCCTGAGCTCAATATCTAAAAAGGATATCTTCTCATGATGGAAATTATAGGTAAGCCTGATGTTGGAGTCGTTGCGATTCAGACCCCCCATAAATGAGTGTAGTTCATCAGTGGTACCCTGCCAAATAAACAATATGTCGTCTATAAAGCGGAACCATCCAAGTATATTGGGAGAAGCATGTGCGCCGTCGCAAAACAAACCCCTCTCCCAGAAACCGAGAAAGAGGTTTGCATACGAGGGCGCACATGCCGCTCCCATTGCGGTACCACGCGTTTGTAAGTAATATCTATCCTTGAATGTGAAAAAATTATGGGTAAGAATGAACCGCAACAACTCCAACACCAGTCCCCTCAGATCAGCATCCAAATTACTTGCCTCAAGATAAAATTGAGCAACTCGTATACCATCTTCATGAGAAATGCTCGTATACAAAGACTCTACATCTGCTACCACAAATAACATATCAGGTTCGAGGAACAATCCATCAACACGTTTCAGGACGTCCATAGTGTCTCTGACATAGGAGGGCAAAGTCTCCACCTGTGGTTTAAGATAATAATCAATAAATTTACATATTGGGTCACACAGCCCTCCTATGCCAGAGACAATAGGACGCCCAGGAGGTGAGATAGAGTCTTTGTGGACCTTGGGTAACAGATAGAACGTGGGCACAACAGGGAACCTTACAGACAATCCATCAAGGATTTTCTTAGAGATGATTCCTCTCTCATGTGCAATCTCCAAAATATTAATCAAAGCACCCTTAAAGGTGACAAGTGGATTTGTTGTGAGTTGGGCATATGTATCCCTATCTTTGAGCTGTCTGAATGCTTCCCTCTCATATTTCTCTACCGGCCAGACCACCACATTCCCCCCCTTGTCCGCTGGTTTAATGACCACGTCAGACAGTTTTCTCAGGTCATTAAGAGCCTTTCTTTGTTGGTGGGATAAATTATCTCTAGCTCTATTGTTCTTAATTTTACGGAAATCCTCCACCACCAACCGTGTGAAGATCTCCACCTGTGGACAAATAGACAAGGGAGGGAACGTGGTGGATCTGGGGCAGACTTGAGGAAAAGAGATACCTGAAATACCAGCAGTAGACTCTCTCTCCAATTCCTCCAATACTTCCAGGGCCTCTTGTTCTGATATTACCCCTCCCACATCATCAGAATTTCTGGAGTGAAGTTTTTTCAACACCAGCTTACGGGAAAATAGATGTAAATCTTTTAGCGCTGTGAAGAAATTGAAATTATTACATGGAGAAAAAGACAAACCCAACTCAAGAACTTCTATCTGCGTTTTAGTTAGAATATGTGATGACAAGTTAATTACCTGCAAGGCATTAGTTTTGGCTTTTTTATCAGCAGGGGGAGAGGATAAATTTTTACGTTTAGAATTGTTCTTAAAGCTGCCCGACCGAGGGTCCTTGAAAAAGTCTCTTCTGTCCCACGGAATTTTTGAATGGTCAGAACCCTGAGGTCTTTCCTCAGTCGATGAGACAGATGAAAAGGAGACAGAGCGTGTTCTAGACCGTGATCTAAAAGTTGAATTATTTTTGCTATTCCACCTATACATCCGACCATTTTGTGAATCAGCCACATCACGCTGATATTTCTTTGTCTTATTCTGTACTATCTCTTTTTCCCAATAGAGCTAGAGATAATTTATCCCACCAACAAAGAAAGGCTCTTAATGACCTGAGAAAACTGTCTGACGTGGTCATTAAACCAGCGGACAAGGGGGGGAATGTGGTGGTCTGGCCGGTAGAGAAATATGAGAGGGAAGCATTCAGACAGCTCAAAGATAGGGATACATATGCCCAACTCACAACAAATCCACTTGTCACCTTTAAGGGTGCTTTGATTAATATTTTGGAGATTGCACATGAGAGAGGAATCATCTCTAAGAAAATCCTTGATGGATTGTCTGTAAGGTTCCCTGTTGTGCCCACGTTCTATCTGTTACCCAAGGTCCACAAAGACTCTATCTCACCTCCTGGGCGTCCTATTGTCTCTGGCATAGGAGGGCTGTGTGACCCAATATGTAAATTTATTGATTATTATCTTAAACCACAGGTGGAGACTTTGCCCTCCTATGTCAGAGACACTATGGACGTCCTGAAACGTGTTGATGGATTGTTCCTCGAACCTGATATGTTATTTGTGGTAGCAGATGTAGAGTCTTTGTATACGAGCATTTCTCATGAAGATGGTATACGAGCTGCTCAATTTTATCTTGAGGCAAGTAATTTGGATGCTGATCTGAGGGGACTGGTGTTGGAGTTGTTGCGGTTCATTCTTACCCATAATTTTTTCACATTCAAGGATAGATATTACTTACAAACGCGTGGTACCGCAATGGGAGCGGCATGTGCGCCCTCGTATGCAAACCTCTTTCTCGGTTTCTGGGAGAGGGGTTTGTTTTGCGACGGCGCACATGCTTCTCCCAATATACTTGGATGGTTCCGCTTTATAGACGACATATTGTTTATTTGGCAGGGTACCACTGATGAACTACACTCATTTATGGGGGGTCTGAATCGCAACGACTCCAACATCAGGCTTACCTATAATTTCCATCATGAGAAGATATCCTTTTTAGATATTGAGCTCAGGGTGCATTCTGATGGTTCTGTTCATACAGACATGTTTCGTAAAGAAACTGCAGTTAATGCATTACTACATGCCTCGTCTGCACACCTGGGCTCAACTATTAAGGCTATCCCAGTAGGCCAATTTCTCCGGGCCCGGAGGATTTGTTCATCGGACAGCCTATTTGAGCGGCAGGCCATTGACCTGGGAGACAGATTTAAAGAGCGTGGGTACAGCAGGCGGAGTATTAAGAGAGGGTATACTAGAGCGAGGAAATCCGAGAGAAGGAATCTTTTAGTCCCACGGAATAAGAAAAAGAAATGTGATGCTGAGTTAAGGTTTATTTCTACATTAAACCAACAGTGGGAAACGATGCGGATGATCCTTAAAAAGCATTGGCCGATACTTATGACAGACCAAACTCTCAGTAAAAATTTATCGGTGGTGCCTCAAATGACGGCCCGTCGTAGTCGAAATCTCAAAGACATGCTAGTGAATAGTCACTATGTGACTAGGTCCCCATCCTTATTTGGAAATGCAGATAGGAGGAAGGGGTTTTTTCCATGTAAAAACTGTTTGGCATGTAAAAATCATGTACGGGCCACATCATTCACATCTTCGGACGGCTCTAAAACCTTTAACATCAACATGTTCATTACATGTACAACTACACATGTTGTTTACTACGCAAAGTGTAAGTGCGACTTAATATATGTAGGATTGACATCACGTGAGTTACGAGTAAGGACACGTGAACATGTTAGGGACATTTTGGCCGCCCGTGATGTGGATGATGTTGGTGGACTTAAGTCGCTTCCCCGGCACTTTAAACTGAGACATAACTGTAATCCAAATGACTTGCAGATATATGGGATTGACTGTATCCAATTGGGTATTAGAGGTGGCGATGCGGTGCGTTTCCTTACCCAGAGAGAATGCAAGTGGATTGCAGTTTTGGACACTGTAACACCGAAAGGCTTAAACGAGCAAATTAGTTTTTCCTCCTTTTTATAATATTTGTGCTTTTTGGATTTATTTTTATTTTGTATGTTCTGTATCTTTTTTAGTTTATTGCCATATGAGAATGAGCATTTGTGAGCATCCTCCCTCTTGGACCCCTGACATCGAGCAACGGTTTCGGGAAGAAGTCTTTCACACGTGTTGGAGCGCCTGGACCATATATTCACGACCTTTCTATATATATATATGCACAACTGTGTTTTTTTTTTTTTTTGCACTATTTGGTAGAGTTTCCACTTTATAGTGGTCTGAATATATATTTGTATTTCACTTTTTACGTTTTCACTCCATCTTTGGTATTTATTTATATTTTAAATGAATTCTTTTCACATTATATATATATATATAATGTTATTGTATAATTCTGTGGGATAGTTGTGTGAAAAAGCTGTATTTATATATATTGAGGTTTTTCTCACCTCGTGTCTCTAGCGTATATGGTATCATACACTTATGTATATAACACTTATATTCTATATATTTTATATTCTTTATCATTGTATTTTTTATTTTTCATTTTTCATATATATATTTTGTATCTTTCGTGTCTATAATGGTCTGGATTGGGCTAATTGTGCACTGATGCGCTACTGTCTTGTGAATATTATACTTTATATCCTGTTCAGCGGTGCATATAATATTGCATTGATTCATAATCTATAGATCTCCTTTACTGTTGTTGGAGATGCGTTTTTGGATTCTAGTTACTAGATTGTACCGCTGGATGGGTGGAGCGCATGTCCTGAGACGATGGATGCGTCGTCTTTGGGTGCCGCTGTGTTGTGTGGGCGGTCCGATGACTTCATCTGTTGTTCTGGTGCTCAGCCTTGGGAGATCATCAGTGCGCATGTCCTACACACTGAGATAACCGGCGCGCCACTTCCGGCGCCGTTTGATGACGTGTGCGGTACAGTGACGTCACCAGTTGTTCTGGGTGAGCCGCACCGCCATTTTGGCGCCGTGTGTTGACGCGAACTCCGGGTCCCGTTGTGATGACATGCGCCATCTACGATGATTCTCCACAGCTGTGATGGGGTGATTTAAGGGAGAGTGGGACAGAACATGCCATCACAGCCCCCTGACGAAGCCCACGCGAAACGCGCGTAGGGGCTACACGTGTGGCATACTTATTAGCTATGGGTAAGCGTTTTTGAACAGGTTTTTCATTATGTGGCCTCCAGATTAAGATTTTGAGCTATTGTGCTGTGATGGTTTATTACCATGAGGGGGTCACTTTGTGGGATTCTCTGGATATCTGAAAGTAAGATTTTAAGCACTGGCACTTTACTTATCTCTGTATATCCATTATACACATTCCATTGCTGTTAGTATTGCTACATGTTTTTTCTGTACCTGAATTCCTTATCATATGGAGCTCTTTTATTATGTGACCCGTCTTTATGTATTTCATTGTCTATAGTATTATTTTTCAGAATAAAATAATTTTTTTTTTTTTTTTTAATTTTTTTTGGTGGATGTCATTACTCCATGTGTTTTTGTATACAAAACATTCAAAATATATGTCTATACAGCATGAGGCAGGCTCAGACGGTGTTAGGCCCAGTATGGATTGCACGTCATTGCACAAAGGTTAGAAGGGGTACTGTATCCCCGGATAACATGTATGGATAGCGTACACATTCAAAATATATGTCTATACAGCATGAGGCAGGCTCAGACGATGTTAGGCCCAGTATGGATTGCACGTCATTGCACAAAGGTTAGAAAGGGTACCGTATCCCCGGATAACATGTATGGATAGCGTACACATTCAAAATATATGTCTATACACCATGAGGCAGGCTCAGACGGTGTTAGGCCCAGTATGGATTGCACGTCATTGCACAAAGGTTAGAAGGGGTACTGTATCCCCGGATAACATGTATGGATAGCGTACACATTCAAAATATATGTCTATACAGCATGAGGCAGGCTCAGACGGTGTTAGGCCCAGTATGGATTGCACGTCATTGCACAAAGGTTAGAAGGGGTACCGTATCCCCGGATAACATGTATGGATAGCGTACACATTCAAAATATATGTCTATACAGCATGAGGCAGGCTCAGACGGTGTTAGGCCCAGTATGGATTGCACGTCATTGCACAAAGGTTAGAAGGGGTACCGTATCCCCGGATAACATGTATGGATAGCGTACACATTCAAAATATATGTCTATACAGCATGAGGCAGGCTCAGACGGTGTTAGGCCCAGTATGGATTGCACGTCATTGCACAAAGGTTAGAAGGGGTACCGTATCCCCGGATAACATGTATGGATAGCGTACACATTCAAAATATATGTCTATACAGCATGAGGCAGGCTCAGATGGTGTTAGGCCCAGTATGGATTGCACGTCATTGCACAAAGGTTAGAAAGGGTACCGTATCCCCGGATAACATGTATGGATAGCGTACACATTCAAAATATATGTCTATACAGCATGAGGCAGGCTCAGACGGTGTTAGGCCCAGTATGGATTGCACGTCATTGCACAAAGGTTAGAAGGGGTACCGTATCCCCGTATAACATGTATGGATAGCGTACACATTCAAAATATATGTCTATACAGCATGAGGCAGGCTCAGACGGTGTTAGGCCCAGTATGGATTGCACGTCATTGCACAAAGGTTAGAAGGGGTACCGTATCCCCGGATAACATGTATGGATAGCTTACACATTCAAAATATATGTCTATACAGCATGAGGCAGGCTCAGACGGTGTTAGGCCCAGTATGGATTGCACGTCATTGCACAAAGGTTAGAAGGGGTACCGTATCCCCGGATAACATGTATGGATAGCGTACACATTCAAAATATATGTCTATACAGCATGAGGCAGGCTCAGACGGTGTTAGGCCCAGTATGGATTGCACGTCATTGCACAAAGGTTAGAAGGGGTACCGTATCCCCGGATAACATGTATGGATAGCGTACACATTCAAAATATATGTCTATACAGCATGAGGCAGGCTCAGACGGTGTTAGGCCCAGTATGGATTGCACGTCATTGCACAAAGGTTAGAAGGGGTACCGTATCCCCGGATAACATGTATGGATAGCGTACACATTCAAAATATATGTCTATACAGCATGAGGCAGGCTCAGACGGTGTTAGGCCCAGTATGGATTGCACGTCATTGCACAAAGGTTAGAAGGGGTACCGTATCCCCGTATAACATGTATGGATAGCGTACACATTCAAAATATATGTCTATACAGCATGAGGCAGGCTCAGACGGTGTTAGGCCCAGTATGGATTGCACGTCATTGCACAAAGGTTAGAAGGGGTACCGTATCCCCGGATAACATGTATGGATAGCGTACACATTCAAAATATATGTCTATACAGCATGAGGCAGGCTCAGACGGTGTTAGGCCCAGTATGGATTGCACGTCATTGCACAAAGGTTAGAAGGGGTACCGTATCCCCGGATAACATGTATGGATAGCGTACACATTCAAAATATATGTCTATACAGCATGAGGCAGGCTCAGACGGTGTTAGGCCCAGTATGGATTGCACGTCATTGCACAAAGGTTAGAAGGGGTACCGTATCCCCGGATAACATGTATGGATAGCGTACACATTCAAAATATATGTCTATACAGCATGAGGCAGGCTCAGACGGTGTTAGGCCCAGTATGGATTGCACGTCATTGCACAAAGGTTAGAAGGGGTACCGTATCCCCGGATAACATGTATGGATAGCGTACACATTCAAAATATATGTCTCAGGAGGCAGGCTCAGACGGTGTCAGGCACAGTATGGATTTGACGGCCCAGATTACACAGCGGAGGAGCAGGGAGAGGTAAAGATTGCAAATGCTGGGGCCCTGCCCAAGCAAGGGGGGCCCACTCGTGGGCGTCGGTACTGGCACTGGGCCCCTCATAGTACAGCGGTGTGTCTGACGGCGGGTGTGCACCACCACCGTCAGAGACACTTGATTGCACTATGAGGGACCCTGTGCCAGTGCCCGCGCCCAAGAGTCGGCCTACCCACCTGTCCAGGGCAACGGCACTCGCACGGTGTCGTGCGCTAGGTGGTGACCCCGGCCATGGGGGGGGAGGCAGCACAGTTAGGGAGTTTTAGAAAGTGGCATATGTTGATGTTGGACATTCAACTGACGCAAAAGGCGAAATAGGTGAAGTACCAGGAAGAGGTGGACCAAAGCAAGCCATTTTTCTGTCACCCTATGTGTCATCAGGGGAAGGTGGGACAAAATCCTTGGAAACCCATGCGTGGTTCATTTTAATGAAGGTTAGATCATCCACATTTTGGGTTGACAGACGGGTCCTTTTTTCTGTCAGGATTGATCCAGCTGCACTGAAGACTCTTTCCGATAGCACACTTGCAGCTGGGCAAGCGAGCTCCTGTAAGGCATATTGTGCCAATTCAGGCCAGGTGTCCAGTTTAGCGGCCCAATAGTCAAAGGGGAATGACCTGTGTGGGAGAACATCGATATGGGAGGAAAAGTAGTTTGTAACCATAGTTGACAATTGCTGTCTCCTGTCACTTTCCATCGATGCAGTATTACCAGTTGTGTGAGCGGTATTTGAAAAATCAGTCCACAACATTGTCATGAAACCCCTGTCTCCAACGCCACTTCTGCTGTGTGCACCACGAACACCTCTGCCAAGCTGCCCCCGGCCCGTACGGCTCGTGTGAGAACCATCACCGCTGCTGTGTGCTGGGAATGCCTCAAGCAACCGATTTACCAGAGTTGCTTGTTTATTAGCCAATATTAGGTCAAGGTTCTCCTGTGGCATGATGTTTTGTAATTTGCCTTTATAGCGTGGATCCAGGATGCTGGCCAACCAGTAGTCATCATCGTTCATCATTTTGGCAATGCGGGGGTCCCTTTTTAGGATCCGCAAGGCATAATCTGACATGTGGGCCAATGTTCCCGGTGTCAATGATGCACTGCGAGTGCTGGGTGGAGGAGCACTTTCTGGCAAATCCACATCCCTCCAGTCACGCACAAACCCTGTACCAGACCTTGCCACGCCAACATTTTCACTTGCCCCACGAGATGCATCCTCCTCCCCTAAGTAATCATCCCCATCATCCTCCTCCTCCTCCTCCTCTTCTTCCTCCACCTCGTCCAGGAGAGGTCCCTGAGCAGACAATGGCTGAATGTCATCAAGGATTCCCTCCTCCTCTTCCTCCTCATCAACATTGGCTGCAGACGCCTGCTCCTTAAGGTGCGTCAAAGTTTGCATGAGCAGACGCATAAGTGGGATGCTCATGCTTAGTATGGCGTCGTCTGCGCTTACCAGCCGTGTGCATTCCTCAAAACACTGAAGGACTTTACAAAGGTCTTTCAGCTTCGACCACTGCACGCCTGTCAACTCCATGTCTGCTCTCAAAGTGCCTGGCCGTGTATCCTCCCACAAATGCATTATGGCCTGCCTCTGCTCGCACAGCCGCTCCACCATGTGCAGGGTGGAGTTCCACCTTGTTGCAATGTCGATAATGAGGCGGTGCTTTGGGAGGTGGAGCAATCGCTGCAGCTTCTGCATACGAACGGAGTGTACAGGCGACCGGCGGATGTGCGCGCACAGTCTTTGCACCTTCTGGAGCAGGGCTGTTAACTCCGGATAATTTTTGAGGAAGCACTGCACCACCAGGTTCAAGGTGTGAGCCAAGCAAGGTATGTGGCTGAGTTTTGAAAGGGCTATGGCTGCCACAAAATTACGGCCGTTATCACTAACTACCTTGCCTGCCTCAAGATGTACACTGCCCAGCCATGACTCAGTTTGTCGCTTCAAGTACTCGGCCAGCACCTCGGCGGTGTGTCTGTCGCCCAAACACATCATCTGCAACACAGCCTGCTGACGCTTTCCACTAGCTGCTCGATAGGGGGACACATCGTGTGCAACAGTGGCAGCTGCAGATGGAGTGCTCGTACGACTGCGCTCTGTGGACGAGCTGTCGCTTCTGGAGGAGGAGGAGGAGGAGGAGGGTCGAACGCCTACAGCCAACTGTTTCCTATACCGTGGGCTAGGCAGCACTGTCCCACCACCGCTGTCCCCTGTGGACCCTGCATCCACCACATTAACCCAGTGCGCAGTGATGGACACGTAACGCCCTGGCCATGCCGACTGGACCATGCATCAGTTGTGAGGTGCACCTTTCCGCTCACTGACTGCTTGAGTGCATGGACAATGCGGTCTTTCACATGATGGTGGAGGGCTGGGATGGCTTTGCGAGAGAAGAAGTGGCGACTGGGTAGGTCATAGCGTGGTACTGCATAGGCCATGAGTTCGCGGAAAGCTGTGCTTTCCACCAACCGAAAGGGCATCATCTCAAACGAGATTAGTTTGGCAATGTGGGCGTTCAAACCCAGTGTACGCGGATGAGAGACTGAGTACTTTCTTGACCTACTCATAGTGTCTGGGAGGGTGAGCTGGACTTGAGAGCTGCATATGGTGGAAGTAGCGGTGGACAGGGCGGACTGAGAGAGGGTTGATGATGGTGATGGAGTTGGTGTTCTTTCTGATGGCCTAGAATCAGTCTTTCGTTGATATAACAGTGGGATTCCCTGACTGCTGTGGTCTTGCAACGACACCTCAACATTTGCTGCTGTGCTAACCGGTGGGCTTACAGTGGGGGAAACAATGTAGCGTTGCTGACTACCTTCGTTGTGATCAGTTGCACATGTGGCACTTGAGGTTTGGTGTTGTGTCCACGCTTGCAAGTGCATGCTGGTTAAATGTCTAAGCATGCAACTGGTATTCAAATTTTTCAGATTTTTCCCTCGGCTAAAGGTCTTTGCGCACTTCTTACAGATAACCTTGGCCTGATCATGAGGATTTTGTTCAAAAAAGTGCCACACTGCACTCTTCCTACTTTGGCAGACATTTTGCGGCCTAGCACGCTGTGATCTTTTGACCCTCTGGACAAGCTGTCCAGCAACTCTTTTGATGTTTGGAACCTGTCTTTGGAGTGCTCCGGGCCTGCCAGATAACAGCTGTTGCGATGTCGATGTCTGCTGTGGATGCTCCTCATCTGAGCTATTGGAAGCAGCACCCTCTTCCCCCAATGGATGCCAATCTGGGTCAACAACTGGGTCATCCATCACCTCCTCTTCTATGTCATGTGCACCTTTCTCTGTGTCACCGTGTATGGTGGTATAGTGTGCGGGAAGGGGCACCTGAGTCTCATCAGGGTCAAAATCTGGCTCTGTACACTGCGAGGACAATGTAGTGCTCTGAGTGAATGTACCAGCAGAATCATCCATCAGCGGCTGTGCATCAGTGCACTCCATGTCAGATTCATCTTGGCCTGGGTAATTCACCATTTGACTTGATAATCCAGGCATGGTATGTGAAAACAGCTCCATGGAGTAATCAGTAGTATGGCCTGCGTCATCCTTCAATCTTGGTTGGGGTGAAGGACACAAGGAAAGGTGTGGTTCATGAACATGAGCCTCCAATGACGACTCAGTGCTTTTACTTTTTACAACTGAAGAAGAGGAGGCGATAGAGCTGGAGGCTGAGTCAGCAATGTAAGACAAAACTTTTCCCTGATGCTCTGCCTTTAAAAGCGGTTTGCCAACTCCTAGAAAACTAAGCGTTCGAGTCCTTATGTAGCCAGACGATGACGCAGGGTCAGCACCTCCTGCATTCGGTCCTATTTTGCTCTTGCCACTACCATCAGATCCACCACCAACACCATCATTACCAGCTGCCAACCCCCGCCCAATTCCATGGCCTCTTCCACCAGCCTTCCTCATTTTTGGTAGAAATGTAGACAAAATCCAACAAACTACAGTCATGGCCAAAAGTATTGACACCCCTGCAATTCTGTCAGATAATACTCAGTTTCTTCCTGAAAATGATTGCAAACACAAATTCTTTGGTATTATTATCTTCATTTAATTTGTCTTAAATGAAAAAACACAAAAAGAATTGTCCTAATGCCAAATTGGATATAATTCCACACCAAACATAAAAAAGAGGGTGGACAAAAGTATTGGCACTGTGTGAAAAATCATGTGATACTTCTCTAATTTGTGTAATTAACAGCACCTGTAACTTACCTGTGGCACCTAACAGGTGTTGGCAATAACTAAATCACACTTGCAGCCAGTTGACATGGATTAAAGTTGACTCAACCTCTGTCCTGTGTCCTTGTGTGTACCACATTGAGCATGGAGAAAATAAAGAAGACCAAAGAACTGTCTGAGGACTTGAGAAACCAAATTGTGAGGAAGCATGAGCAATCTCAAGGCTACAAGTCCATCTCCAAAGACCTGAATGTTCCTGTGTCTACCGTGCGCAGTGTCATCAAGAAGTTTAAAGCCCATGGCACTGTGGCTAACCTCCCTAGATATGGACGGAAAAGAAAAATTGACAAGAGATTTCAATGCAAGATTGTGCGGATGTTGGATAAAGAACCTCCACTAACATCCAAACAAGTTCAAGCTGCCCTGCAGTCCGAGGGTACAACAGTGTCAACCCGTACTATCCGTCGGCGTCTGAATGAAAAGGGACTGTATGGTAGGAGACCCAGGAAGACTCCACTTCTTACACCGAGACATAAAAAAGCCAGGCTGGAGTTTGCCAAAACTTACCTGAAAAAGCCTAAAACGTTTTGGAAGAATGTTCTTTGGTCAGATGAGACAAAAGTAGAGCTTTTAGGGCAAATGCATCAACATAGAGTATACAGGAGAAAAAAGAGGCATTCAAAGAAAAATACACGGTCCCTACAGTCAAACATGGCGGAGGTTCCCTGATGTTTTGGGGTTGCTTTGCTGCCTCTGGCACTGGACTGCTTGACCGTGTGCATGGCATTATGAAGTCAGAAGACTGCCAACAAATTTTGCAGCATAATTTAGGGCCCAGTGTGAGAAAGCTGGGTCTACCTTAGAGGTCATGGGTCTTCCAGCAGGACAATAACCCAAAACACACTTCAAAAAGCACTAGAAAATGGTTTGAGAGAAAGCACTGGAGACTTCTAAGGTGGCCAGCAATGAGTCCAGACCTGAATCCCATAGAACACCTGTGGAGAGATCTAAAAATAGCAGTTTGGAGAAGGCACCCTTCAAATATCAGGGACCTGGAGTAGTTTGCCAAAGAAGAATGGTCTAAAATTCCAGCAGAGCATTGTAAGAAACTCATTGATGGTTACCGGAAGAGGTTGGTCGAATGTTATTTTGGCTAAAGGTTGTGCAACCAAGTATTAGGCTGAGGGTGCCAATACTTTTGTCCGGCCCATTTTTGGAGTTTTGTGTGAAATGATCAATGTTTTGCTTTTTGCTTCATTCTCTTTTGTGTTTTTTCATTTAAGACAAATTAAATGAAGGTAATAATACCAAAGAATTTGTGTTTGCAATCATATTCAGGAAGAAACTGAGTATTATCTGACAGAATTGCAGGGGTGTCAATACTTTTGGCCATGACTGTATATAGTAATGTAAAACAAGGTACAAGGTGTCTATAGGACAGGGGAGTTTTAGAATTTCTGCACACACTTGTGGACAGTGGACACTTGTGGATTGTGTGCGGCCCACTGATATCTGAGCGCTATGTGACACGCTCGATGGCACAGCTGCCTGTGACCAAAGTGACGAGAGGATAATGGAGATTTTGAATCTCTGCGTACACTTGTGGACAGTGGACACTTGTGGATTGTGTGCGGCCCACTGATATCTGAGCGCTATGTGACACGCTCGATGGCACAGCTGCCTGTGACCAAAGTGACGAGAGGATAATGGAGATTTTGAATCTCTGCGTACACTTGTGGACAGTGGACACTTGTGGATTGTGTGTGGCCCACTGATATCTGAGCGCTATGTGACACGCTCGATGGCACAGCTGCCTGTGACCAAAGTGACGAGAGGATAATGGAGATTTTGAATCTCTGCGTACACTTTTGGACACTGGACACTTGTGGATTGTGTGCGGCCCACTGATATCTGAGCGCTATGTGACACGCTCGATGGCACAGCTGCCTGTGACCAAAGTGACGAGAGGATAATGGAGATTTTGAATCTCTGCGTACACTTTTGGACACTGGACACTTGTGGATTGTGTGCGGCCCACTGATATCTGAGCGCTATGTGACACGCTCGATGGCACAGCTGCCTGTGACCAAAGTGACGAGAGGATAAGGGAGATTGGATTGCTTTTAAAAAAGCAGTTTGCGGAGCAGTGGGTAAACAGCAATGCCAGCGTGTCAGGAAGCCTTAAAAGGCAGCCCAACAACCAACACCACTGATACACCACAATATAGCCTCCCCTTGCACTGCACACACAGTGACTTGTGTGTTGTGCAGGCCAAATCGCTAGCAGCAGAAGCAGTTTTTTTGTCTTCTTCCCTGCCTAACGCTCTCCCTACAGAATCAGCAGCAACCTCTCCCTATACTAAGATCGGCAGAAGTAAGATGGCGGTCGGCGTGCACGCCCTTTTATACCCCCTGTGACGCCCACCAAAGCAAGCCAATCACTTGCATGCCCTTCTGAAAGATGGTGGTGACCCGTGCCTATGTCATCACGTTGCCCACAGTGTCCGTGGATCCTGATTGGCTGAAAAAGAGCGCAAAACAAACTTTTGAAACGCGACTTTGGCGCGTAAGTCGCCGACCTCGTGGCCGACCTCATCCTAGGGTCGGGTTTCGTTTCATGAAACCCGACTTTGCCAAAAGTCGGCGACTTTTGAATTTTTTCGACCCGTTTCGCTCAACTCTAGTTACCACCCTGTATGCATGTGTGCCGCTAATAGCACCACAAGTGCATTTCTAGACAGGCAGTATAGGGTAGGAATTACCGCTTGAACTTGGCGTCTGCACTGGGCATCCTCAGGCGCATTCTCAAAAGCCACTTTGTCAGAGCAGGTTCAATCACCAGCATAGTGAGGGGAGAGTTTTAGGGACCCCAACTAGCATCAATTCCTCTATGCTCCTGTGATGCCTAACAGGGCATAGCTTAGAGTGCTCTCAGTTCTTGCACTGCTCTGTGGAGTAACAGAGTCAGGCACGTTGCACTCTGTTCACACCAAGTGACGTTTAACTCGGTGTGTTTACGGTGCTTGCTCACAGATATATTCTGCCATTGTCCTCTAGCTGCCTTTTTTCCATATACAAAATTACTTGGCACTCAAAATCGGAGAAGCAATTTTTTGTTTATTGTGCATCCAGACAAAAATAGACTCACATCATATGAATGTTTTCGGTCCAACAACGGACCTTCTCTTTTTGTTTCTTTAGAGTAGACTATAAGTTACAAAAAAGTAAACAAGAGAACAAAACAATATGTCAGAACAATGCTATATTAATATCCCTTTCTACCAGAGAGATAAATGTTTCTATTGGTGGGTTATCTTTGGGTGGCATGTAGGTACTGGGGGTTCTTAAACCTAAGCCATGGAGTTCAAGTAGGGGGGGTGTAGGCGTACCCCCACTTGAATGGGCCGAACCTGGGGGCTGCTTGGAGAAATGAGCACGTAAGCGTAAGTTATGATAAAATCTCTGCAAGTCCATATTAAGCTCAAATGTATTAAATTTATAGACCGGACAAAAAGAAAGACCCTTCTGAAGTAGGGACAATTGATGGGTATCAAGGTGTTTAGCAGATATTTTGATTACCAATGGGAGACTATTACCTGGGATCTTGTTGCCATTTGGTTTCTGGAGCCCCCGGCGGCATTGGCCCCCTCGCCTCGTCTTCCTCTTGTTCGGCCCAGATACTGTCCTAAAAAAGACCGTGTAGTGGTAGAATTTGAGGTGCCGGGTTTGCTGTCAGTTGAACCAGAAGAGCTCTGGGAGGTTCTTCGCCTGGTGAAACGCTGAGAGTCTCTCCATTGGTAAACCCGATTTTGGAGATAATCCTCCGTGTCCCATAGAAATGATGTTCTCTTTCTTTTCTCCAGCTCCAGTCTGTGGGAGCACAAAGTCTCCTGATTTTTGGTTTTGAACTCTTGGAAGGCTTCCTGGGACATGGTGCCCGTAAGTTGGTTTTCGATAGCCTCTTTTTGTGCTTTGACAGAATCCAAACTTTTTTGTAAGGAAGAGACAGTGAGCGTCATCAAGTTGAAGGAACATTTGTTGAGTATGTGTTCAAACTTGGTGCAATACTCTAAAGAATGTCGGTTGAAGCGGAACCAGTAAACCCCTCGGGATTCGTTGCACTCTCAAATACTCTGCGGGTGTCACAATATGCAATTCTAAGTTGACTGCTCTTTTTGTCTCACGTTCAGAATCCCTGTTCTTGATCTCCTGTGTGGGGATTTGAAGAAAGTTGCTTGAGGCGGTCACCTTAGATAGAATTTCTGTAGTTTCAGTATCCTTGAGAAAAAACGTTTCACTTGACATTCTCAATGGTGCTCATGTAAGGAACACTCTGGGACCACATGGATATCCTTTTTACTTATAGCCATTTCACCATAGTTGTGGACTTCGGTCCCTGGAAAAAATTTTCTGTTACTCATAAATTCGTTTTCCTTAACCATGTTCTCACCCTCATTTATGGCACAGATGAAATCTGAAAACTGCATCTACACTTTTGGAATGAATGTCTGCAGTCACTTTCCTTCACTATAGATCCTGCTTCTGACGTCAGATTATTATTTATTATTGTGAAAGTGTATTATATGTCTATAGCATTGTTCTGACATATTGTTTTGTTCTCTTGTTTACTTTTTTGTAACTTATAGTCTACACTAAAGAAACAAAAAGACCTTTCTGATGAAGGTCCGTTGTTGGACCGAAAATGTTCATATGATATGAGTCTATTTTTGTTTGGATGCACAATAAAGAAAAAATTGCTTCTCCAATTTTGAGTGGCAAGTAATTTTGTATATGTCTATGGGTTGGAAACCTTACTTGAGCACCAATTCTCCTCTGTTTTTCTCTGCAGTGCCGTGTTTTTTTGTATACTGCCTTTTTTCCATCACCGCACGGTGGACCCCGGGTTGCAATTGCACCTTCTCATAATTTACATTTGGTGCGATTCCCAAACCCTAACACCTGATAATCACCTAATTGTCCACCTTTCCGGCCCCTCTACTACTCACTACCACCCGTCCAGTCCTAGTCACATCTTATGATCCCCACCACTTACACTAAAATAACTAGGCCTCTCACACTCAGCCAGGACTTCTGGCTCTGATGAGGCCTGGAAGGGTTCTGTGCATCTGCGCACAAGTTCACAACACACGTTGTGATGTCATGGTGTTATGAATGATCTTTTGTTTGCTTGTGAAGAACCTTCCTAGGCCTTATCAGAGCCAAAAGACCTGGCTTAGTGAGGAGGGAATCTGAAGATAGGATGAAGACCTGATGGGTGATGTTGGAGCAGAGAAGCCAGAGAGGTAGACAGTTAGGTGAGCAGTGGAGGGGCAGGAGATGTTAATGGTGAGTTGAGTATAAGGATTCCCTTTATTTTTTACATATTACATTTATTATGCTCTGGGGTCTGGAAAGACCTCAGAGCATAATAATGGACATTAAATTTGTAGAGAATAACTTGTCCGCCAATAGAATTTTCTAGGAAAATACAAACTTGCATAAAAAAGCACTGCTAGTTATTGACACCTGTACTATATGTCTTGTTGTCTTGGTACAGAAAACACAAATGAGTGGTGAGGAATGTTATACAGAATAGAACAATGCATACTGATGCAAATCTAAGTTGGCATTGGCAACATAGTAAATGAAATTAACAAGATCGTGCTCTGCAGACCAGAACATCCAATGCATGACTCAGCGGACACCGGACACAAATCAGAAGATGAGGTCTTAACACAGAATTTTGTGGTTCCCATATGTCAATGGAGAAACTTTTGCTCATAAACTTTCAAGGTCCTAGCATTCATGTGAATCATACTGATTGGTCTTACAAGCAAGAGAATAACTACAATAGGTGCAGGGGGTGCAATCACACCCGGGCCCTGGAGCCTAAGTGGCCCAAAAAGTCCCTTTAGCCTATATGAAAAGACCAATACTATTAAAGACTTGCAATCATTGGGAGTCCTGTTGAAGCTTTTATATTGGGGCCCATGAGCTTTAAGCTACACCACTGCTTACAAGAGCCATGACAGTCATTTACACAGTGAATAGCACATACAACAGGATGACCCAACTTGAAAAGTTATCACCTATCAGCAGTAAAGTTCATAACTTACTGATTGCTGGTGATCTGACAGCTGAGACTCCCATCAATATGGAGAACTGTGGTTGGGTGGTAACTTGATGAGCCAAAACAAGCCCTTTAAGGATATTGACTATCTGTCTTGAATTCCACCATGAAGGCGATGCAAACTCTGTATGAGATCGTGTTCCCATGTGCGCAAAATAAGTACATTTTTCTCTAGAGGACAGCACCTAAACTTGTAATCTGTTCTGAGTTTTGCAGCATTTTTTATGATTTCCCCTTTTTCTTATGCATTTTTGGTGCAGACTTGATGCTGCATTTTTTTTAAATGCATTTCAATGCAGAAATGCTAGGTTCTACAATTTTACATGTAATTTTCAGGCTCAAAAAATAAAGCTTATAAGGAAGAAAATGCGCCAAAAATGCACAGTTCAACAGCATCATAAAAGCACAGTGGGAAAGGGTTTTCATGAAATTCCATCCACTTTGCTTAAATTGTTAAAAAAAGCAAACTTTTTGCACAAAAAAAATCACAATGTTTAGGCTATGCGGGAATGTTATCTTAGGGATCAAGATTACCAGAAATTCCCTAATTGTACATCTATGAATGGGTTTGAATGGGGCACAGAAGCCATGAGGATATTTAATTTCAAGTAGAACTGGTTAAAATTGTTGTATTTGTGCAGAAAAGTGGTGGTGATTCTCAATATACTGTTTACTGCATACTCATGTAACCAGCGCCATTTTGTACACAAAGCCATTACAGAAAGGGTTCAAATATACAATTTTACATTAGAGTACTCATTTAACATTAAATATCAATCATTACAAATATATACTTTGCATTCCCCAAAACCAGGCGGGGCCCAATTCTAAGTTTTACTTTAGATTCTAGAACCATACAAATACTTATTATGTTATGCAAGCATAGGACTAAACCCCATTTTAAATCTGTGTGTATCTTTTTTATGCTGCTAGTAGGCATAGTCTATTGGATAAGTAATGGATGTTTGTTATCCACCGGTATCAATTTTATACATACCTTACCTTTTTATACGTGATATCACTTATTATTATTATATGCATATAAACGCTGGTAATGAGTAACTCTTGTAGATAAAGCTATAGCGTTAAACACCATCTTTCTGGCCCTTTGGATAGTAGCCAAACATATTACAAAGTTTGTTAATACATCATTACATTGCAAGCACTTGTACAAAATACACAATAGATGCAAGATTTTTCTTAGAGGGTTATTCCCAATCACATCTTCACCTGTTATTTGTCACCAATGAATAGGTGATAACTAACTGATTGCTAGGGTTCCTACTGTTGGAAGCCTCACTGATCCTGAAAATGGGGCTCTGCACCACCAGGAGAGCATAGAATTTGGCTATCTACAGCAGTCATCTTGACAATGAACATAGTGGTGTAGAGCATAACTATTGATCTATTTTATTGTGCCATTTTGAAACAATGGATGTGCTAGCAGTGGGATACCCACGGATCAGCACATTTTCACCTGAGCTCGGGAAAAATGATAAGTTCAGCAGATAGGAATTATCTTTTTAGGTAGAAATGAGCAATGTGAAAATATCCCATGTTCAGAGATTGAGCCACATAGAACAAAATATAACAGAGCTGCTACGCAGGTGAACTTTATAGATTTCTTTACACCATACACCGTATAAAACCTAAGATGAAAACAAAATGAGCAAATACCCTGCTGTAAATAATGTAATAGTATATAAAATTAGCATTGAGTAGTTGGTGAACACTGCTTCTAATCACAAAAAGCGTAAAAACCATCCCACCGCATCAAGGTGTACCCCAATCAGGACGATAATATACTGCCTCTAATATTAAAACTTTACAATGTGTAAAAAATGACCTCAGCGTGAATAAGAGCCGAGCAGAACCAAAGTCTGACAGTGGACAATCAGCCATGGGATAACTATATGAATTTTATGCCCAGCTCAAAGAAAGAGAAGGCACACCCTTGTTTGTACTGCGTATGAAAAACAGAGAAAAATGAACAGGAGTATAAGTTGGTGTGCATGAAACATATAGGAGCATGCTCACGCTGGCCATTAAACAGGCAAAACCTAAGATAGAATCAAAATGAGCAAATAGCCTGCTGTAAGTTAAATGTATTAGTACAAATAAATAACATAGGGTACTTAGTAAACACTGTTTTTGATTAAAAAAAATCATTAAAATCACCCCACTGCTTCAAAGTTTACCCAAATCGGGAATGGGCAATGTGAAACTATTCTATGTTCAGAGAGCCTCAAAAATATAACACAGAGTTGCTACGCAGGTGAACAATTCGATAGATGAGTCTTCACACCATACTCACTATAACTTAAACTATAAAGCACATCTCTGTGTTTACGTTTAGGAAACTACAATCTATGTGTTACACTGGTGGATTGTGGACTCACTACGCCAAGGGCCAGATTTAGCCTGGGAGGGTGTGACTAAGCAGCTACCTAGTTTTCAATAGAGCTGTTTATGGTGGAGTTAGGCTTCATGTGCAGGTAGCAGCCATGTACCACTCCAGTGAAGTCCCCAGTACTGCAGAAGCTGACCCCATGGGTCAGGATAGCAGTTACAAACTCGGAGTCACTGGCAGGACAGGATTCAAATAACTAGTAGAACAGATATCGGAGCTGGTTCAGACGGGAGCAAACTCAGCCAGAACAAAGATGTTCAGACGGGACGGACTCTGGGTTTAGATGAGACAAGTTCTGAAACACTGGCAGAGGTTGTAGGTGCATAGAATCTATAATAATAAATGCGCTAAGCAGCTTCCGTCCGGTTGTAATGCAACTTCCGTCGGGTGGTAACTTGGTGAGGTCACATCCACCACACACCTCTTGCCATGTTAACCCTCAACACACACTCCTCTTCAACACACACACACCTCCTCAACACACACTCCTCTCACCTTTCACCATCTCCACTCACGTCCCCCCCTCTTTCACTCCACATACGACCCTTTCTCTCACTCCGTCTCTCATACTTGGATTGGCGAAATCCCGCGATACTCAAGATGACGTCGCCGCAAGAACATGTCGCCGGCGTGGACGACATCGGGATCCAGGATGGCGTCGGCGAAATCTCGCAAGATTTTGCCGACACCATCTTGGATCCCGCGGAATTTCGTCATTTACCTCACACCGACTTGCTATGTGGACGTGATGCCTTGCTTCTCTGCCTGTTCACTTCATAACTACAGCTGGGCAATTACAGGGCCAATTTGCCTCTACCACTTCATAACTACTGCTGGGCAATTACAGGGCCAATTTGCCGCTACCACTTCATAACTACTGCTGGGCAATTACATGGCCAATTTGCCGCTACCACTTCATAACTACTGCTGGGCAATTACAGGGCCAATTTGCCGCTACCACTTCATAACTACTGCTGGGCAATTACAGGGCCAATTTGCCGCTACCACTTCATAACTACTGCTGGGCAACTACAGGGCCAATTTGCCGTTACCACTTCATAACTACTGCTGGGCAATTACAGGATCAATTTGCCGCTACCACTTCATAACTACTGCTGGGCAATTACAGGGCCAATTTGCCGCTACCACTTCATAACTACTGCTGGGAATTACAGGGCCAATTTGCCGCTACCACTTCATAACTACTGCTGGGCAATTACATGGCCAATTTGCCGCTACCACTTCATAACTACTGCTGGGCAATTACAGGGCCAATTTGCCGCTACCACTTCATAACTACTGCTGGGCAATTACAGGGCCAATTTGCCGCTACCACTTCATAACTACTGCTGGGCAACTACAGGGCCAATTTGCCGTTACCACTTCATAACTACTGCTGGGCAATTACAGGATCAATTTGCCGCTACCACTTCATAACTACTGCTGGGCAATTACAGGGCCAATTTGCCGCTACCACTTCATAACTACTGCTGGGAATTACAGGGCCAATTTGCCGCTACCACTTCATAACTACTGCTGGGCAATTACATGGCCAATTTGCCGCTACCACTTCATAACTACTGCTGGGCAATTACAGGGCCAATTTGCCGCTACCACTTCATAACTACTGCTGGGCAATTACGGGGCCAATTTGTCGCTAATACTTCATAACTGCTGCTAGGCAATTAGAGGGCCAACTTGCCGCTACCACTTCATAACTACTGCTGGGCAATTACAGGGCCAATTAGTATCTGTTTACACTAAAATACTCTAGGACGCCTTCTTCACTGCCAGATAACTGCCAAATAGACTCCTTTACCTGTGCCAACATGAGTCATAACAAAAAGTATGCCAGTGCTAGTGAAAGGAAAGCAGCTTTAGCACTACGACAAAAACAACACCGTGCTAATGAGACTCCTGAGGAAAAACACCATCGCCTTGACAAGATTAAAGCTTATAAATGCCGTTGCCTCACACACGAATCCCCTAACTCTAAATCCATTAGATTGGTTGAAGAAGCCTCTGCACGCCGTCACCGCCGACAACAGACGGCTTCTTCCTCATCATTATTAGTAGACTCACAACAGGATGCTTCCACATCAGCATGTGGAACAAGTTACTACCATACTTCATCCTATATGCCGTTCACTGACATAACTAATCAGCAATCTGTTTCTGCCCTATCAATACCACCATTAGTCAATACCGACGCACAGTTTCTTCACATACAAGCTGCAACAGTTAGCCCGCAGAAAGTGCAACCAAGACAAATATACGTTGGTCTCAAAAATAGGCGCACCCCCCCGGTTGGAGATGCACTTCTACTACAACCTCACATTTTCACTAATGATGAAAATAGTATTACTGAACATAGCTGTGGTGACATGACCCATGTATGTGAGCATTGCCAAGCTTTGCATTTTGTAGCAGAGATACCTTCTGATAACAACTTTACGCTCTGCTGTCAGAAGGGTAAAGTCCATGTACCCATACTACAATATCCTGATGTCTTTACACGTTTGCTGAAAGGGCAAAGTGAATTTAGCAAAAATTTCATGGATAATATTCGAAGTATTAACAGTTCCTTTGCTTTTGCCTCCATGGGTGCAAATATTTCACCACCTCCTGGATATAGCCCATACTGTTTCTGCATACATGGGCAGCTCTATCATAGAACTGGAACACTACATCCCTCAGATGACCAACAACACGCATTTGCCCAGCTTTACATTCTCGATACTGCTACCGCAAACGAACAACGCTTGCGATTAGAGTTGAGCGATACCAGCCGATACTTGAAAATATCGGATCGGAATGGATCGGCCGATCTTAAAAAAAAGTATCGGTATCGCCGATTCCGATACCGGGAACCAATGCAAGTCAATGGGGCCAAAATATCGGAATTAAAAAAAACCCTTTCTTTCCTTGTAGGTTAATTCTACATGAAGAAAAACAACTAAGAATAATGTAGAATGTATTGTGGGAGGTGGAGGAGACATTAAAGCCATAGAGGTTTAGCCCAATCAAATGGAATAGCAGGAATTAAACTTTTTTTTTAAAGATGTTAGGAGTTACAAAGATATTGACTATGTTAGCCTCATTTATATTTTGCCAGACATGTATGTCTTCTTCTTCTTTCTTCTTTCTTCTTCTTTCTTATTCTTCTTCCTTTTTTTACCTTCTTCTTCTTATTATTATTCCTTTTTTTACATTCTTCTTCTTCTTCTTCCTTTTTTTACATTCTTCTACTTCCTTTTTTTACATTCTTCTTCTTCTTCCTTTTTTTACATTCTTCTTCTTATTCCTTTTTTTACATTCTTCTTCTTCTTCCTTTTTTAAATTCTTCTACTTCCTTTTTTTACATTCTTCTTCTTCTTCTTCCTTTTCTTACATTCTTCATATTCTTCTTATTCAACAATTATTATTCTACATATTCAACTTCTTCATCTTCTTCCTATTCTTCTTCATCATATTCTTGTTTGTGTCAGGCATTCCTGTAGTTGTTATCTAGAAAAGTTAGAAGTTTACACCTTCCGTTCTGCCTGTCACAAAAGATTTACAACAGGATTTGTCCGCGTTCAGTTTGGCCTGCAGCAGCAGGCCTTTTCCAGGGGCACCACGAGGAGGAACGGACTCACCCCCATACACTGCTTAGTCTTCTTCTGCTTATAAATAAGATAATATCATTTGCTCAGAGTATTAGTCTTATGCTTAATGTTCTTCTGCTTTGTTTTTTTTATGCTTCTTTGTCTTCTCTCTCTTGTTGTTCTGCATCTTGGTGGTTGTCTTCCTGTTCTTTGTCCTCTTGAACCAGCTGACGGTACTGGCACCCGGAGGGGCAGCAGAAGGAACAAGAGCCAATGGCACTACTGAGGACCAGCTGACGGTGCTGGAACCCGGTTACTAAGCAGGAGGTACCTGTGCTACAAAGCACTACCAAGGACCAGCAGACGTTGCCGGAACTCGGATACCGAGATGGAGGCACCTTGGCCAAAGGCTCTGACGAGAACCAGCTGACGGTGCTGGAACCCGGAGGGGTAGCATAAGCTGCAAGAGCAAATGGAAATAGCGAGGACCAGCTGACAGTGCTGGCACCCGGAGGGGCAGCAGAAGGAATAAGAGCCAATGGCACAACCGAGGACCAGCTGACGGTGCTGGAACCCGGTTACTAAGCAGGAGGTACCTGTGCTACAAAGCACTACCAAGGACCAGCAGACGTTGCCGGAACTCGGATACCGAGATGGAGGCACCTAGGCCAAAGGCTCTGACGAGAACCAGCTGACGGTGCTGGAACCCGGAGGGGTAGCATAAGCTGCAAGAGCAAATGGAAATAGCGAGGACCAGCTGACAGTGCTGGCACCCGGAGGGGCAGCAGAAGGAATAAGAGCCAATGGCACAACCGAGGACCAGCTGACGGTGCTGGAACCCAGTTACTAAGCAGGAGGTACCTGTGCTACACAGCACTACCAAGGACCAGCAGACGTTGCCGGAACTCGGATACCGAGATGGAGGCACCTAGGCCAAAGGCTCTGACGAGAACCAGCTGACGGTGCTGGAACCCGGAGGGGTATCAGAAGTTACCCCTGAAAAGCAAAGTTGGCATGCCGCAAGCTGGCCGCAGTTACCGAATCACACAGTCCTACAGGGGGTGCTTGTCCTACTGGCACTATGGAACAAGCCTTTCTTACCAGAACCCGCAGTCCACATAGGAAGCACCTAAACTGCTGGCACCCTAGCCTCGGCTAACCCAACCGCAACACGACATGGCAACTTGGGGTGGCAAACTGACATTGACACTTCCCGGAAACAGCAGGCAGGGCTGGAACCAAGCTGGGCAGGAGGGAGTACCCGTGCCAAAGTCAGTTATGAGCAGCAACTGGCGATGTTGGAGCCCAGGACAAGCACTTAGCAGGCTGAGGCCTGATGTGCTGTCAATTGGGAGGCAGCAGGACAGATTGCCATCAAAACAGCAGGGGAACAGCTGACGTTACTGAACCCCACAAACACAGGAGCTAGTGTTTTACTCTGTGAAGACGGCACTTCCGAGCAACAACTGGCTGTGTTGAAGCCCAGGGACAAGCACGGAGCAGGCTGAGGCTGCATTGAAGAAATTTTAAGATCGGTTGTAGACTACTAATTTGAACCAAGCTCCACTTAGGCCTGTGGCTTCACTGATTTTCGTATTTCCCCTGTCCTCCAACCCCGCCAGTTACAGCTCCGAAGTGGCGTCTGCACAATCCACACTTGTTCCTGTGTTACAGGTGTTCAGTCCGGTCAGTTAATCCCCTGATGTGTGTCCGGCAATGTCGCCTGCTCTGTCCACATTCCCATAATGCTGTAAATGGCAGGGTTGGAGGACAGGGGAAATACGAGAGACAGTGGAGCCACAGGCCTAATTGGAGCACGGTTAAAAATCAGTAGTGGTACGACTGTGTAGGCAGCAGGAGACTTTGCCATCTACACAGCAGGGGATCAGCTGACGTTACTGAACCCCACTGAGACACGGGAGCAAGTGTCTCTTTCCGTGTGGACGGCACTTCCGAACTACAACTGGCTGTGTTGAAGCCCAGGAAATAGGAGGGTGTAGGCAGAGGCCTACTGTATTTTGAATGAGGTGACAGCAGGAGAGACTGCCATCCATACAGCAGGGGATCAGCTGACGTTACTGAACCCCACTGAGACACGGGAGCAAGTATCTCTTTCCGTGTGGACGGCACTTCCGAACTACAACTGGCTGTGTTGAAGCCCAGGAAATAGGAGGGTGTAGGCAGAGGCCTACTGTATTTTGAATGAGGTGACAGCAGGAGAGACTGCCATCCACAAAGCAGGGGATCAGCTGACGTTACTGAACCCCACTGAGACACGGGAGCAAGTATCTCTTTCCGTGTGGACGGCACTTCCGAGCTACAACTGGCTGTGTTGAAGCCCAGGAAATAGGAGGGTGTAGGCAGAGGCCTACTGTATTTTGAATGAGGTGACAGCAGGAGAGACTGCCATCCACACAGCAGGGGATCAGCTGACATTACTGAACCCCACTGAGACACGGGAGCAAGTATCTCTTTCCGTGTGGACGGCACTTCCGAACTACAACTGGCTGTGTTGAAGCCCAGGAAATAGGAGGGTGTAGGCAGAGGCCTACTGTATTTTGAATGAGGTGACAGCAGGAGAGACTGCCATCCACACAGCAGGGGATCAGCTGACATTACTGAACCCCACTGAGACACGGGAGCAAGTATCTCTTTCCGTGTGGACGGCACTTCCGAACTACAACTGGCTGTGTTGAAGCCCAGGAAATAGGAGGGTGTAGGCAGAGGCCTACTGTATTTTGAATTAGGTGACAGCAGGAGAGACTGCCATCCACACAGCAGGGGATCAGCTGACGTTACTGAACCCCACTGAGACACGGGAGCAAGTATCTCTTTCCGTGTGGACGGCACTTCCGAGCTACAACTGGCTGAGTTGAAGCCCAGGAAATAGGAGGGTGTAGGCAGAGGCCTACTGTCTTTGGAATGCGGAGACAGCAGGAGAGACTGCCATCTCCACAGCAGGGGATCAGCTGGCAATGATGAACCCCACTAACACTTGAACGAATGTGTTTGGCTCTGTGGAGACGACACTTCTGAACACCAACTGACGCTGTTGGAGCCCAGGATTAGGCGTGGAGCAGGCTGGGGCCTACTGGATTTTGGCAGGTGAAGGCAGCAGGAGACTTGCCATCTCCACAGCAGGGGAACAGCTGGCAGTGCTGAAACCCACTAACACTCTAACGAATGTGTTTGGCTCTGTGGAGACGACACTTCTGAACACCAACTGACGCTGTTGGAGCCCAGGATTAGGCGAGGAGCAGGCTGGGGCCTACTGGATTTTGGCAGGTGAAGGCAGCAGGAGACTTGCCATCTCCACAGCAGGGGAACAGCTGGCAGTGCTGAACCCCACTAACACTTGAACGAATGTGTTTGGCTCTGTGGAGACGACACTTCTGAACACCAACTGACGCTGTTGGAGCCCAGGATTAGGCAAGGAGCAGACTGGGGCCTACTGGATTTTGGCAGGTGAAGGCAGCAGGAGACTTGCCATCTCCACAGCAGGGGAACAGCTGGCAGTGCTGAACCCCACTAACACTCTAACGAATGTGTTTGGCTCTGTGGAGACGACACTTCTGAACACCAACTGACGCTGTTGGAGCCCAGGATTAGGCGAGGAGCAGGCTGGGGCCTACTGGATTTTGGCAGGTGAAGGCAGCAGGAGACTTGCCATCTCCACAGCAGGGGAACAGCTGGCAGTGCTGAACCCCACTAACACTCTAACGAATGTGTTTGGCTCTGTGGAGACGACACTTCTGAACACCAACTGACGCTGTTGGAGCCCAGGATTAGGCGAGGAGCAGGCTGGGGCCTACTGGATTTTGGCAGGTGAAGGCAGCAGGAGACTTGCCATCTCCACAGCAGGGGAACAGCTGGCAGTGCTGAAACCCACTAACACTCTAACGAATGTGTTTGGCTCTGTGGAGACGACACTTCTGAACACCAACTGACGCTGTTGGAGCCCAGGATTAGGTGAGGAGCAGGCTGGGGCCTACTGGATTTTGGCAGGTGAAGGCAGCAGGAGACTTGCCATCTCCACAGCAGGGGAACAGCTGGCAGTGCTGAACCCCACTAACACTCTAACGAATGTGTTTGGCTCTGTGGAGACGACACTTCTGAACACCAACTGACGCTGTTGGAGCCCAGGATTAGGCGAGGAGCAGGCTGGGGCCTACTGGATTTTGGCAGGTGAAGGCAGCAGGAGACTTGCCATCTCCACAGCAGGGGAACAGCTGGCAGTGCTGAACCCCACTAACACTCTAACGAATGTGTTTGGCTCTGTGGAGACGACACTTCTGAACACCAACTGACGCTGTTGGAGCCCAGGATTAGGCGAGGAGCAGGCTGGGGCCTACTGGATTTTGGCAGGTGAAGGCAGCAGGAGACTTGCCATCTCCACAGCAGGGGAACAGCTGGCAGTGCTGAACCCCACTAACACTCTAACAAATGTGTTTGGCTCTGTGGAGATGACACTTCTGAGCACCAACTGACGCTGTTGGAGCCCAGGATTAGGCGAGGAGCAGGCTGGGGCCTACTGGATTTTGGCAGGTGAAGGCAGCAGGAGACTTGCCATCTCCACAGCAGGGGAACAGCTGGCAGTGCTGAAACCCACTAACACTTGAATGAATGTGTTTGGCTCTGTGGAGACGACACTTCTGAACACCAACTGACGCTGTTGGAGCCCAGGATTAGGCGAGGAGCAGGCTGGGGCCTACTGGATTTTGGCAGGTGAAGGCAGCAGGAGACTTGCCATCTCCACAGCAGGGGAACAGCTGGCAGTGCTGAAACCCACTAACACTTGAACGAATGTGTTTGGCTCTGTGGAGACGACACTTCTGAACACCAACTGACGCTGTTGGAGCCCAGGATTAGGCGAGGAGCAGGCTGGGGCCTACTGGATTTTGGCAGGTGAAGGCAGCAGGAGACTTGCCATCTCCACAGCAGGGGAACAGCTGGCAGTGCTGAAACCCACTAACACTTGAACGAATGTGTTTGGCTCTGTGGAGACGACACTTCTGAACACCAACTGACGCTGTTGGAGCCCAGGATTAGGCGAGGAGCAGGCTGGGGCCTACTGGATTTTGGCAGGTGAAGGCAGCAGGAGACTTGCCATCTCCACAGCAGGGGAACAGCTGGCAGTGCTGAAACCCACTAACACTCTAACGAATGTGTTTGGCTCTGTGGAGACGACAATCCTGAACACCAACTGACGCTGTTGGAGCCCAGGATTACGCATGCCGCATGCAGAGGCCAATGGGCAGCGGTTTTTATGGAGGTTGTGGACTACTACTGATTCTAACCATGCCCCACTTAGGCCTCTGGCTCCACTGTCTCTACTATTTACCCTGGCCTCCAACCCCGCCAGCTACATCTCTGAAGTGGCGTCAGCACAATCTACACTTGTTCCTGTGTTACTGGTGCTCAGTCCCGTCAGTTGATCCCCTGATGTTTGTCCGGCAAGTTCGCCAGCTCTGTCCTCATTCCCACTACTGGTTATGGGAATGTGGACAGAGCAGGAGACCTTGCCGGACACACATCAGGGGATAAACTGATGGGACTGAGCCACAGGAACACAGGAACAAGTGTAGATTGTGCTGACGCCACTTCAGAGATGTAGATGGCGGGGTTGGAGGTCAGGGGAAATAGTAGAGACAGTGGAGCCAGAGACCTAAGTTGGGCACGGTTAAAAATCAGTAGTGGTTTGAATGTTGATGGAGCTGGTGACTTTGCCGTCCACACAGCAGGGGATCAGCTGGCATTACTGAACCCCACTAACACAGGAGCTAGTGTGTTTCTCTGTGCAGACGACACATCTGAGCGACAACTGGCTGTGTTGAAGCACAGGAATTATAGTTCAGGTGGTAGAAAAATGAACACACCAGCAGACCTGGATACAGTTGCCAACCACTAATTTAGTCTGTAAGAGGAATGGCAAAGTCTTTGGAGATCCAGGCCTTGTTCATTTTCAGAAAAGTCAGCCGGTCAACATTATCGGAAGATAGTCGCGTGCGACGGTCTGTTAGTACACCACCTGCGGCACTAAAGACACGTTCCGATAATACACTGGCAGCAGGGCAAGCCAGCACCTCCAATGCATACTGGCTAAGCTCTGGCCATGTATCCAGCTTAGAGACCCAAAACTTGAAGGGGGAAGAGCCATCTGGGAGTACAGCGACAGGGCAAGACATGTAGTCTGACACCATCTGACGGAAGCGTTGCCTCCTGCTGACTCGAGGCGTCGCTGATGGTGTAGACAATTGTAGTGGTCTTGCCTTGTGCTGCGGCGCTGCCTCTGCTCCCTCTTTGTGCAGAGTTTCCTCCACTGCCTCGACGCACAGAGCTGCTTTGTAAAGCACTAGCAACAATGCTGTCGGGTGGAATGGAAAACATTATGGACTGCACCAGTGACTCTTCGTACTCCCGCATTTTACGCTCCCGGTTCAACGTTGGTATGAGCCTTTGTACGCTGTCCCAGTAGCGAGGATCTAGGAGGGTGTACACCCAATAATCAGCCGAGACGAGAATGTGGGCGATGCGGCGGTCGTTTCTCAGGCACTGCAGCATGAAATCAACCATGTGCTGCAGACTCCCAACTGCCAAAGAACCGCTGTCCCCTGTTTGAGGCGTGACCTCGGCCTGCTCTGCATCACCCCACCCTCGCTGTACATACTGAGTAGAGGTTTGTGTACCTCCCTCCTCTGGAGAGATGTCTTCCTCCTCCATCGACTCCTCCTCATCCTCCTCACAAAGTGTCCCCTGCCTAGGCCTTTGTGAGGAAACACGTAGCGCAGACTGTCCAGAAGCAGATGGCATTTGGGACTCCTCATCCTCCACCTCTTCTGAAACCTCATCCCTTAGTGCTTGCAGTGTTTGTTGAAGCAGGCAGATAAGGGGGACTGTCATGCTGACTAGTGCATCATCTGCACTCGCCATCCGCGTGGATTCATCGAAGGCACGCAAAACGAGGCAGATGTCCTTCATAGAGGCCCACTCAATGGTGCTGAAGTGTGAACGGCGCACAGTGCGACTTGTTTGCGCCTGATGCAGCTGGTACTCCATGACTGCTGCCTGCTGCTCACACAACCGCTCCAACATATGTAACGTTGAATTCCACCGGGTGGGTAGGTCACATATGATGCGATGTTCCGGAAGGCCAAATCGTCGCTGCAGAGCAGCGAGGCGCGATCTTGCCGTGCTGGAACGTCGCAAGTGAGCGCACTCTATGCGGACCTTGTGCAACAGTGCAGCAAGATCCGGATAGTCCCTCAGAAAGCTCTGCACGACCAAGTTAAGAACATGTGCCAGACATGGGATGTGTGTGAGGTTGCCTAGGCCAAGAGCTGCCACCAGATTTCGGCCATTGTCACACACTACCAAGCCCGGCTGGAGATTCGCTGGCCCAAACCACACATCGCTCTCCAGCTTGATAGCATTCCAGAGCTCCTGCGCTGTGTGGCTTCGATTCCCCAAAGAAATTAATTTGAGTACAGCCTGTTGACGTTTGGCCACGGCTGTGCTCATATCGGTCGTAACAGGCACCTGCTCTGCTGTTTCTGAGGAACTTGAGTAGGAGGAGGAGTCTATGTGTACAGACTGGAGTCCTGCAATCCGTGGCGTTGGAAGAACACGTACAGCGCCACTCTCCAGATCCGTGCCCGGCTCCACAACATTGACCCAGTGGGCAGTGAGGGAAAGGTATCGTCCCTGTCCATGGTTACTGGTCCACGCATCGGTGGTCAGGTGGACCTTGCTACTAACGGCGTTTAGTAGCGCATGTTTTATTTTGCCCTCAACATGTTTCTGCAGGGCAGGGACGGCTCGCCTGCTGAAATAAAAGCGGCTGGGCACGTTGTATTGGGGGACTGCCAATGCCATTAAGTCCCGGAAGGTGTCAGTGTCCACCAGCCTGAATGACAGCATTTCAACTGCCAGAAGTTTGGCAATGCCAGCATTCAGAGACTGTGCTCGGGGATGGTTTGCCGAGTAAGGGCGCCTTTTATCCCATGCCTGTGCTACCGATGGCTGTGATGGATGGGAACGTGCTGCTATGGGTGTAATCTGACAGGGTCTCCGGACAACAGTGGCAGAGGTTCTTCCTTGGCTATCCTGTGAGGAAGCCGAACCAGCAGTGTGTGAGCTGGAGGAAGAGGGCCCAACACGAACTGAAGAGGTGGTAGGTGGTGCTGTACGTTGGCCTACGTCTTCAGGGTGTCTCTGCAACTCCAACTCGTGCTTGGTGCGCACATGTTTCCACATATTTGTGGTATTGAGGTTGCTGACATTTCTCCCTCTTTTGACTCTCTGATGACACAGCTTGCATTTGACAAAGCAAATGTCATCTGCAACTGTGTCAAAAAAGGACCACGCACTGCAACTCTTGTGAGCGCCCGGTTTGCCTTTGGAAGGAGGAATGCTCCTAACGGGTGCCGAAGTGGAGGGTACAGGCAACCAAGTCTTCCCCCTCCCTCTGCCTCCTGTTTTGGCCGGTAGGGGAATCTCTTCCTCCGAGCTGCTCCCACCACCTTCCTGTTGCTCACGCCATGATGGGTCAAGGACCTCATCATCTTCCCTCCCCTCTTCAAACAGCTGCTTCTCCGGGGTTGTCTCGCCAGCACCGTACGCACCAGAAAGTGGCAACTGAGTCTCGTCATCATCTGATGCGTACTGAGGTGTGCTGACCATAGGCACTGGCCCACTCGCCTCTTCAGATTCAGAGGGACAAAGAAGTTGCGCATCACTGCATACTCCCTCTTCTTCACATTCAGGAATGCTGCTTGGCTGGCCCCCTCTTTCCAAGCCAACAGATTCCGAGAACAGAAGTAGAGACTGTGATGGCTCCTGTCCATGTCTCTCTGACTGCCTGGGCACTTTGGCAGGTGGTGAAGAGACAGATGGTTGCTCTTCGGTGCTCTGACCCTGAGAGGATGCGGAAGAAATTGAAGTCGATGCGTTAGCTGCCATCCATCCGACAACGGCTTCAATTTGTTCCTCCCGCAGCAGTGGGGTACGTTGAGGTCCTACAAAGCTGCGCATAAAGGACTGTTGCCTGCTAAAACTGGGGGATGCTGATCCACTGGTGCCCGCAGCAGGCCCAGAATCCCCACGTCCTCTACCTGTAGAATCCCCACGTCCTCTCCCTGCAGAATCCCCACGTCCTCTCCCTGCTGAAACTCCACGCCCACGCCCACACCCACGCGCCTTACTCCCTGCCTTCTTCATCTTGCAAGACTGCTTAAGATAGGCAAAAAAGTACAAAGGGGGGCCTTAGTGTGCTTATTCCTGAACAGCTGGTTACAGGTACAAGAAACACTAATTTTATGAAGTGTGTGTGTGTGGACTAGACTTTAATAGGAGCTGATGTGGCCTACACAAGTTCCAAATGTAGTGTTTGGTGAACTTTTTTTGTGGTTTCTTTGTTGGAAACAAACTCAAAGTATGTGAACAAAGAATTGAAACTGATAGTATCACCAACTTTTTGGAGCTATTACAATGCAGGCAGGTAACCTACAATGCAAAAGATGAGGCTCCAAAAAAATTGGGTAATACTAATCTGGCTGTGCCGGCAGGGCACAAGCCAGAAAAAAAGGCTCCTCTATCTACTCCTATATAGTGTTTGCAACCAACCAATGTTGATGGATACGGATGGATGCACACTAATAGGAGAAGAAAAAATGAGCTGCACTCAAAGACAAATATGTGTGAGGCAGTGACGCACGTTGAGCGTCCTACAACCAGACGTAGCTGCAGGACACTCTACTCAGCGTGAGCTGCACTCACACACAGTCAGAGGCCTCTCAGACAGCCGTCAACAGTGCAGCTAAGTGGGCACTGGCACTGACAGGCTGCAGAAAGGCTCCGTTGTGTACTCCTATATAGTGTTTGCAACCACCGTAGATGGAGACGGATGGATGCACACTAATAGAAGAAAAAATGAGCTGCACTCAAATAAAAATATGTGTGAGGCACTGACGCACGCTGAGCGTCCTACAGCCAGACGTAGCTGCAGGACACACTACTCAGCATGAGCTGCACTCACACACAGTCAGAGACCTCTCAGACAGCCGTGAACAGTGCAGCAAAGTGGACACTAGCACTGAAAGGCTGCAGAAAGGCTCCGCTGTCTACTACTAGTGTTTGCAACCAACGTATATGGATACGAATGGAAGCACACTAGATTGAAATTATGTAAAAAATGCAGCTCAAAAAATAAAAGATGTATGAGGCAGCAGTGATCACACTGGGTGGCCTACAGCCTGACGTGGCTGCAGGACCCACTCCACAGCGTGAGCTGCACTCACACAGCCCTTGCAGACAGCTGTGAACACTGCTGCTAGGGCAAAGAAGGCTACAGTGGTGGTTTATGTAGCCTGGGTAAAGCACTAGATGTTTGGTGGAATCGCTATTTCTAACTGTCCCTCACAGTCTTCTACAGCAGCCTGTCCCTAACTGAATTCACAGCAGAGTGACCAGAAATGGCGGCTGCGGTGGCTTTTATAGTGCATCATGACATCATTTCGGCAGCCAATCACAGCCATGCCAATAGTTAACATGCCTACATGCCTAACAGGATGTGCCCACACTTCGGAGGATTCCCATTGGCTTAATCAAAGCAAGCAGGCTCATAGCATGATGGGAACTTCCGATTCCGATTCCGGAATCCGATATGACAAAAGTATCGGAACTAAGTATCGGAATTCCGATACCGCTAAAATCGGCCGATACCCGATACTTGCGGTATCGGAATGCTCAACACTACTTGCGATGTAAAGAAAACCAAAAATGTCATACTACATTGATGAACATTATTGCCCTTCAAATCCAAACTATTAATCCTTTTGTGGCAGCTTATCAAATGTTACGTGATGTGGAAGAAGAAGAAAAAATTAAATCTCTACAAAACGGAACTGTCATGCCAAACATCACTATGGCTATTAAACAAGATCGTACTCAAGACCCTCGACACTACAATAATCCCACTGTCAGTGAAGTAGCAGTCGTGTTTCAAAATGACAATGGTGAGCCACCTTTCAATATAGACATATTAATTCATTTAAAACCTGATCCCCACAACCCTTTAGCTCCAAAAACACAACAAATTAGCATTCTCCATAGCAATTTGGATGCCCTCCTCTATCCAATATTTTTCCCTTATGGAGACCAAGGATGGCATGATGGACTCAAACAACAAGGCAAAAGTCCAAGGAGGATCACACAACTCCAATACTATTGCTATATGTTATCTGTCAGAAATTACTTTAATCCACTCCTCAATGGTGGTAAGCTAACACAGCAATATTTAGCAGATGCTTATGTCAAAATCGAAGCTAATCGCCTACATTACATCCACAACCACCAAAAAGATTTAAAAGTGGAGGATTACTGCCTCCTTCAAGAACATCTACTCAAAAAATCGGTTCAAAAGGGCATCCCTATTGGAAAAACCGTCATTTTACCATCTTCTTTTGAAGGCAATCCAAGAAACATGCAGCAGCGCTACCAGGATGCTATGGCTATTGTTACGAAGTATGGTCGACCAGATCTATTTATCACCATGACATGTAATCCTAAGTGGAGTGAGATTACTACACATTTAGAACCGTGGCAGCGTGTTGAACACAGACCAGACTTAGTTGCACGCGTCTTTAAAATTAAACTGGAATCCCTCTTAAAAGACATTAGCAGTGGATTATTTGGAAACGTCACTGCAATGGTCCATGTCATTGAATTTCAGAAGCGTGGTCTCCCACACGCTCATATTTTAATTATTCTTGATAGCCTGTCTAAATTACGGACTGAGGCGGACATAGACAATATAGTCTGGGCTGAAATACCTGATGAAACAATCTACCCTCAGCTCCATAACATTGTTCTTCAACACATGATTCATGGTCCCTGTGGAGAACACAATCCTATTTCTCCCTGTATGGATCTTGGAAAGTGTAGCAAAGGTTTCCCTAAACAATACCAACCATATACTATCAAAGAAAAGGACGGCTATCCCACTTACCGCAGACCCATTGGCAAAACATATGAACACCATTCTAAGACGATTGACAATTCATGGGTAGTTCCATATAACCCATTTTTACTCACCAAATACAAGTGCCATATTAATGTAGAAATATGTGATTCCATTCAAAGTGTAAAATATTTATTTAAATACGTTTATAAAGGACATGACAAAGCCAACCTTGAAATTTCCCAAAATAACATCCAACATGATGAAACACACCAATTTACGGATACCAGATATGTTAGTGCACCTGAGGCTGCGTGTCGGATATTTGCTTTTCCTGTGCATAAACAATCTCATGCCATCAGTAGCCTAGCCGTACATCTGCCTAATTCTCAACCACTCTATTTTCATGAGAATGACTCTGCAGACAACATCCATCAAAAGGTCAATTCCAATTCTACACTTATGGCGTATTTCAACCTTAATAAGATCGACCACAATGCACATAACTATTTCTACCGCGAAATTCCAGAACACTACGTTTGGAAACAAGGCACATGGGAACAAAGAAAATGAGGGGGTCTCACAGTTATTAGAAGAATGTATGCTGTTAGTGTGAAAGACCAAGAACGCTATTATTTACATTTGTTGTTACTGCATGTAAAAGCTGCTACCAGTTTTGACAGCATTAAAACCGTCAATGGAGTTATGCATGAAACCTTTAAGGATGCTGCGTTAGAACTCGGATTATTATTCGATGATAGCATCTGGAGACATACTTTAAGAGATGCTTGCATTCTTAACATGCCTTCCCAACTTAGAGACATGTTTGCTTATATCTGTGTTTTTGGCCCCCCCCAGTAATCCACTTGAACTGTGGAATGAATTTAAGGACCATTTTTTACAAGACTACTGTCATACATACCACAGCGACACTGAAGAGTGTATCGATTGTGAAGGATATGCTATGAAAGATGTTCAAGATGTCCTCATAGTCCATGGAAAAACTTTTGCTGATTTCAATTTACCACGCCCAGCAAAAAATATTAAACACCTCCTTAAACAATATGATAAGGATTATGAGTTAAAAAAAGCTGCAGAGATGAAAGAAGCTCTTAATCAGGAACAACTTTTTGCCTATGATGTCATTACTGAAGCTTTACAAAATAGCAGTTTAACACCAAATTGCTTTTTTCTCGGCAGACCTGGTGGCAGTGGAAAGCCCTACCTATACCATCTACTTACACATCATTTAAGAGGACAAGGAGAAATTGTCTCACCTGCAGCGACTACAGGAATAGCAGCTAACTTGACACAAGTATGCCGAACAATCCACTCTCTATATGGCATACCTATTCCGATCAACGAAACATCTGTTTCCAGGATTAAAAATGATACAAATGCAGGAAAACATTTACAGAGTACAAAACTTTTTATTATTGATGAGTGCACTATGGTCCAAAAACATGCATTGAATGTGATAGACAGACTTCTACGTGACATCATGACAACAAATGTTGCTGAAAAAAATAAAACACCGTTTGGAGGTAAAGTTATTGTTCTTGGAGGAGACTTCAGACAATGTCTTCCCATCATCGCTCATGGAACAAGAATAGACATTGTAGATTCCTGCCTTAAATATTCACAACATTGGCAACATTTTACCAGACTACCACTAATCAACAACATGCGCTCCACTGATCCGGAATACAGCACTTGGTTGCTTAAACTTGGAAATGGTGAGCTGTCTAATGAACATAACCTTGGAGAGGATGTCATTGAAATTCCTCCAGACATGCTTTGCACTGGCTCTATAGTAACCGAGATCTTTGGAGACCATATTTGCATTGATGTTAATGACCAACAAAGCCTCAACACTGCTGCATCACATGCTATACTATGTCCGAAAAATGATGACGTCGATTTTCTGAACTGTAAAGTAATGGATCGCATCAGTGGTGATTATACTGTATATACAAGCGATGATTCTGTTGATGCTGATGAGGCAGAGGAATGTGAAAACTACCCAGTTGAATTTTTAAACTCTCTGACACCATCAGGAATGCCATCACATCTCTTAAAACTTAAAATTGTCACCATTGTGATGCTATTAAGAAACCTAAACCCCAAGAAAGGTCTCTGCAATGGCACTCGCCTCATTGTCACTGCCTTACTCCGCAACATCATACAGGCTAAAGTGATTACTGGCTCAGCTGAAGGAGACATTGTGTTTATTCCACGCATCGATTTGTGTCCTTCAGAAACTGGGTTACCTTTTAAATTAAAACGTTGACAGTTTCCTCTAAAACCTGCTTTTGCTATGACCATTAACAAATCTCAAGGACAGACCCTCAATCGAGTTGGCATTTTTTTGCCCGAACCTGTATTTGCCTATGGACAATTGTATGTTGCATTCTCCCAAGTAAAGCAACGCAGCAATGTTAGGGTCAAAGTGGTGGATACACCACTTCAAGGACAATTGCTACCTAATAGCCCAAAAATCTTCACTAGAAATGTCGTTTACAAAAATGTCTTACTTTAAACTTTTTAAGCTGGTCCTGGAATGGATAGATATATAGATATATAAATGATAGTTACATTCTAAATAGATATAGATAATAGACTTCTAAGACTTCTATACATAGCTTGATATATGTTATATACACTCACTGGCCACTTTATTAGGTACACCTGTCCAACTGTGTGTTAAGACTTAATTTCTAATCAGCCAATCACATGGCGGCAACTCAGTGCATTTAGGCATGTAGACATGGTCAAGACAATCTCCTGCAGTTCAAACCGAGCATCAGTATGGGGAAGAAAGGTGATTTGAGTGCCTTTGAACGTGGCAAGATTGTTGGTGCCAGAAGGGCTGGTCTGAGTATTTCAGAAACTGCTGATCTACTGGGATTTTCACGCACAACCATCTCTAGGGTTTACAGAGAATGGTCCGAAAAAGAAAAAAAATCCAGTGAGCGGCAGTTCTGTGGCCGGAAATGCCTTGTTGATGCCAGAGGTCAGAGGAGAATGAGCATACTGGTTCGAGCTGATAGAAAGGCAACAGTGACTCAAATTGCCACCCGTTACAACCAAGGTAGGCAGAAGAGCATCTCTGAACGCACAGTGCGTCGAACTTTGAGGCAGATGGGCTACAGCAGCAGAAGACCACACTGGGTACCACTCCTCTCAGCTAAGAACAGGAAACTGAGGCTACAATTTGCACAAGCTCATCGAAATTGGACAGTAGAAGATTGGAAAAACGTTGCCTGGTCTGATGAGTCTCGATTTCTGCTGCGACATTCGGATGGTAGGGTCAGAATTTGGCGTAAACAACATGAAAGCATGGATCCATCCAGCCTTGTATCAACGGTTCAGGCTGGTGGTGGTGGTGTCATGGTGTGGGGAATTTTTTCTTGCCACTCTTTGGGCCCCTTGGTACCAATTGAGCATCGTTGCAACGCCACAGCCTACCTGAGTATTGTTGCTGACCATGTCCATCCCTTTATGACCACAATGTACCCAACATCTGATGGCTACTTTCAGCAGGATAATGCGCCATGTCATAAAGCTCGAATCATCTCAGATTGGTTTCTTGAACATGACAATGAGTTCACTGTACTCAAATGGCCTCCTCAGTCACCAGATCTCAATCCAATAGAGCATCTTTGGGATGTGGTGGAACGGGAGATTCGCATCAGGGATGTGCAGCCGACAAATCTGCGCCAACTGTGTGATGCCATCATGTCAATATGGTCCAAAATCTCTGAGGAATGCTTCCAGCACCTTGTTGAATCTCTGCCACGAAGAATTGAGGCAGTTCTGAAGGCAAAAGGGGGTCCAACCCGTTACTAGCATGGTGTACCTAATAAAGTGGCCAGTGAGTGTATATAGATATTCTAAGCAGATAGATATATCATACACTAATTATCTCTTTCACATATATGTCATAGGCATATTTAAATCCATAAAAACATACATAGGTATAGGCATATATAGATTAAAAAAAATAAATAAATAAAAATACAAAACCAAAAAAAATTTAGGCACACATACGTAGATTTCAACTACATAGCTAACACATACCTACATAACTTAGGTAATAATAATTAATTTTTTATTTATAGAGTACTATTATTCCAATAGCACTTTACATACGTAAGTAATACTGTCCCTCTTGAGGCTCACTATGTAAATATCCTATCCACATAAAAACATAGGTGTAATACATTTACACATAATTCTCAATATTACTGTAACACACATTAAGTATAAAAGGGGAGATGTGTCTCATCAAAATTCTTTCATTTGGTGATATAAACCCGGATGTCAAGGTCCAGCATCATATTTGCTGCTGAGATATGTTATTTCCTCTTTTAACAGGGCCAGGTTTTTGTGAACAGCTAAAGAGATGGGCGGGATGGCTGTTCACCACATCTCCTTCTCAAGGTGTGCTACTCACAGTGCCGCAAAACACATGGTCAACGCTACATCACTATCCTCCCGATGCGAAAGCATCGGGCCTTAATCTAGTCTATTTATATAATTGCCTTGTAATGTTTCCATTTCCTGTTCTGTCCAGATGTCACCGTATCCCAGAATTCCAAGAGGAGGAAGTTCACCGACTGTCATATTGGGACACCCAAGTGATGGGTGTCTCAATATGGAAACTGCTGCTGGTACCAACCTATTGCGTGGTACCACCAGCGGAACACCGTCGTACCACACACACACACACACACTCTCTTTATGCCGTACACACCACACACACACTCAGACACTCACTCATACACACACACTCACACTCACACATTCACACACACACACTCACACTCAGACTCACACATTCACACTTACATACTCTCACTCACACTCATACACTCACACACACTCACATACACTCACACACACTCTCAGACTCAAACACTCACATTCACACTCATACACTCATGCAGCCTCTTGCGCGGTACCACCAGCGGAACACCATTGCACTGCACTTGCGCTAATTCTATGCAGGCGCACTGAATCATTCGGCTGATCCCGGCTTCAGATGCTCGACGTGTCTACAGGCAGAGGAAGCTGGTCACATTAAAAGGGTTTTCCCATGAACGAAAGTTCATTTTAAAAATTGTCTGTGTCTGACCGTGTACGGAGCATACCACATTCTGCTGGGCAGGGAAGGAAGCAAAAGACAATACTGACATTACAGCAGGGTATCACAGAGAATTCATTTTGTGAGGTAAAATATTTCACTGACTGGTTTTAAACAATATTTTACCTCACAAAATGTATCCTCTGCGATCTCCTGCTGTAATGTCAGTATTTTCTTTTGCTTCCTCCCCTGCCCAGGAGCTGTGGTATGTTCTGTACATGGTCAGACTCAGAGGTGAGAGAGACAGAGCACAGCGGGGAGACAGCTCAAACGGGACAGCACATGAGGGGAGAACACAGCACAGGAAGGCGAGAGACAGCAGACAAGGGAGGTAGCACATGGAGTAGACAGGTCAAAGAAGAGAGCACAGATGGGAGAAGTCAGCACATGGGGAAAGAGAGAGTGGATAGGTGGGTGAGAACATGGGGGAGAGATTCTCAATGCTGCAAAGCCTGCCCCAATTGTGACATTACCCCCCTCCTGATGCAATAGCATCGGGCCTCCATCTAGTCATATAATATTAGCATTGAAAGGGACCTTCCAGGGTCATTGTGTCCCACCCCCTGCTCAGTGCAGGATTCACTAAACCATCTTAGACAGATGTCTGTCCAGCCTCTGTTTGAAGTCTTCTATTGAAGGAGAAGTCACCACCTCTCGTGGCAACTTGTTCCACTCATTGATCACCCTCAATGTCAAAAAGTTTTTTCTAATATCTAGTCTGTATCTTCTCTCTTTCAATTTCATTCCTTTGCTTCTCATGCTTCAATGTGCAGGTTCAGAAAGGACAGGTTCAAGACTGAGGATCAGGTTCTGGCAGGATGAGCTTAAGAACAGATTCATGTTTAAACAGGATGGGCTTAGGAATAGTTTCAGGTTCAGACAGGACGGGCTTATGAATAGGTTCAGGTTCAGACTGGATGAGTTCAGGAACAGGGACCTGACAACAAACTAGTGGGTACATACACTAACTATAAGTAAAGTTGCTCAGGCACCTCCCTACAAGGGAGGGTGCCTTAAATACTTAATTGGCTGGGGGCATTTCCAGGATTGCAAGTAGTAAGCGGGGAGCATGCGTGTGCTAAGCGCGCCACTGGGAGACCTGTACAACATGCTCAGACCCTGGGAGTGGGAAGCCAAGGCGGGAGGAGAAATCGCAAAGCTGCCGTGGCAGTCCCTGACAGGAAGAGGGATATGGACCATACAGGGACGCCAGCTCTAGCTTTACACTATGCTATAAACAACATGCCTGGCTAATCCAAGGATCATGTTAATTGTGATGTGGACAATTAATAAAACCTATATAACGAAATGCCACAGCAGCTACTACTCTTTGCTACTGAAAGATATTGTATATCAATAAACAAGGCTGAAAGTGTTCACATCCTTTTCATTGTTCCAGAAAATGAAGTATTTCTCCTAGAAAATTATTGTAAATACACGTTTTCTTATACACACGTTTACTTTCATTGTGTACATTAAAACCACACAGAAAAAAAGGCAAATTGGACATCATTTCACACATAACCCCAAAAATGGGCCAGACAAAATTATTGGCACCTTTCCAAAATTGTGGGTAAGCAACTTTGTTTCAAGCATGTGATGCTCATTCTCTCACCTTTGCAACAGGTGTGGGCAATATGAAAATCACATTTGAAACCACATGAAAAGAGGAGAAGTTAACTCAATTTTTGCATGTAGAACAGAAAGAGAACTGTCTTAGGACTTGAGAACCAAAATTGTTGAAAAATACCAATAATCTCAAGGTAACAAGGCCCTCGCCAGAGATTTTGATGTTCCTTTTTCAATGGTACGCAACATAATCAAAAAGTTTACAACCCATGTCACTGTAGCTAATCTCCCTGGATGTGAGCGGAAGAGAAAAATTGATGCATAAGTGTCAGTTCGGACTATTTGTCAACAATTGAATGAAATAAAACGCTATGGTAGGAGATCATACAAAAGGCCAGACACAAGATTGGTAGTCGGGTAAAGCAATCATTCCATTACTCTCGGTAGTGTCTCTGGGACCTCAAACCATTGCTCTCCCATTCACTGGTCCTATTATGTGGATGGGGATGGTAAACCTGGAGGAGCCGTCACCACAGGGGGTCTCACATGCAGTCCCAGGTGTTGGGCCTGGCATCAGAAAAATACCTCCACGAAAGGATGGTTAGCTTTGGGGGAGTGTTTCCCAATGGCCGGACTAAATTCTAGGGGGGTGGCTTTGCGTATTTAGGACACTGACGAGGGAATGGGGGTTGTTTTTGGCTGGAGCTGCATACACGTGCTACGGTTGTGGTATACTTTTGTCTGGAGGAGCATTTACTGTGATTACAGACTATACCGGTGAAACATACAAAAGCTTTGGGCAAATCAAAAGTTGGGAGACAGTGGGTATTGCCTGGTACAGGGGTAGTGGATTGGGATCTTGTGGACTGGGGGCATGGACTTAAGAAATAAAGAATAGTTGCATTGTTAACCTACCTAAGTGATTATTACAACCCACAACCTTACATCTTTTTTTGCCTTCCTCTGGATCAACATGTTGGGGCAGGTTAGGATGGGATATGGGTTGAACTAGATGGACTTGAAGTCTTCCTTCAACCTTAATTACTATGTTACTATCTTTACAGAAACTTATAAGGAATTTAATTAATTCATCATCAGTAATGAGAAATGTGGTATTGCTTGGTATATACTTGTTTTTGTGCAATATCTTTAGCCCAGACTGAAGTGACCAAATGTCCATTTCAAGTTGAAGGACTGTAGACGTGTGCAACTCCTGACTACATTTAATTTGAATGCAAAGCCCATTGCTGGTATACTACAATGTCTTAGATAGAGCCCATTTATAAAACTGTCTTGTAATATGTTTTTAGCTAAATTAAATTTATTTGTGAAATGCACACTTTGAGAGGTAGACAATTGCAGTTAGATGCCTAGATTTTGGGGAATCTTATTTATTTTTTTAAAGCATTTATACTCACTTCTAGTGTTGAGCATTCCGATACCGCAAGTATCGGGTATCGGCCGATACTTGCTGTATCGGAATTCCGATACCGACTTCCGATATTTTTTCAATATCGGAAGTCGGCATCGGAATCGGAAGTTCAAAGTTGATTGACAGCCTGACGTCATCATGATGCGCGGTGTGTGCGCATCATGATGCGCCGTCATTTCGGGCCTTCCGGGGGTCTCTGCCGGCCTGCCGGGGGGCTGTGTGGACTGCCCGGGGTCTGTACCGGCCTGCCGGGGGGCTGTGCCGGCCTGCCGGTGGTCTGTGCACCCTGTGGGGGTCTGTACCGGCCTGCCGGGGGGCTGTGCCGGCCTGCCGGTGGTCTGTGCACCCTGTGGGGGTCTGTACCGGCCTGCCGGGGGGCTGTGCCGGCCTGCCGGGGGGCTGTGCTGATGTCCGGGGGTCTGTGCAAGCATCGTCCGATGGGACTACAAGTCCCATCTGGCGATGCCTGCTACCATGACAGTGATTGACACATTAGCCAATGATGGGACAGTAGTAGTCCCATCATCCGGCTAATGTGTTAAATGTTAAAAAAAAAAAAAAAATACTACATACATACTACATGCATGCTACATACATACTACATGCTACATACATACTACATACATACCACATACATACTACATACATACTACATACATACTACATACATACCACATACATACCACATATATACATACATACTACATACATAACACATATATACTACATGCATGCTACATACATACTACATGCTACATATATACTACATACATACTACATACATACATACTACATATATACTACATGCATGCTACATACATACTACATGCTACATACATACTACATATATACTACATGCATGCTACATACATACTACATGCTACATACATACTACATATATACTACATACATACTACATACATACTACATGCATGCTACATACATACTACATGCTACATACATACCACATACATACTACATGCTACATACATACTACATATATACTACATGCATGCTACATACATACTGCATGCTACATGCATGCTACATACATACTACATACATACTACATGCTACATACATACCACATATATACTACATACATACTACATACAATACATTCATACAATACATACATAGACATACAGTACATATAACATAGAGTAACATACTTACCAATACTTGTCACATTGTTCCCCGAAGCCATTGTCTTTTACGGAATAAATATTAACATAACAAACCACAAAAATACTCACCCACGATCCGAAGCAGTCCACGAGTGTGTCCCACGACGATCTTGGGTATAGAACTGCAGCATCAGCTGTTGCTGCCGTTCTCTACGGGCTGCAGGAATCCAATGACGGAAGGTAGGTATCCTTCCCCACTGTATTCCTCCGCCACTTAAAAAAAAAAAAGTCCCTAGTCTCACTTTATGCCATTGCTGTGTGGGAATTTCCCACGCAGCAATGGCATAAAGTGAGACTAGGGACTTTTTTTTTTTTAAGTGGCGGAGGAATACAGTGCGGAAGGATACCTACCTTCCGTCATTGGATTCCTGCAGCCCGTAAAGAACGGCAGCATCAGCTGATGCTGCAGTTCTCTACCCAAGATCGTCGTGGGACACACTCGTGGACTGCTTCGGATCGTGGGTGAGTATTTTTGTGGTTTGTTATGTTAATATTTATTCCGTAAAAGACAATGGCTTCGGGGAACAATGTGACAAGTATTGGTAAGTATGTTACTCTATGTTATATGTACTGTATGTCTATGTATGTATTGTATGAATGTATTGTATGTAGTATGTATGTAGTATATATGTGGTATGTATGTAGCATGTAGTATGTATGTAGTATGTATGTAGCATGCATGTAGCATGCAGTATGTATGTAGCATGCATGTAGTATATATGTAGTATGTATGTAGCATGTAGTATGTATGTAGTATGTATGTGGTATGTATGTAGCATGTAGTATGTATGTAGCATGCATGTAGTATGTATGTAGTATGTATGTAGTATATATGTAGTATGTATGTAGCATGTAGTATGTATGTAGCATATATGTAGTATGTATGTAGCATGTAGTATATATGTAGTATATATGTAGCATGTAGTATGTATGTAGTATGTATGTGGTATGTATGTAGCATGTAGTATGTATGTAGCATGCAGTATGTATGTAGTATATATGTAGTATGTATGTAGCATGTAGTATATATGTAGTATGCATGTTGCATGCATGTAGTATATATGTAGTATGTATGTTGCATGTAGTATATATGTAGTATGTATGTTGCATGTAGTATATATGTAGTATGCATGTTGCATGCATGTAGTATATATGTAGTATGTATGTTGCATGTAGTATATATGTAGTATGAATGTAGCATGTATGTAGTATGTAGTATGAATGTAGCATGTATGTAGTATGCATGTTGTATGTATGTAGCATGTATGTAGCATGTAATTTTTTTTTTTTTTTTTTTTACATTCAACACATTAGCCGGATGATGGGACTACTACTGTCCCATCATTGGCTAATGTGTCAATCACTGTCATGGTAGCAGGCATCGCCCGATGGGACTTGTAGTCCCATCGGACGATGCCTGCACAGACCCCCGAAGCCTGCACAGCCCCCCGGCAGGCCGGCACAGCCCCCCGGCAGGCCGGCACAGCCCCCCGGAGCCTGCACAGCCCCCCGGCAGGCCGGCACAGCCCCCCGGCAGGCCGGCACAGCCCACCGGAGCCTGCACAGCCCCCCGGCAGGCCGGCACAGACCACCGGAGCCTGCACAGACCCCCTGGCAGGCCGGCACAGCCCCCCGAAAGGCCCGTACAGACCCCAGAGAGGCTGTACAAGGGAAAAACAGGATTTTTCGTATTCCGATACCGGAAGTCCCATAGACTTGAATGGGACTTCCGGTATCGGAATCGGCGATACCGATACTTTTTTTTAAGATCGGCCGATCCATTCTGATCCGATACTTTGAGGTATCGGACGGTATCGCTCAACTCTACTCACTTCACAAAATATGCAATGACTCTAGACTATATCTGAAACGCGTTTGCTAGTTTATCCTGGTATGGGAGTTGGGACTTTTTTGTTCTTGTTTTCTTTTAATAAACCTACTGTATGTTTTTATCTGATGATATTGATGCTGGATTTTTTCAGTTACTACATTACTTCTTGTGGTGCTACAAGCTTCTATGCATCAGTTCGTTTGTTGGGTGAACTGACTTATGACTAGCGAACACACCATCTCTGACCGTACTTTTTTTCGTGTAAAGATATTGTTTTGGCTTGCTGTTGCTTTCTATTGCATTAAAAAGAAATAAATTAGTAATTCAAATGCAGAAGGACATATGCAAGCTACTCTATATCACTAATCAATAACATCAAGTCTGGCACTGCTGCTAGCATCGCTAATATCTTTCTCTAACTATCAACTAGAAACATGTTTTTTGAGTGCTGCAGTTGTACAACACCTTATTGTCTGGGGTATTTGCCTGATGTTGTAGAGCTCACTCTTCCTATATCCATTACAGTAAGATGCAAAATTACCCTAAAATGGCTGCTACATTCTTGGCTTTGGCCTCTATACAGGCTTTTATGGTCCCTTCTGATTGACCTTGCTATACTATGTGACGTGATACCTGCAAGACATTTACTGGAAACTCATGAGGTCACGCCCGAAGTCATGTGAGTTTTTGGTGGCTGATGCAATCCTCTGCAATATGTAAAATGATGGTGAGCTTTTCTGGCGATTCATATAAATCAAGTCACAAATTGTTTGAAATCGCTGGGACATGTCAGAGACATGATGTTCTCTCTCAGGTAGAGCTGATTGGCCTAGGTACAAAAGCTTGTTGAAGATCAAACAACAAAGACACGCACTACAGGTTGTTTTTCAAGGATTTCAAGTTTATTATGTCATGAGCCCATCTTTTATAGGGGGCGCTAATTACGTAAAGTATTTCACGATATTACACAATGTTTGGCCTAAATATTGATAAACACAATTATTTGACAGAGACCGCAACTTTTGATATGATGGATTATACTTGTGGCACCATCATGATGCCTAGAATGTGTCTCAAAAATCACCGAAAACAGTTTGTCCTTGGCCAGAATAGAAAATTCTGTGCTTTGCCACGATTTCTAAGAAAATGGGTTTTTGTACATCCAAATCTTCCCTCTGGGCAAGGTCATCCATTGCTCAATTTTAAGAGAACAAGAATGCTTATGGAGACACAGATGATAATAACCACAGAAAAACAAATATATTTTGAAAAACAGATGTAAACCTATGAGATTCCACACAAATTCAATTTGCATCAAACTGATTTGCTCATTTCTATTGGTCAACCATATAATATATTATTTAGTAATATAATATCCTGTACATGCATATTATTTTACGATCAGAAGAACTGTAATAATAAACTTTAAATAGAGAAAATCAGTATATTTGCCTATGTTCAAAGTACAGTACAACGGCTTCTAGGAAAACCATTAAGGAAAATCTTGCACTATAATCACTCACTCCATCTAGCAGTTTTTAAGTGCTCTACTTAGTTGTTGATTGCATGTAATTATAGACATTTGGGAGCTAAAGATGGCTAAAATGTCCTAATACCATTTAATTCTGTAAATCATTGGACTTTTTGCTGCGTTAACAGTTGAGAAGGCCACTACTTCACGATCAACTTGAACTAAATGACTAAAAAAAAAAATTATGGTGTCCTCCATCCTAACTCAAACATGCTATAAATGTGCAATCATAGGACATCAAACCAATGAAACTTTTCAGAACTTGAAAAGATGGGGGTCACAACTTAAATGAATGGGGAATAGACAAGAATCTAAATTTAATGACAATGTGGCCTATTTTTTTATTCATTTCAGGGAGAGTGGCCATATGTGTGAACTCTCCAAAAAGACTGGAACCTTTTGTTTTTGGGATTGATAAAGGTTTCAGTAATTGGACTTCCAGAGATCACATTCTAATGGCATGTCTAATTGATGTGTTGAATACTTGTTTACATTAAAATTGCCTGTGAGACAGAAATCTAACCCGAAGAATCCGGTAGGAGAATAATAAGGTAGGAGTGCAAGTGGGGCATGTGCGCTGGGCATAGTCAGTGGAGGTGCAAAAGACTCAGCAATCTACTGCTGACTTTAGAGGTAGAGCAACATGACAGGAGCAGAAAGTTGTCTGCAGTGCTGTGAATGCTGCCCTGCTCCTCTCTGATATTTGTAGATCACTCCTTTTCCTGAGCCTTCCGCGGCTCTCTTGTGATATGGAGAGTGAAGAATGCAACATTAAATGGCAGAAAGACAGCTCTATTACATAGTAGGTTAGTATATAGATAGATATATATACAGTTAAATATACATACACATGTAGATATATATATATATATATATATATATATATATATACAGTGGGGCAAAAAAGTATTTAGTCAGTCAGCAATAGTGCAAGTTCCACCACTTCAAAAGATGAGAGGCGTCTGTAATTTACATCATAGGTAGACCTCAACTATGGGAGACAAACTGAGGAAAAAAAAATCCAGAAAATCACATTGTCTGCTTTTTTTTCATTTTATTTGCATATTATGGTGGAAAATAAGTATTTGGTCAGAAACAAGCAATCAAGATTTCTGGCTCTCACAGACCTGTAACTTCTTCTTTAAGAGTCTCCTCTTTCCTCCACTCATTACCTGTAGTAATGGCACCTGTTTAAACTTGTTATCAGTATAAAAAGACACCTGTGCACACACTCAAACAGTCTGACTCCAAACTCCACTATGGTGAAGACCAAAGAGCTGTCAAAGGACACCAGAAACAAAATTGTAGCCCTGCACCAGGCTGGGAAGACTGAATCTGCAATAGCCAACCAGCTTGGAGTGATGAAATCAACTGTGGGAGCAATAATTAGAAAATGGAAGACATACAAGACCACTGATAATCTCCCTCGATCTGGTGCTCCACGCAAAATCCCACCCCGTGGGGTCAGAATGATCACAAGAACGGTGAGCAAAAATCCCAGAACCACGCGGGGGGACCTAGTGAATGAACTGCAGAGAGCTGGGACCAATGTAACAAGGCCTACCATAAGTAACACACTACGCCACCATGGACTCAGATCCTGCAGTGCCAGACGTGTCCCACTGCTTAAGCCTGTACATGTCCGGGCCCGTCTGAAGTTTGCTAGAGAGCATTTGGATGATCCAGAGGAGTTTTGGGAGAATGTCCTATGGTCTGATGAAACCAAACTGGAACTGTTTGGTAGAAACACAACTTGTCGTGTTTGGAGGAAAAAGAATACTGAGTTGCATCCATCAAACACCATACCTACTGTAAAGCATGGTGGTGGAAACATCATGCTTTGGTGCTGTTTCTCTGCAAAGGGGCCAGGACGACTGATCCGGGTACATGAAAGAATGAATGGGGCCATGTATCGTGAGATTTTGAGTGCAAACCTCCTTCCATCAGCAAGGGCATTGATGATGAAACGTGGCTGGGTCTTTCAACATGACAATGATCCAAAGCACACCGCCAGGGCAACGAAGGAGTGGCTTCGTAAGAAGCATTTCAAGGTCCTGGAGTGGCCTAGCCAGTCTCCAGATCTCAACCCTATAGAAAACCTTTGGAGGGAGTTGAAAGTCCGTGTTGCCAAGCAAAAAGCCAAAAACATCACTGCTCTAGAGGAGATCTGCATGGAGGAATGGGCCAACATACCAACAACAGTGTGTGGCAACCTTGTGAAGACTTACAGAAAACGTTTGACCTCTGTCATTGCCAACAAAGGATATATCACAAAGTATTGAGATGAAATTTTGTTTCTGACCAAATACTTATTTTCCACCATAATATGCAAATAAAATGAAAAAACACAGACAATGTGATTTTCTGGATTTTTTTTTCTCAGTTTGTCTCCCATAGTTGAGGTCTACCTATGATGTAAATTACAGACGCCTCTCATCTTTTTAAGTGGTGGAACTTGCACTATTGCTGACTGACTAAATACTTTTTTGCCCCACTGTATATACACAGTATGTATGTGAGTATATTGACACATCAGTGTTCATATTTCTGTTAGTGTGTGTTATGGTGAGTCTATTAGAGAGAGAGAGTTTGTCTGTGAAGTAGTAAATAAATATTTTTGCTGCTTGTATGGCCCATTAAAATGATTTTCCATTTATTTTTTCACTTTTCCACAGATCCATGTTGGCCTTTCTATTGCTGCACATTTTCTTTGCTCGCAGGCTGCAGCAATAACATCATGACTACATCTCACGCCCCTTCTGCAGGAAATCACTGGGCTTAGCGGTAATGCCGAGGGAGTTAGCCTGAGATCACTGAGCTTATTGATTGGTTGCAGGATTCGTGAGCTGTAGTCTTGACTTCTCCATTGCAGCTTGTCAACAAAGACTCGAGCATTGAGGCAGCTTTGGACTTGCAGAGGATGAGTATAGCAGAGTTTATTTTATTTGTCTGCAAGCCTATTAAATAAAAAAAAAATCTTGGAAATCCCTTCAAGTCTCCACTTATATTAAGATGCTAAACATATAGCTCTGGCAAAAATTAAGAGACCACTGCAAAATTTTCAGCTTGATTTTTCACTTTATAGGCATATTTGTAAGTAAAATGTAAATTGCTCTTTTATTCTATAAACTACTGACAACATGTCTTCGAATTTCCAAGCACTAAATTTTGTATTTGTTCAGAAAATGAGAAATGGTCAAAATAACAAAAAAGCAGTGCTTGCAGACCTCAAAAAATGCTAAGAAAACAAGTTCATAATCATTTAGAAACCATAATACTAATGTTTTAACTCAGGAAGAGTTCAGAAATCAATATTTTGTGGATTAACCATGATTTTTAATCATAGCTTTTATGCGTCTTGGCATGCTTTCCACCAGTCTTTCACACTGCTTCTGGCGCAAAAATTTAAGCAATTCTTCTTTGCTTGATTGCTTATGACTATCGATCATCCTCTTGATTACATTGCAGAGGTTTTCAATGGGGTTCAGGTCTGGAGAGTGGGCTGCCCGTGACAGGGTTTTGATGTGGTGATCTCTTAATTTTTGCCAGAGCTGTACATGACGTTTTGGTCCAAACCTCTGAAAAAATCATTTTGTGGAAATTTATTGGACTTCTTGCAATTATTTTGAACACATTTAATTGTACCTAATGTTTTTCTTTTAATATTTTTGTACCATGATTGTTTTTCCACACCACACTACTTAATGGCTAATACTATATATTCATTTGCACATTGTATGCACATAAGACTGAGTCTTGATATATTGTGGACTTACCCTTTTCCATAGTCCAACCATTATCTATTTCCCATCGATCTTACTATTTTATGTTTGTCATATAAATCTCTGTATGTGTATTTCTGAAGTATCGCAAATTAACATTACAGTAGAAAATGTGATAATTTAAAAGCAAAATTACCATTACTCCACTTAGAATTCCCCCTTCCAACACTGATGCTCTAATAGCCATGACCGATCTTTGTTCCTGTGTACTTCCATCATGACCTCCACTAACAACCACCGATCTTGGATATTTGGTGTCTTATAAAAGAACAGAGCTTCCAACCATCATGAATCGAGCAGGACAGTCCCAATAACCAGGGCTACGTCCTGACTTTTCCTCACTCTGTCTGCAATATCTTGTTTATTATTGAGTTCACTGCTCAATAGTTCTGCCTCCTCATGGGAAGGGGGGCATCTCTCTTTGCGCTGTACATACTGTTTGATTCTTTTTATCGGCCTCCAGCTCAATTTTGAGCCATGGCAACTTGATGGATTAACGATCTATAGGAACTTGATGTTGTGCAAGCCTAGATAAGTCCCCTAGGGTCTTCTCAGACTTATTTTGATTGTATCAAGCCATTGGTTGCTAGTCTTCATTTTTGCCTGGTTTCTTCTATTGTTCCAACCATGATATCCTTCTCCAGTGATTATGCTGTTTTCGTAAAATGTGTCCAAAGAATGCAAATTGCAGTTTGGTGACCCAAACGTGTTTGGTTTGATTTGCTCCAAAATTGATTTGCTTGTTTTTCTTGCCATCCATGGTATTGATAAAAATTTTCTCGAGCACCACATTTCAAAGGCGTCAATTCTTTTTTTTAATTTATTTATAACCGTCTGCAAACAAGATAAGAATCAGTAACACACATAGCATATAAAGAAAAAGAAGGACATAACAATATCCAGAAAGGCATCAATTCTTATTCTGCCTTGTTTATCAACTTACATTCATTCAAATAACTTTCTTCTCTTTTCTTGAAATATTGTCTTCTCCCGGATTCAAACTCCCAACCTGTGGGATTGGAGACAGCAACCATAGCAATGAAATACAGGCTGCACTATCAAGTATAGAGTTTTCTGTTCTAGAACGTGCATTGAATTCTTTGTCGCTACAGGCTCTTTGCACTGATACAGTGAACTACATCTCTAAATAATAGTGCATGTCTATGTATCTGTATTATGGAGGTAAAATAAGTGAGCAATTTTTTAAGTGCCGAATGAAAGCTTTTCTGTACTTGAAAGAAACATTAAGGCTATGTGCCTACATTAGCATTTTAAAACTGATATAAAACCAGACTTCTTCCCAGAAAACGTGCATTTTTTTCAGTGCGTTTTTTGCTGAAAAACCGCGCGTTTTTTATGCGTTTTTTTCCGCGCGTCTTCTGAACTCATAGGAAACAGCTAAAAACGCGGACTGAATCGGAAAATAATGAGCATGCTGCGTTTTTAACCGCTAAGGCTAGTTTCACACTTGCTTTTTTTTGCAGCGCGTTTTTCCCGCAAAAAAACGCATTGAAAAAACGCATACAAAAGCATACAACTGCTGCGTTTTTTTCAAGCATTTTTATGAGCATGCATGAAAAAAACGCAGCGTTTTTATGCGTTTGTATGCGTTTTTAGTGCGTTTTTACCGCGTTTGCGTTTTTTTCCAACATAAGGGTGGCCCCTCACACTAACCCAAACCATGACTTTACTAACCCTAACCCTGACCCTAACCCTAACCCTAACCCTGACCCTAACCCTAACCCTAACCCTGACCCTAACCCTTAACCAAATCATACTTAACCCTAACCCAAACCCTAAACCCTAACTAACCCTAACCCTAACCCTGACCCTAACCCTAACCCTGACCCTAACCCTAACCCTAACCCTAACCCTGACCCTAACCCTAACCCTAACCCTGACCCTAACCCTTAACAAAACCATACTTAACCCTAACCCTGACCCTAACCCTGACCCTAACCCTAACCCTAACCCTGACCCTAACCCTAACCCTAACCCTGACCCTAACCCTTAACCAAACCATACTTAACCCTAATCCTGACCCTAACCCTGACCCTAACCCTTAACAAAACCATACTTAACCCTAACCCTGACCCTAACCCTAACCCTAACCCTAACCCTGACCCTAACCCTTAACCAAACCATACTTAACCCTAATCCTGACCCTAACCCTGACCCTAACCCTTAACAAAACCATACTTAACCCTAACCCTGACCCTAACCCTAACCCTGACCCTAACCCTAACCCTAACCCTGACCCTAACCCTAACCCTAACCCTAACCCTGACCCTAACCCTTAACCAAACCATACTTAACCCTAATCCTGACCCTAACCCTGACCCTAACCCTTAACAAAACCATACTTAACCCTAACCCTGACCCTAACCCTAACCCTGACCCTAACCCTAACCCTAACCCTAACCCTGACCCTAACCCTTAACCAAACCATACTTAACCCTAACCCTGACCCAAACCCCAACCCTAACCCTGACCCTGACCCTAACCCTAACCCTAAACCCCCTTAACTAACCCTAACTCTAACCCAAACCCCTAAATTCCATGGTTAAAAAAAAAAACGCTGGTGCAAAAGAACGCATACATAAGCATGCCAATGCGCACATATGCGCACCCATAGGCTATAATGGCCATTTTTAGCGCAAAACGTGGGCATATGTGCGCATGCGCTTTTTTGCAGGGCCAAAAAATGCAACATGCTGCGTCTGGAAAATACCAACGCATACCCCAAAAAAACGCAGCGCATGAAAATCGCATACATGCGCATGGCAGCGCGCAGGTATGCGCACCCATGTTAAATATAGGGGAAAAAACGCATGCGCAGGTTAGCGTTTTTTTCCAGCGCTAAAAAACGCAAATGTGAAACCAGCCTAAGCATTTCCTATGCGGAAAAAACCTCATCAATTGGCACAAAAAGGCCAACATGCATTAAAATTAAAGGGATGCTTATTTTAAGCGTTTTTGAAGCAGTTTGACCCCGAAAAGCACTTAACCCCTTCCTGACATCCGACGTACTATCCCGTCCATAGGACCCGGGCCCCTATGCCCATGGACGGGATAGTACGTCTACCACAATCAGCGGCGCCCACGTGGTGAGCGCCGCTGATCACGGCCGGGTGTCAGCTGATTATCACAGCTGACACCCGGCACAATGTGTCAGGGGCGGTCACGGACCGCCCCCGACACTTTAACCCCTTGCACACCGCGATCAAACATGATCGCGGTGTACCGGGGGTTAAAGGGACGCATCGGCAGGGAGGGGGCTCCCTCCGTGCTTCCCTGAGCCCCCCATGGCAGCGCAATGTGCAGTGCTGCTGCCGGGGGCTCCTTTCCTGCAGGCCCTCGAATCCAAGATGGCGACGGGGGCCTTTGGGGGCCTGCAGGAAACTGGCTTCCTCAGTGCCTGCAAAGCGCAGGCATGAGGAAGCCTTGTGCACTGCCTGTGACAGATCGCTGATCTGTCACAGTGATCTGTGATGTGACAGATCAGCGATCTGTCACAGAACAGTGATGTCCCACCTGGGACTATTTAATAAAGTAAAAAAAAAAATAAAAATAAAGTGTTAAAATAATTTAAAAAAAATCGCCAAATAAATTACAAAAAAAAAAATATTCCCCCAAATAAATCCATTTTTTGAAAATAAAAAAAACAATAAAAGTACACATATTAGGTATCGCCGCGTCCGTAACGACCCGCCCTATAAAACTGTCCCATTAGTTAACCCCTTTAGCGAACCCCTTAAAAAATAAAAATAAAAAACGAAGCAAAAAATAATGATTTATTATCACACTGCCAAACAAAAAGTGTAATAAAGAGCGATCAAAAAGACGCATATAAATATCCATGGTACCGCTAAAAACGTCATCTTGTCCCGCAAAAAACGAGCTGCCACACAGCATCATCAGCGCAAAAATAAAAAAGTTATAGCTCGCAGAATAAAGCGATGCAAAAATAATTATTTTTTATATAAAATAGTTTTCATTGCATAAAACCGACAAAACATAAAAAAACGACCTAAATGAGGTATCGATGTAACCGTACTGACCCGAAGAATAAAACCGCTTTATCAATTTTACCGCACGCGGAATGGTGTAAACGCACACCCCCAAAAGAAATTCATGAAACGCTGGTTTTTGTTCATTCTGTGTCCCAAAAATCCGAATAAAAAGCGATCAAAAAATGTCACGTGCCCGAAAATGGTACCAATAAAAACGTCAACTCGTCCCGCAAAAAATAAGACCTCACATGACTCGGTGGATCAAAATACAGAAAAATTATAACTCTCAATATGTGGTGATGCAAAAACTATTTTTACAATAAAAAGCGTCTTTTAGCGTGCGACAGCCGCCAAACATAAAAACCGCCATAAATAGTAAATCAAACCCCCCATTATCACCCCCTAGTTAGGGAAAAACAATAAAATAAAAAAATGTATTTATTTCCATTTTTCCATTACGGTTAGGGTTAGGGTAGGGTTAGGGTTAGGGCTAGGGCTAGGGTTAGGGCTAGGGTTAGGGCTAGGGTTAGGGTTAGGGCTGAGATTAGGGTTAGGGGTGTGTTGGGGTTCGGGTTGGAGTTAGAATTGGGGGTTTCCACTGTTTGGGCATATCAGGGGCTCTCCAAATGCAACATGGCGTTTGATTTCAATTCCAGCCAATTCTGAGTTGAAAAAGTCAAATGGTGCTCCTTCCCTTCCAAGCTCTGACATGCGCCCAAACAGTGTTTTACCCCCACATGTAGGGTATCAGCCTACTCAGGACAAATTGCAAAACAATTTTTGGGGTCCAATTTCTTCTGTTACCCTTAGGAAAATTGGGGGCAAAAATATCATTTGTGTGGAAAAAAATGATTTTTTTATTTTCACGTCCGAGCGTTATAAAATTCTGTGAAGCACTTGGGGGTTCAAAGTGCTCACCACACATCTAGATAAGTTCCGTGGGGGGTCTAGTGTCCAAAATGGGGTCACTTGTGGGGAGTTTCAATAGTTTAGGTACATCAGGGGCTCTCCAAACGCACATGACACCCGCAGACCATTCCATCAAAGTCTGCATTCCAAAACATCACTACTTCCCTTCCGAACCCCGACGTGTGTCCATACAGTAGTTTTCTCCCACATATGGGGTGTCAGCGTACTCATGGCAAATTGGACAACAACTATTGGGGTTCAATTTCTCCTGTTACCCTTGGGAAAATAAAAAAATTGGGGACTAATTGATCATGTTTGTGGAAAAAATACGATTTTTTTATTTTCATGCCCGGGTATTATAAACTTCTGTGAAGCCCTTGGGGGTTCAAAGTGCTCACCTCACATCTAGATAAGTTCCTTAGGGGGTCTAGTTTTCAAAATGGGGTCATTTGTGGGGGGTTTCCACTGTTTAGGTACATTAGGGGCTCTCCAAAGGCAACATGACACCCGCAGACCATTCCATCAAAGTCTGCATTCCAAAACATCACTACTTCTCTTCCGAGCCCCGACGTGTGTCCATACAGTAGTTTTCTCCCACATATGGGGCATCAGCGTACTCAGGACAAATTGGACAACAACTTTTTGGGTTTAATTTCTCTTGTTACCCTTGGGAAAATAAAAAAATTGGGGACTAATTGATCATGTTTGTGGAAAAAATACGATTTTTTTATTTTCATGCCCGGGCATTATAAACTTCTGTGAAGCCCTTGGGGGTTCAAAGTGCTCACCTCACACCTAGATAAGTTCCTTAGGGGGTCTAGTTATCAAAATGGGGTCATTTGTGGGGGGTTTCCACTGTTTAGGTACATTAGGGGCTCTCCAAAGGCAACATGACACCCGCAGACCATTCCATCAAAGTCTGCATTCCAAAACGTCACTACTTCCCTTCCGAGCCCCGACGTGTGTCCATACAGTAGTTTTCTCCCACATATCGGGCGTCAGCGTACTCAGGACAAATAGGACAACAACTTCTGGGGTTCAATTCCTCCTTTTACCCTTGGGAAAATAAAAAAATTGGGGATTAATTGATCATGCCTGTGGAAAAAATACGATTTTTTTATTTTCATGCCCGGGCATTATAAACTTCTGTGAAGCCCTTGGGGGTTCAAAGTGCTCACCTCACATCTAGATAAGTTCCTTAGGGGGTCTAGTTTTCAAAATGGGGTCATTTGTGGGGGGTTTCCACTGTTTAGGTACATTAGGGGCTCTCCAAAGGCAACATGACACCCGCAGACCATTCCATCAAAGTCTGCATTCCAAAACGTCACTACTTCCCTTCCGAGCCCCGACGTGTGCCCATACAGTAGTTTTCTCCCACATATCGGGTATCAGCATACTCAGGACAAATTGGACAACAACTTTTGGGGTCCAATTTCTCCTGGTACCCTTGGGAAAATAAAAAAATGGTGACTAAAAGATCATGTTTGTGGAAAAAATACGAATTTTTTATTTTCACGCCCGGGCGTTATAAACTTCTGTGAAGCACTGGGGGGTTCAAAGTTCTCACCACACATCTAGATAAGTTCCTTGGGGGGTCTAGTTTACAAAATGGTGTCATTTGTGGGGGGTTTCCACTGTTTAGGTACATCAGGGGTTTTCCAATCGCGACATGGTGTCCGATCTCAATTCCAGCCAAAAACGTCAAATGGCGCTGCTTCCCTTCTGAGCTCTGCCATGCGCCCAAATAGTGGTTTACCCCCACATGTGGGGTATCAGCGTACTCAGGACAAATTGCACAATAACTTTTAGGGTCCTGTTACCCTTGGGAAAATAAAAATTGGGGTGAAAAGATCATTTTTGTGGAAAAAATATGATTTTTTAATTGTACTGCTGTACGTTATAAACTTCTGTAAAGCCCTTGTGGGTTCAAAGTTCTCACCACATATCTAGATAAGTTCCTTGGGGGGTCTAGTTTCCAAAATGGGGTCACTTGTAGGGGGTTTCCACTGTTTAGGTACATCAGGGACTCTTCAAACGTGACATGGCGTCCGATCTGAATTCCAGACAATTTTGCATTGAAAAAGTTAAACGGCGCTCCTTCCATTCTGAGCTCTGCCATGCGCCGAAACAGTCGTTCCCCCCCCACATATCAGGTATCAGCGTACTCAGGACAAATTGCACAATAACTTTTGCAGTCCAATTTCTCCTGTTACCCTTGGTAAAATAAAAAAAATTGAACCTGAAGTACTTTTTTTGTGAAAAAAAATTAGATGTTCATTTTTTTTAAATATTCAAAAAAATTCCTGTGACGCACCTAAAGGGTTAATAAACTTCTTGAATGTGGTTTTGAGCACCTTAAGGGGTATAGTTTTTAGAATGGTGTCACTTTTGGGTATTTTCTATCATATAGACCCCTCAAAGTGGCTTCAAATGTGATGTGGTCCGTAAAAATAAAATGGTGTTGTAAAAATGAGAAATCGCTTGTCAACTTTTAGCCCTTATAACTTCCTAACAAAAAAAAATTTTGGTTCCAAAATTGTGCTGATGTAAAGTAAACATGTGGGAAATGTTAGTTATCAAGTTTTTTGTGTGCCGTAGCTCTGTGATTTAAGGGCATAAAAATTCAAAGTTGGAAAATTGCGAAATTTTCAAAATTTTCGCCAAATTTCCGTTTTTCTCACAAATAAACGCAAGTTATTTGAATGAAATTTTACCATTAATATGAAGTACAATATGTCACGAGAAAACAATGTCAGAATCACCAGGATCCATGGAAGTGTTCCAGAGTTATGACCTCAAAAAGGTACAGTGGTCAGAATTGTAAAAATTGGCCCGGTCATGAACGTGCAAACCACCCTTGGGGGCGAAGGGGTTAAAAAATGCTAAAAAAAACGCAACGTGGGCACACAGCCTAAAAATGCTTCTTCAAATCTGCGCTAAACACATATAAGGAGTAAAACATATAAAAACAGCAGAAAATATGCAGCATTTACAATATGCCAGAATGCGACTTTATAGAAAAGTGTTTAGCAACCAGGAGCCAGTGCCAGGCAGCGGCTGCCAAGGCAAACAGGATCACGGGGTGCATTAAAAGAGGTCTGGATACACATGATGAGAGCATTATACTGCCTCTATACAAATCTCTGGTTAGACCGCACATGGAGTACTGTGTACAGTTTTCAGCACTGGTGCTCAGGAAGGATATAATGGAACTAGAGCGGGTACAAAGGAGGGCAACAAAATTAATAAAGGGGATGGGGGAACTACAATACCCAGAGAGATTAGCAAAATTAGGATTATTTAGTCTAGAAAAAAGACGACTGAGGGGCGATCTAATAGCCATGTATAAGTATATAAGGGGACAATACAAATATCTCTCCGAGAATTTGTTTATACCAAGGAAGGTGACGGTCACAAGGGGGCATTCTCTGCGTCTGGAGGAGAAAAGGTTTTTCCACCAACATAGAAGAGGATTCTTTACTGTTAGTTCAATGAGAATCTAGAATTCCCTGCCTGAGGAGGTGGTGATGGCGAACTCAGTTGAAGGGTTCAAGAGAGGCCTGGATGTCTTCCTGGAGCGTAACAATATTGTATCTTACAGTTATTGTTAGGTTCTTTAGAAGGACTTAGATCTGGGGATTTATTCTGACAGAATTTTATAAGCTGAACTGGATGGACTAATGACTTTTTTCGGCCTTACTAACTATGTTACTATGTTAAAATGGTAGGACCTCATATAGTAAAGTTTACATAAAAATTAAAAGTAATGGCTGCTACAACTATGACGGAATGAGCAAAAAATAAATCCATAGGTCCCAACATTTGTGGTTACAGGGTACTCTCCTAGATTTGGGTCTATGCACTGTTTGATGGGTGGACGGCTGAATGTGCCTCACTGCCCCTACACAAGCTCTGATATCTTCTCTTGCCAGGGTAGAAAGAAATGGTAGATGGGTTAGGTTAAGGGTGTGATTAGGAGCAAGGCCAAAATATGCTACTGTAGTGCGCAGACGCTAGGTTTCTCTGACCTTTCCCGGCGCCTACGCACTGCAGTATTTTGCTCTACCCTCAACAGGGCAGAGAAGTACGCCTGTGCAGGAGCGTGATGCCGGGAAAGGCAGTGGCCACATCTTATAACAGCCCAAACAGCTGACAGGTTCGCTTTAAAACACCCAGAAAAACCTAATGTTGATGGCATTGTGTCTTGCAAAAATTGAAATTAGGCAGATCTGGTGATATTGTCTGCATTATTGGTAGTATCGGCATTGTGTTTAGTGTTGTCACTGTCGGCATTTTCTGTAAAGTTGGTGTTGTTGGTATTGTTATTATATTCTGTTTTGCTGGCACTATTGTCTGTATAGTTGGTATTGTTAGTACTTTCAATATTGTTTTTATAACTGGTATTGTATTGTCAGTACTGTCGGAATTATTGGTATAGTTGTTATTTTCAGTACTGTCTGTACTGTTGGTATAGTTGGTATTGCCAATAGTTTCTGTATTTTTGCTATTGTCAATACTGTTGGTATTTTTGGTAGCTGGTATTGTCAGTACAATAAGTATTGCATGTTTTACCACAGCAAAATAATCGCAGTATGACTGCCACGTGTGATCTCAGCCTAAACATCAATTAAGCCATGGTGCACGTGTTTACAAAGGATCCAGCTTCCGCAAATAAAATCACTAAATCTTTATTATGTTCATTAAAAAATAAAACATTTGTTGCGACAAAAAATAACAAGTATGATCGGGATACAGAAGGTACTGATAAGAGGAACTGAAAGCGTTTCAAACACTTGTGTTCTTAGACTCAGTTCCACAGACCTTCCATATCCCGATCACACCTGTTATTTTTTTTATTACAACAAATGTTTTATTTTTTAATGGACACAATAAAGATTTAGTGATTTTATTTGCTGAAGCTGGATCCATTCTAAACACTTGCACCTTGCTTCTACATCCGGCAAGAGAAGTGATCTTGTGCTTCAACCCAAGACCATTAACTGGGAATCATCTAAGGGTGAGCTGAAAAAGCTTTATCTTTACTCATCAATTAAGCCAGTCATTGCCACTGCATCAGGATCACTTGGCCTTACCCTTAAGCTGTGTACAGGAGAGGACGCCAAACTGAATATTTGCCCCTGGGTCAAGAAACCATAGATTCTCTTCTAAATTCAAATAATACAAATATCTATCAAGCATACCTGAGCCTGTTTTTAAAATCCAGTTTCCCTGGAGCTAAAATTGATGTTTGATCACAAACCTTTTAAGTTTTGAGCCACTGTAGTGATCAGCTGATTACTGTGTTAACCTGACTCACAGGAACCCCTGGAAAATAGCTGGTTTTGCTGGGTGGAAATTATGTACAAATAGTCACTGCAGCTACTGCAGGGAAATATACCGTAGTATTGCATGGCTACCATGTAGATCAGGGGTGGTAAACCTCCGACCTGCGAGCCATTTATGGACAGTGATCTCGTTTGCCCTGGTTCCTTGGACTGATTCAAAGGGCAGCAGTGCTTGTGGTCACCCCCTAGGGCTGAGGAGTACTCGGTACGGGGCCGCTTCTTAAAAGGGCAATGTCACGGCGAAGGTGACCCAGTCCATGGCCTTGGGCGTCCAATTAAAGGGAATATTTACAAGGAATAAATAAATTTTGTAATAGTGTTTGTGACGCCACCTGTGATATTCTGTCAGGGGACCGACGCGGCTATGCAGAACCTCTGGGATGATGACAGGGCAGCAGAGATGGTTTAGCTCTCCACAGGTAGAGCTGTATCCCAGGGCAGTTTGGATGTTGATGTTAAGGTGATGTTGGTGGATATGGTGCAGTTCAGGTGATGTAGGAATAATTAGAGGACACAGCTGGGTGCAGTTCCAAAGGTTTACTCACTGTTCTGGCATGCACAGAAGCCTGCTTGGTGCTGCGTGCTCCAGGTGAGGGATCCAGCAAACTCTCAGGTAAATCAGGATACACCTTTCCAGGACTCCCTTCAGTATATGCCTCTCCTGGCTGTCTCACTGTGCTGGCTTTCCGTCTCTCCTGCCCAACACCTCAGTCAGCGTCCCAGACCAGCAGCCACGGACCTTGTCGGGTGACATCCTCTCTGCTTCCCCTTGCTCCCTTATGGCTGTCTTTCCGGCGAAGATAACTGTGGCTTGTGGCTGAAGCACCTACAGGTGCCTCTGCCTCTGGCTTTCTAGTTGAGTCTGATGATTTTTCCACTAGGCTAGGGGTCGGTACCCCCATGCAACCTGGTGTCTCCAATACTGGAACAGGCCCCATGGGTAGCATCCGCACTTCGCATGCTCCTAAGACCCCTTCTGCTCTCCGGGAGCTTCCTTCTCTCAGCTTCTCTCCTTCTGCAGCTCCTACTGACAGGGAGCTGCTTCACAGCACATCTGCTCACTCCCCTTCCTCCTGACTCAACTGAACTGTTCTCTCCCGCTCTCGTCCTACCAACTCCACCCACCTCCCAACACCCTTTACTACCCAGCCAGGGATGAGACAATCCTCCCTTAGGGTATATCCAGGGTGCCCTGCTGCTATAGTCTGTGTTGGGTGCAGGTGTTAGAGCCCTGAATGGTGCTCCCTCCTTACCTGAGAATGGGGTACCACACCTCTGGGTGAGTTGCAGTACCTCTGTGGCGACTGGACCCTCAGTGGCGCCACATTAAGACCGTTGATGCCATTTTTTAACTCACACACGCATGCAGTAGTCATTACTGAATGTCACGGTCCATGCAATGCTGGACTATGTCTTGAAACTGGTCAGTGCTAGCATCAGGATGTTCTGTGCTTGGCGGAGTTAGTGTGCTTTGAGATGTTGTCCTGCTCCTTCCTATAATAAATGCAGCAGTCGCAGTGTCTCCTATGTGATATATTCAGCATTTGCAGTGTCATATATGTATTATAGTTACAGATGAGACTCAATGTATCCTATGCAATATTAGTTCAACTGTCTGTGTTCGTCCTATCTATTGTATGCAGCCTCCTTATTGTGCAACTTGAAACAGCCACACCGCTAGTATTCAGAGAGTCCAGTATTTCAACTGATGTTATTTGTGGGGTTTTTTTGCATCCTGAACAATTTTCCTGGCATTTGTCACACATCACAGGTGAGGATGTTACCTTTAGTAGCCATTCAAACCAATTTGTGTCAACTTCTGTGCATGTTATCAGGACAAAATCACCAGGGTATGTAAACTTTTGATCAGGGTAATTTGGATGTTTTGGGTTGTCATTATGATTTAAAAAAAGAAAACACAGTAGTCTGACAATAAATGACTTCACCCAACCACTAAACATGAGTGGAGAAAAAGTTTTTGTTTTATCATTCATATTCTCCGAAAAAGGACAAAAAAGCAAAAATTTTGCTGGGGTATGTAAACTTTTGAGTACAACTGTATATAGCAGTCTGAGTGCCTCCTATGTTATGTATATACAGCATTTTCAGTGTCTCCTATGTGATGCATATACAGCAGTGTATCCTATGTGATGTGTATACAGCAGTCTGTGTATTCTATGTCATGCATACAACAGTCTTAGTTTGTTCTGCGTGAAATATAAACAGCAGTCTTGGTGCCCACTATATGATGTACACAAGTGTTCCCGGCTTATTACTATTCATATAAGCAGACAAGAGAGCACATACGGGGGAGACAGTGTGCTGCGCACATCACACAGGGGAAACAGAGCATGGGTGATACTACAAGGAAGGCACCGTCACCAAAACGAGCTTTACTTATGATGCTTTGCTTCAGGGAGATGGTAGGAGCTGTGATAGTGACTGCAGCATCTGACCTATGATGACGCTTTCTTTGAGTATCCCAGCATGCACTGGGATACTCAAACAAATTGTCCACTCCTCACACAAGAAGTAGAGAAAAAAAATACAATAGCTGTAGGACAGTGTAGGTAGTGAATTTTTAAAGCAAGTATGTAAGAAAATAACTTAGATTATAGCATCAAATAGGCAGGGAGTTAGGCGCAAAATGAGTTTGCCTTTGGACCACCCTTTAAATCAGTGGTGGGGAACGTTCAGCCAGCGGGCCATATACGGCCCGCCATATCATCTTGTGCGGCCCGCAACCAGTTTTCCCATTTTTTGGCCACGGGCCCTTTAAGAGGTGCGGCGGTATTGTGCTCAGCAGGGCCGTATTTCCCCCCCATCATACATCATACTCACCTCCTCCAGCCGTGCCTGCACTGCTGCTCCCATGGTCCTGCTCTTCCTGTGTCAGCGCGCTGTCACGTGGTACCACTCATTAAGATCATGAATATGGATGTCACTCCACTCTCATAGGCGTGGCTCCCATATTCATGACCCTAATGAGCGGTAACACGTGACTGCGCGCTCACACAAACAGGAAGAAGCAGCTGGGACCAAGCCACAGGTGAGCCAGGGGGAGAGAAAGAGCGGTGGGGGGAGAGAGAAAGAGTGGCAGGGGGGAGAGAGTGGCGGGGGGAGAGAGAAAGAGCGGCGGGAGAGAGAAAGAGCGGTGGGGGGAGAGAGTGAGAGCGGCGGGGGGAGAGAGAGCGGCAGGGGGGGCAATGGGCACTTTGGGGGTATAGAATGAGCGGAGCCTGCATTGGGGAGATGGCTGCACTGGGGAAACGGGTGCACTGAGGAAATGGGTGCACTGGGGAAACGGATGCACTGGGGAAACGGGTGCACTGAGGAGATGGCTGCACTGAGGAGATGGCTGCACTGCTGAAACGGGTGCACTGAGGAGACGTGTGCACTGAGGAGATGGGTGCACTGGGGAAATGGGTGCACTGAGGAGATGGCTGCACTAGGGAGATGGCTGCATTGAGGAGATGGCTGCACTGGGGAAACGGGGGCACTGAGGAGATGGCTGCACTGAGGAGATAGGTGCACTGGGGAAATGGGGGCACTGGGGAGATGGGTGCACTAGGGAGATGGCTGCACTGAGGAGATGGCTGCACTGGGGAAACGGGTGTACAGCAGAGATGGCTGCACTGGGGAAACGGGTGCACTGATGAGATGGCTGCACTGAGGAGATGGGTGCACTGGGGAGATGGCTGCACTGGGGAAACGGGTTCACTGGGGAGATGGCTGCACTTGGGAGATGGCTGCTGTGTGCAAGGTAATCACGGTACCTCAGGCCCGTTGCTCGGGCTTTCCTGAGCATGCTCGGGTGTCCTCCGAGTATTTTGGCGTGCTCAGAGATTTAGTTTTCGTCGCCTCAGCTGCATGATTTATGGCTGCTGGACAACCTGAGTACATGTGAGGAATGCCTGTTTGTTAAGGAATCCCCACATGTATTCAGGCTGTCCAGCAGCCACAAATCATGCAAATGCAATGACAAACTAAATCTCCGAGCACGCCAAAATACTCAGAGGACACCCGAGCATGCTCGGGAAAACCAGAGCAACGAGTATACTCGCTAATCATTATTAATAATTTTATACGGCCCCTGAACGCTATTATAAAATTACAAATGGCCCTTGGCAGAAAAAAGGTTCCCCACCCCTGCCTTAAATGCTTGCTTTACTTTATAAGCTGTATTCCTGCCATAAATAATTGCTGTTTCATTTATAAGTATATTTGTATAATACACTGAAATGTTTCTCTTGAGGAATTATTGCTTGTAACGAACTGCCCATCCACTTACCATTTAACTGGCTAGTACATTTACTGTGCAGTACCTGAAAACATGGTGAGAAACCGGCAAACAACACACAAAATGTATGATTAAGAAGGTCAAAAAGTCTCTTGACAGAAAGAATAATAATGAGGTCTCGGAAGGAAATTCACACTTCCTTGCACTGCTTGTTTGGCACATAGTACTGCTATAGATTGGTGGCCAGAAAACAAGTTGCAAGGAAAACGGTGCAGTCATTCAATGCTGCTCAATGAATGGGCCTTTTATAAGTTTACTGAAGAGGAACTAGCATGTGTGGGTAGCAAGAGGGAAGTAATAACAGGTTCTACAGTAGCATATAAATGCCACCTTCTCAGAAGAGGCACCTGGCCACAGCGAAAATCAAGTTGTTAGCAAGTGAATGGAGCTCTGGAAAAACAAATTCATTTAGTGTACAGCTAGATCTTCCAGCTGATATAGATTTAACTTTTCTTTCCTAGAAGCTATTCAGAGGTTATATATGTGCAATTAAACAGTGAATGCATAATATAGAAATTATGCTTACATTGAAGATAATACGATTAAAGCTTATAACATAGGGTGCAATACTCTTTATACTAGGAATTTAACCACATTTTGCAAGGGTTAAGAGGTTTTAATTTAAAATGGAAACACCACAGAAAACCACACATAATGACTGCTGTGAAATATTAAAGCATAACTATACTTTCAAGTAACATTTCAGAAGAAGCTGCGTGTGTGTTTTAGGAGGTATAAGTGTGGTGACAGTTTTCACATGTACCGGAGACCCTTACACTTATAGACCCATTCAAATGAATGGGTCTGTGCCCAATGTGTTTACATGGACCGTGTATCAATGCTGGCAAGTCCGTTTTTATAAGCAACACGGGCCGCACATGCACACTGATGACATCTGTGTGACTCATACCGACTCCTGGGAAAAAGCGGTACAGTTCGTGCTGTTCCCAGGTGCCGGGTGCTTACTAAAGCTCGAATCATTGTCACCTGGACTCCCTGTGCTCAGTGCAATCAGGTGACAATGACGGAGTTGTATTCAACACCCACTGTGTACATCATGTGTATTAAAAGCTAAACAGACAGCTTGGGCTGATATTAATAGCCTGGGTAAGGGTCAGTGACATTGGCCCCCCTCCCAGGCTAACAACGTTAGCCCTCAGCCACCCCAGAAATGGTGCATCCGTAAGATGCACCAATCACACATATGTGGCGCCCCTGAGGCTCAGTCGCCACAGAGGTACTGCACCTTCTCCTAAGGTGTAGTGCCCCACCATCCTGGTAAGTTGGGAACTCCTTTCCGCACTCCAACACCTGCATCCCACACATAGGATAGTTCAGCACTGATCACATTGCGGCTCATGCTTAGAGGGTAGCGGAGCACCTCTGGTGATTCCATGCTTCGTAACACGAGATGTGCTGGGAGGTGGGTGGAGTTTAGATTCATATAAAAGATGGGGAAGGTTTAGAATTACAGATCAGTCTGATGGGAAGTCAGTCCCTTAGGGGGCCGTCTGACAGAAGGTTGGCGGAGAAGAGAAGCCACTCAGTGAGGAGTGGGGATCCCTGGAAGAAGGGATGGAGGAAGGAGTGCTGCAGCTGCCTCAGTGACCTGAGCCAGCTGGCACGAGAAAGTAAGAAAGGTGGAGAGACGTAGACCTGTAACCTAAGCATCCATATGAAGGAGAGACAAGTACGGAACGAAGGAGTAGAGAACAGAGAGGAGGAGTGGGTTGGATAGGAACCCTGCCTATAGGTTCTCAGCGCAAGGCTGGGGCCCGGTCCCCGAGGTTGTATGGACACTTATTGTTCTGCAGCAGACACCGGTGGAGTAGTTGTCTGTAAATGCACTACTCGCATCCAAGACTTGGGACACAACAGCAAACTGATAGAGAGCCGGGATCCAGGAGAATCCCTGAGCAGGCTACAGCTGTCTGTCATACAAGTAGAGTTCTAGGAACATCTAGAAAGGAGGTATTCCAGGGTAACTAAGTACTGGAGTGCTTCACACCACAAGGCGCATTGGAGGAGTCGTTCAGGAAAGGCACATGTTGGCAGAGTGTTGGAGAGGAGAGCCCTGACTTGCCCGGGAGGTTGATTAAGTTTCTACCCCGGAGGACACGGCACGGAGTCAGGCACCAGTGTATACTACGAACTGTGAGTAAAGCTTTGAAACTGCAGCTCTGGTGTCCTCCATTGATTTGTGCGCTAACACTTTCAGCACCGCTACATCTGGGTACCAGCATCCACACCATCCTGCACTTCTCCAGACCCATTGCACCTACACTGCCCTGGGACTACAGCTCCACCTGTGGGGAGCTACACCATCTTTCCTCCATCACACCATCAGTCCCAGTGGATCTGCAAGCAGCGTTGGCTTAACATCTTACTTGCCAAACACCACGGGTGGCGTCACGAATTTTCCAAATAAACTACATTACAAACATCATCCGCCATCGACATTGGGCACCCAGGGCCACGGACCGGGTCACCGCTGCTGTGACACATCTCCCCCTGATGCCGGCCCAGTACCGAGTACCCCACGGCCCTGGGACGGGGGTGACCCACATCCATTAGGTCTCATGATATTATGTAATTAAAAACTGACCAAATGAATCTTTCTAAGTAGAAGCAGGAGGTCAATTTTCTTTGCACAAGTTAGGAGTCACAGTAAAAGACAGGCAGCAGCTGAAGAGGGGAATGAGTCATGAAGAGACAAGAGATTTCCTGTTTCCACAATAGTAAAGAAAATTAAATAATTAACTGGATAAAATGGCAATATGAGCAATTGTAAGCACCCACTTACAGAGACTAGCTGAAGAGCCCGGCGCTGCCCGGGCATAGTAACTAACTGTGGTTAGTTATAACAAATTATAATTATCATCCATCCCATAGTCCCGTGCCCATAATACCCATCATACATATCCACGATCCCATAGGCCTGTGCCCATATACCCATCATACATATCCACGATCCCATAGGCCCGTGCCCATATACCCATCATACATATCTTCCATCCCATAGTTGAGTGCCCATATACCCATCACACATCCTCCATCCCATAGTCCCATGCCCATATACCCATCATACATATTTGCCATCCCATAGTCGAGTGCCCATATACCCATCACACATCCTTCATCTCATAGTCCAATGCCCATATACCCATCATACATATCCTCCATCCCATAGTCCCGTGCCGATATACCCATCACATATCCTCCATCCCATAGTCCCGTGCCCATATACATATCCGCCATCCCATAGTCCTGTGCCCATATACCCATCAAACATATCCTCCATCCCATAGTCAAGTGCCCATATACCCATCACACATCTTCCATACCATAGTCCCGTGCCCATATACATATCCGTCATCCCATAGTCCCATGCCCATATACCCGTCATACATATCCTCCATCCCATAGTCCAGTGTCCATATACCCATCACACATCCTCCATCCCATAGTCAACCATTATGACAAAATGAGCGGCTGCAGGGCTTGCAACCTATGACGACATCAGCGTCGCCATGGCAACCACTGTGACATCATAATGAGGGGCGGGGCTTGATACGCACACACTGCTTCCCCAGTATGCAAATAGGGGCATTATGACATCATAATGAGGGGCGGGGCTTGACGCGCACGCACTTTTTCCCCAGTATGTAGATAGGGGCAAAATTGTTTGGTGAATTGGAACGCGCGGGGTTAAAATTTCACCTCACAACATAGCTTAGGATGCTCTTGGGGTCCAGACGTGTGACTGTGCCAAATTTTGTGGCTGTAGCTGCGACGGTGCGGATGCCTATCACGGACATATACACATACACTCACACACATACATACACACATGCAAACACGCTTTGAGCTTTATATATTAGATTAGAAACTTTGATAAGCGTGCTTCTTTAAACTTTGCAGTTCAGAATCACTCATTCCTAAATCTAGCACCAATGTACAACAGTAAGTTGGCCACTGTATTGGACTGTTTTACTTTGATATGCTATTCAAACAGCATTATTATTCAGGCACTGTAAAGTAGTGCTCTTTTGATAATATATTAGAACTTTTCAATCCTTCTTCAGATTATGCCTGGAAGCGCTGGTTGATGGAAATAGTCTGCAGGTGCACTCAGCTCTACTCTTTAAGTCTCTGCTCACATTCAAGGGTTGCCTTGTCCTGCTGTGGACTTTATTGAGAAATACCTGTTTGACCTGCAAAACTGTATGACTATAACAATCAGCCACTTGGTCTTGCTGATGAAACAGCTTTTTCACTGCAAAATTGAGTAATTATGCAGGGGAGCAATTAAAACACTGCAGCTGCTACTATGGTTTTCGCCCTCCGTATGGTCACTGCATGTGAACACTGCTTAATACAAAAGATGCCCTCTTTTGTAGATTTATTGTATGTAGTGTTATTCTAACCATAAACCAACTCTGCCTATGTGAGTACTGTGCTTTTAAGCCTCTGTGTGTACTCTGCATCTTCACCACTGGGCGTACTGTGCCAAAAAGCCTCTGTGTGTACCTTGCCATCCCGCCTGTGGGAGTACAGGGCCAAAAACCTCTGAGTGTACTCTACACCCCCACCTGTGGGAGTACTGTTTTGATGTGTTAGTCATGGCGAGGTGCTGCTGTTCCGGCACACCATGGTACCCCGCAAAGAAAAGATAACATTCTGTCTGTCGTGTGGTTTGTGTAAAATGCATATCACTCAGTTTTGGATTGGAGATCACCTCAGGTTGCACGGTCCCATTTCCACACATTGACTGACAGACTCCGAGTCCATTTTAAACATATCAACTTTACTCAACAAATTCAGTACAGTCACAGATACAACACAGTAATTCTCACTGATCACAATTCCTTCCAGCTGTGCTGTCCCTTGCTCTCCTGGCAATCTTTGTCCGTGAAATGTATCATCCGGTACTGCAGCTTCTCCCAACTATACCTACTCCTACCCCTCCCAAATCTGAAATTCCCTATAGCCTTAACTATTTCTGTACTGAACTTACCTAACTTCCTAAACTACAGTGCCCTCCACTGTACTAAACCTGATTCTAACCATTCTTACTACTCTACCTAAATCTAACACTTGTGTTATAGTTTCTTTACTCTGTCCCTAGTATTATAAAAGTACTCAACTATACATTACACATATGTCATCACATAATAAACCATGTTATGCTAAAATGCACTCATTTTGCTTGGAAGGTATGTGTCATGATCCAGGACGGGGTTTCGCTTTGGCCCATCCTGGTCTGATTGGGGGTTAATTGTTCCGCCTCTCCCTGGCAGAGGGCAGCTATTTAATGCTCACTGGACCTAGGTCCGGTGTCAGTTATACTGCTGCCCTCGGCTGAGTTAGTTGACCTTGTGCGTACGTGTGCCTTGTGCCTGATATCTTGCTTGCTTGTTTTGATCCGGTTCTGTCCCTGTTACGAGTTCTGCCTGTCCCTCTTGTACTGCGCTACCTCTCGTGTATGACTCTCTGCTTGTGACCCGACTTCTCTCTGCTCGTCCCCTTGATACCGCATCGCCCTCTTGTGTATGACCTTTGGCGTTGTCTGACCTCCCGTCTGTTTAACCCTCCTGTACCTCGCTGTCCGTACTGTGAAGGACCTCTGTTTTGCCCAACTCTGAGTTTTCTGTCTTCTCTGAAAGCAGGACGTTAAGCCCCACCCCCTTGCAGTCACATGACCGTAGGTCCCGTGCCGGCTTGCTAAACTTCATCACTAAGGTCCTGTGCACCTATACTTTCTGGCTATCCTGGTCCCCAGGGGTCCCTACAGTGCGGGTGAGTCCCTGGTCAGCGGAGGCTGTACGCCAGCGCTGTCAGGATCCTGATAATATGCAGGGCATGACTTGACCCCAACACACCCTTAGACTGTACCTTTAAACCTCTATGTGTACTCAGCAACCCCACCTGTGGAAATACTGTGCTTTTAAGCCTCTGTGTGTATTCTACAACCCTGCCTGTGGGAGTACTTTGCTTTTAAACCTTTGTGTGTACTCTGCACTCCTGCCTGTGGAAATACTTGGCCTTTAAGCCTCTGTATGTACTCTGCTACCCTGCCTGTGGGAGTACTGTTTCAAAAATCCTGTACTCTGCAGTCGTGTCAGTATGAGTAGTGTGCCCAAAAATATTTTCAACTCTGCAGCCATCTTTTGTGAGTAGTGTGTATAAAAATATTCTAGCATGCAGCCACCTTTCCCATTTGTGGGCCAAAAAGCCTCTGTTTGTACTGCACCAAAAAGTCTCTGTGCGTACCATGCCAAAAAGCCTCTATTTGTACTTTACCAAAAATCATCTGGGACTAGTGTGCATAAAAGCCTCTGCTTGTTCTGTACCAAAATGATATGGGAGTATTGTGCCAGAAAGACTTTGTTTGTACTGCACTATAAAAGCCCATGGAAGTTCTGTGCCAAAAAGCCTGTTTCTACTGTACCAAAAAGCACATGGGAGTTCTGTGCCAAAAAGCCTCTCTTTGTACTATACCGAAAGGCCTCTGTTTGTACTGTACTCAAAAGCTTTTGGGAGTACTGTGCTCAAAAGCCTCTGTGTGTACTGTAACAAAAAACCTCTGGGAGTACTGTGCCAAAATCTTTTGTGTACACTGCAGCCGTGTGTGTACCTTAAAAATAATTATACTCTGCCGCTGTGTCTGTACGAGTTGTGGTCCTAAAAAAGAGTTATACTCTGCATGCGAGTCTGTAGGAGTACTGGGCATGTAAACTTTTTTTAAATCTGCAACTGTTTCTGTGGGAATATTGTGCCAAAAAACAGTGATGTAACATAGTAACATAGTTTTGAAGGCTGAAGGAAGACATTATGTCCATCTAGTTCAGCCTATTTTTAGTGCAGCTGTTCTGCATTGTTGATCCTGGGGAAGGCAAAAAACCCACAGAGTAGAAGCCAATTTTCTCCATAGGGAAAAAAATTCCTTTCCCTAAGCTGGGTCAACCATCTACCTATAATATTCTGTTATTCGTAACCTTCTATACTGTTACTCACAAGAAAAGCATCCATTCCTTTCTTAAATTCATTCAGTGAGTTGGCCATCACCACTTCCTCAGGAAGAGAATTCCAGAGCCTCACTGCTCTTACCTCTTCTATGCTGGTGCAGAAATTGTCTTTCCTCCAAACGAAGAGAATGCCCCCTTGTTCTTGTCAAATTCCTTGGTACAAACAGTTCATTGGAGAGATCTCTGTATTGCCCTCTGATATATTTGTACATATATATTAAGTCTCCCCTAAGTCTTCTCTTTTCTAGAGTAAATAGACCTAATTTTGATAACCTTTCTGGGTAGTGTAGTGAACCAACTCCATTTATCATTTTAGTAGCCCGCCTTTGAACCCTTTCAAGTTCAGTAATGTCTTTCTTGAGCACCGGCGTCCAAAATTGCACACAATACTCCAAGTGTGGTCTGACGAGTGATTTGTACAGAGGGAGAATTATGTTTTCATCTCGTGTCCCCAGACCTCTTCTAATGCATCCCATGACCCTATTTGCTTTGGTGGCAGCTGCCTGACACTGGGCACTCCAATTTAGCTTCTTATTGACTAAGATGCCTAAGTCTTTTTCCATGTCTGATTTCCCCAGCAGTTTCCCATTTAGCAAGTAATTATAGCATCTGTTTCTCCTCCCCATGTGCATAACCTTAAACTTATCTGTGTTAAACCTCATTTGCCATTTTTCAGCCCAATTCTCCAATTTACTCAAATCTGTCTGTAGTTGCAAACTGTCCTCCTTTGTGTTAACTACCTTACATAGTTTTGTATCATCTGCAAATACTGATATTTTACTGTGTAAGCCATCCACTAGATCATTAATAAATATATTAAATAGTAGGGGGCCCAATACAGAACTCTGTGGTACCCCACTAGTAACCCTGGCCCAATCTGAGTATGCACCATTAATAACCACTCTTTGTTTTCTATCACTAAGCCAGCTACCTACCCATCCACCCGCAGCTGCTAACATATTAAATGTTGCTGTCAATCTCCAACAGAGGCATTTAACATGACAGCGCCAGAAGCGAGTCACTGATAACGCCCATCGGCACCCGTGTCACATGACTGCGGGTCGCCGATGGGTTGGCATGATAACCCGGGGTCTACAGAAGACCCCTGTGGTTGCCATTGTCGGAATGCTATGAGTGCTGCCCTTCTGCACAGCCGTGCGGTGTGTAGCACATTCGATCGGATGATTGCAGCTTCTAGTTTCCTATGAAGGCTATTGAAGCATGTGAAAAGTAAAAAAAAAGCTTTTAACAAATAAAAAAATGAAAAAAATATAAATGTTCAAATCAGCCGCCTTTCACCCCATTCAAATTAAAACAATGAAAACAAATTTTAAAAAAATCTGATTTTGCCATATTAAGAAATGCCTGATCTATCAATATATAAAAATTATCGGATCGGTAAACGGCGCAACAAGAAAAAAAATCAAAATATCAGAATTAAGGTTTTACATTGTATCTATCACAAAATGGTATAAATAAAAACATCAGCTTGGCACGCAAAAAATAAGCCCTCACCTGGCCCCAGATGGTGAAAAATAGAGATGCTATAGCCGGGGTCACACTTGCGAGTGTGATGCGAGAAACTCACACGAGTCTCTCGCATCAATACCCGGCACTGCCGCCGGCACTCAGACCGGAGTGTGCGGCTGCATGTATTTCTATGCAGCTGCACACTCTTGACCCGAGTGCTGACGACAGTGCCGGGTATTGATGCGAGAGACTCGCGCCGCACTCGCAAGTGTGACCCCGGACTATGGGTCTCAGAAAATGGTGACTTTTTAAAAAAAAAACTTTAGGTTTTTTTCACTGCTTAAATAAAAAAGAACCTATACAAGTTTAGTATCTACGAACTCGTAATGACTCAGAATTATAATAGTTGGTCAGTTTAGCATTTAGTGAACATGGTAAAAAAAATATCGTGTCTACTAAAGCAAATAATTTCCAAAACACATTTCATTTTTATGTTTTCAAAATTCTAAATGTTTGAATTAATAAATGATGAGCAATTTTCCATTTTAAGAAAACTTATTTTATAATAAGGTTTATTATAATATGCTTATTTTTTTAGAGTGTCACAAAACATGTGCCAAATGTTCTGGACCACAGCCAACTGACTGCACAAAATGCCAAAGCCAACTAACTCTGGACCAGGAAAGTGAAATGTGTGGTGTACAAGGGGATGCAAAATGTCCTCCGAAAACTTTCCTTGAAGATGATTTATTCACATGTAGTTCTTGTGATCAGACGTGTGAATCATGTGATGGTCACTCGGCTGAAAACTGTGTAACCTGCTTGGTACCGTACTACCTTCATAGTAAGTTCTAGATATAATAATGGGATCTTAGATTTCTATGTCAGCAAACATTCCAAAATTTTGGCAATAAGTAAGTTTGAGTAAATGTGTAAATACTATCAGACAACAAGGGTTTTCAATTTCATAAAGTGATGGGTAGAATATAAGAATATTTAGAACTGAGAGTCCTCAGTGGTTGATACCTTTTAATGGCTAACTGAAAAGATGGTAACAAATTGCAAGCTTTCGAGACTACTCAGGTCTCTTCATCAGGCTGGACTAATACAACATCTGAAGAATCACATATTTATACACAAGACAGCACAGATATAACGCAGTAGATAAGACAAGTGATGTGAAGCAGAATTGTCATTATGGGAGAGGGTTAAACATAAATATTGGAGCAGTTCATAGATAAGGAGCCTGAAGGTTTTATTGCCCTCTGAAGGGACTAGTTCTGTGTTGTGATGACCCTAGAAGATCTGAAGAGCAAATTCCTTAACTGATGTAAAAAGACATAAATCCATGCGACACATTCATTCCTGCACTGAATGTGTCGAAAGTTTTCATAAATTTGTACTCCAAGATTCTTCTCTCTCTCTGAGACTTGAAGTTACCTTTTAATACAAGAAATATAATGTCCATCATGTTATGACCAGGGATACAAAAATGTTTTGCCACAGGTAGATCCATTCTTTTTTCTCTTATTGTGTGATGATGAGCATTCATCCTTGTTCTCAAGTTTTTGCCCTGTCTCCCCCACATACAGACCCCCAGTTGGACATTTAGTACAAATAATTAAGTAAACCACATTAGATGTGATGCAGCTGAAAGTACCTAGGATCTTGTAGTCCTGACGTGAGTTGGGGATCTTTATCTTGTCCGTGGTCATTATAAATGGACAGGTTTTACATTTTTTCTGGTTGCAAGGAAAGGTTCCTGCAGCTGTTGGAGAGGACAGAGAGCTTCTGACAATTATGCTTCTTAAATTTGGGGGCTGCCTAAAACACAGCAGTGGGTGGTCTGGAAATATGGATTGTAATTTGGCATCTTTGTGCAGTAAAGGTTGTCATTTTCGTGCAGCTCCCCTTAGCACCTCCAGATTTGGATTGTAGGTGACTACTAGAGGCACCCGGTTATTTTCTTCTTTAGCTTTGTAATGTAGCAGGTGATTCCTTGATATTCTGGTGGCTCTTGTAATTTGGTTTTTAATTGTTCTTCGATGGTAGCCCTGATTCAAAAAGGTTTTTCTGAGGTGACAAGGTGTTTGACTCTATTCATAGTGTTGTTACATATACAATTGTATCTGATGGCTTGGCTGTAGACAATAGAGTTTTTTATGTGTTTTGGATGGAAACTGTCCTATTTAAGGCATGTTGGACGGTTGATTGGCTTCTGATACAGGGATGTCTCTATTTCATTATTCTTTAGCTTAATGATGGTGTCTAAAAAGTTAATTTCAGTGCTGGAATAGTTGAGTGTTAAGTTGATGGTGGAATGAAATTGATTAAACTGTTCGTGGAACGTGTTTAGCTGTTGCTCAGACTCCGTCCAGATGATTAAAATATCATCAATGAAGCGGTAGTAGGCCAGAGGCCTGATGGGACATGAGGACAAAAAGTCTCTTTCAAGCTTGGCCATGAAAAGATTTGCATACTGTGGAGCCATTTTACTTCCCATAGCTGTGCCAGTCTCCTGTAAATAGATCTTATTGTCAAATTCAAAGTAATTGTGGGTGAGGATAAATTTTGTGAGTTTCACCACAGAATCAGCATCATTCCCTGTGTTTTCCTTGAAGAATTTGCAGGCATTTAATCCATCCTGGTGTGGGATATTAGAGTACAAAGATTCCACATTCATGGTGGCCAGGATGGTTCCTTCTGGTAGATGACCTATTGCTGCTAGTTTATTCAATAGGTCACTTGTGTCCTGAATGTAGCTGGGTGTATCCTTTACCAGGGGTTTAAGAACACCCTCTACCCATCCAGATACCTGCTCAATAAGGGTGCTCACACATGAAATAATCGGCCTCCCTGGATTTCCAGATTTGTGTATTTTGGGAAGCATGTAGAATGTCCCTATTCTTGGACTCTCTGGTATCAGGTCATTGCCTCTTATGGATCCATCAGGCAGACCAGATACCAACTTGTTTAATTCCTTGTAATAGTCCTGTGTAGGATCCGACTCCAATTTTCTGTAGTAGCGTGTGTCCATAAGTTGTCTGTTTGCTTCCTTCATATAGTCTGATGTGTTCATCATGACTATTGCACCTCCCTTGTCACCAGGTTTAACCCCTTTCTGCCATTAGACGTACTATCCCGTCCATGTGCCCTGGGACTTAATTCCCAAGGAAGGGATAGTACGTCTAATGCGATCAGCGGCGCCCACGTGGTGAGCGCCGCTGATCGTGGCCGGGTGTCAGCTGATTATCACAGCTGACACCAGGCACAATATGTCAGGGGTGGTCACGGACTGCCCCCGACACGTTAACCCCTTGTACACCGCGATCAAACACGATCGCGGTGTACCGGGAGTTAAAGGGAAGCATCGGCAGGGAGGGGGGTCCCTCCGTGCTTCCCTGAGCCCCCCACGGCAGCGCAATGTGCAGCGCTGCTGCCGGGGGCTCTTTCCCTACAGGCCCCCGGATCCAAGATGGCGACGGGGGCCTTCGGGGGCCTGTAGGGAGCTGACTTCCTCACTGCCTGCAAAGCGCAGGCATGAGGAAGTCTGCAGAACTGCCTGTTACAGATTGTTGATCTGTCACAGTGATCTGTGATGTGACAGATCAGCGATCTGTCACAGGACAGTGATGTCCCTCCTGGGACTATGTAATAAAGTAAAAAAAAAAAAGTGTAAAAATAATTTTAAAAAAATCGTTAAATAAATTAGTAAAAAAAAAAAAAATATTCCCCAATAAATTAATTTTTTGAAAATAAAAAAAAAACAATAAAAGTACACATTTATTATCGCCGCGTCCGTAGCGACCCGCCCTATAAAACTGTCCCATTAGTTAACCCCTTTAGCGAACCCCTTAAAAAATAAAAATAAAAAACGAAGCAAAAAATAATGATTTATTATCATACCAAAAGTGCAATAACACGCGATCAAAAAGACGATATAAATATTCATGGTACCGCTGAAAACCTCATCTTGTCCCACAAAAAACGAGCTGCCATACAGCATCATCCGCAAAAAAATAAAAAAGTTATAGCTCGCAGAATAAAGCGATGCAAAAATAATTATGTTTTATATAAAATAGTTTTCATTGCAAAAAACCGACAAAACATAAAAAAAGACCTAAATGAGGTATCGCTGTAACCGTACCGACTCGAAGAATAAAACCGCTTTATTAATTTTACTGCACGCGGAACGGTGTAAACGCACCCCACCAAAAGAAATTCATGAAACGCTGGTTTTTGTTCATTCTGCGTCCCAAAAATCGGAATAAAAAGCGATCAAAAAATGTCACGTGCCCAAAAATGGTACCAATAAAAACGTCAACTCGTCCCGCAAAGAATAAGACCTCACATGACTCGGTGGGTCAAAATACGGAAAATTATTGCTCTCAATATGTGGTGATGCAAAAACTATTTTTACAATAAAAAGCGTCTTTTAGCGTGCGACAGCCGCCAAACATAAAAACCGCCATAAATAGTAAATCAAACCCCCCGTTATCACCCCCTTAGTTAGGGAAAAATAATTAACTTAAAAAAAGTATTTATTTCCATTTTCCCATTAGGGTTAGGGTTAGGGCTAGGGTTAGGGCTCAGATTAGGGTTAGGGGTGTGTTGGGGTTAGGGTTGGAGTTATAATTGGGGGGTTTCCACTGTTTGGGCACATCAGGTGCTCTCCAAATGCAACATGGTGTCTGATCTCAATTCCAGCCAATTCTGCGTTGAAAAAGTCAAATGGTGCTCCTTCCCTTCCAAGCTCTGCCATGCGCCCAAACAGTGTTTTACCCCCACATATAGGGTATCAGCATACTCAGGACAAATTGCAAAACAACTTTTGGGGTCCAATTTCTTTTGTTACCCTTAGGAAAATAAAAAATTGGGGGCAAAAATATCATTTTTGTTGAAAAAAATGATTTTTTTATTTTCACGCCCCGGCGTTATAAACTTCTGTGAAGCACTTGGGGGTTCAAATTGCTCACCACACATCTAGATAAGTTCTGTGGGGGGTCTAGTTTCCAAAATGGGGTCACTTGTGGGGAGTTTCAATAGTTTAGGTACATCAGGGGCTCTCCAAAAGCAACATGACACCCGCAGATCATTCCACCAAAGTCTGCATTCCAAAACGTCACTACTTCCCTTCCGAGCCCCGACGTGTGTCCATACAGTAGTTTTCTCCCACATATGAGGTATCAGCGTACTCAGGACAAATTGGACAACAACTTTTGGGGTCCAGTTTCTCCTTGTACCCTTGGGAAAATGAAAAAATTGGTGACTAAAAGATCATGTTTGTGGAAAAAATACGATTTTTGTATTTTCATGCCCGGTTGTTATAAACTTCTGTGAAGCACTGGGGGGTTCAAAGTGCTCACCACACATCTAGATAAGTTCCTTGGGGGGTCTAGTTTCCAAAATGGTGTCATTTATGGGGGGTTTCTACTGTTTTGGTACATCAGGGGCTTTTCAAACGCGACATGGTGTCCGATCTCAATTCCAGCCAAAAACGTCAAATGGCGCTGCTTCCCTTCCGAGCTCTGCCATGCGCCCAAACATTCATTTACACCCACATATGGGGTATCAGTGTACTCAGGACAAATTGCACAATAACTTTTAGGGACCTATTACCCTTGGAAAAATAAAAATTGGGGGTGAAAAGATCATTTTTGCGGAAAAAATATGATTTTTTAATTGTACTGCTGTACGTTATAAACTTCTGTGAAGCCCTTGTGGGTTCAAAGTTCTCACCACATATCTAGATAAGTTCCTTGTGGGGTCTAGTTTCCAAAATGGGGTCACTTGGGGGGGTTTCCACTGTTTAGGTACATCAGGAGCTTTCCAAACGCGACATGGTGTCCGATCTCAATTCCAGCCAAAAACGTCAAATGGCGCTGCTTCCCTTCCGAGCTCTGCCATGCGCCCAAATATTCATTTACACCCACATATGGGGTATCAGTGTACTCAGGACAAATTGCACAATAACTTTTAGGGACCTATTACCCTTGGAAAAATAAAAATTGGGGGTGAAAAGATCATTTTTGTGGAAAAAATATGATTTTTTAATTGTACTGCTGTACATTATAAACTTCTGTGAAGCCCTTGTGGGTTCAAAGTTCTCACCACATATCTAGATAAGTTCCTTGTGGGGTCTAGTTTCCAAAATGGGGTCACTTGGGGGGTTTCCACTGTTTAGGTACATCAGGGGCTCTCCAAACACGACATGGCGTCCGATCTGAATTCCAGCCAATTTTGCATTGAAAAAGTCAAATGGCGCTCTTTCCTTGCTGAGGTCTGCCATGCGCCGAAACAGTGGTTCCCCCCCACATATCAGGTATCGGCGTACTCAGGACAAATTGCACAATAACTTTTGCAGTCCAATTTCTCCTGTTACCCTTGGTAAATTAAAAAAAATTGAACCTGAAGTATTTTTTTAGTGAAAAAAAGTTAAATGTTCATTTTTTTTTTAAATATTCAAAAAATTCCTGTGACGCACCTAAAGGGTTAATAAACTTCTTGAATGTGGTTTTGAGCACCTTAAGGGGTGCAGTTTTTAGAATGGTGTCACTTTTGGGTATTTTCTATCATATAGACCCCTCAAAGTGGCTTCAAATGTGTTGTGGTCCGTAAAAATAAAATGGTGTTGCAAAAATGAGAAATCGCTGGTCAACTTTTAACCCTTATAACTTCCTAACAAAAAAAAATTTTGGTTTCAAAATTGTGCTGATGTAAAGTAAACATGTGGGAAATGTTGCTTATTCAGTTTTTTGTGTGCTATATCTCTGTGATTTAAGGGCATAAAAATTCAAAGTTGGAAAATTGCAAAATTTTCAAAATTTTCGCCAAATTTCCATTTTTTTCACAAATAAACGCAAGTTATTTGAATGAAATTTTACCACTATCATGAAGTACAATATGTCACGAGAAAACATTGTCAGAATCACCGGGCTCCATGGAAGCGTTCCAGAGTTATTACCTTGTAAAGGGACAGTGGTCAGAATTGTAAAAATTGGCCTGGTCATTAACGTGCAAACCACCCTTGGGGCTTAAGGGGTTAATGATTTCTTTGTTGGTTTTCAGAGGCTGTATGGCCTTTCACTCCTGGGCACTGATGTTGGATGTTTGTCTCCTGTTGGTGTCTATTATGGTGGATTTTATCAAATGTCTGAATGAGTCTATGTATTTATCCAAATGAGGGTTGCATCCCGGTGGAGGTGTCCAGTCTGACCTCTTCTTGGTTGTTAGGATCCCTTTTCCTTCAGTCTGAGTGTTTTCTGAATCTCCTGTATCATTGAAATATTCTCTCAGGCGCAGTATCCTGAAATAATGTTCCATATCACTGCAGAGTTCAGTTTTATCTAGGGCCTTAGTGGGGCAAAATGAGAGTCCTCTAGAAAGCACGGCCAGTTCCACTTTGTTGGGTTTATAATCTGAGAGATTGATGACAGAGTTAGATGCTTTTGTGTCTGGAATGGAGTGGTTGTCCAAGTTGTCAGGTTTTGGCTTTGTATCTGTTTGTATAGAGTCCTGAATTGAGGCGCAATTTGTGTAGTTTCTTTTCCTTGTTATGAATCAGAAATGTTCGTCGTTTGTTGTAGTATTGTTGTAATTTTTGGCCTGTGCTTTCTGTAAGTCAAATTGCCCTTGGACTTTACTCTTTATGCTGTAGCAGACATGCAACAGGTGGTTCCTTAGTCTCTCGGAAGTCCTATGACAAAGGTTTTGTGCATAATGGGTATTGTAGGTATGAAGAATTGGGTTTGTAATCCAGAGTCCTTTGGGAATTAGATTCTCCTTTTTGCATTTAGATAAGAAAAAAATGTCGCTGTCCATTTATGCACGCTTCTTCAGAAGTGGTTTTAAGTCAGACTGGACACCTCCACCGGGACGCAACCATCATTTGGATAAATACATAGACTCATTCAGACATTTGATAAAATCCACCATCATAAACACCAAGATACCAACAGGAGACAAGCATACAACATCAGTGCCCAGGAGAGAAAGGCCACACAGTCTCTGAAAACCAACAAGGAAATCATCATTAAACCTGCTGACAAGGGAGGTGCAATAGTCATGATGAACACATCAGACTATATGAAGGAAGCAAACAGACAGCTTATGGACACACGCTACTACAGAAAATTGGAGTCAGATCCTACACAGGACTATTACAAGGAACTAAACAAGTTGGTATCTGGTCTGCCTGACGGATCCATAAGAGGCAATGACCTGATACCAGAGAGTCCAAGAATAGGGACATTCTACATGCTTCCCAAAATCCACAAATCTGGAAATCCAGGGAGGCCGATTATTTCATATGTGAGCACCCTTACTGAACAGATATCTGGATGGGTAGAGGGTGTTCTTAAACCCCTGGTAAAGGATACACCCAGCTACATTCAGGACACAAGTGACCTATTGAATAAACTAGCAGCAATAGGTCATCTACCAGAAGGAACCATCCTGGCCACCATGGATGTGGAATCTTTGTACTCTAATATCTCACACCAGGATGGATTAAATGCCTGCAAATTCTTCTTGGAAAACACAGGGAATGCTGCTGATTCTGTGGTGAAACTCACAGAATTTATCCTTACCCACAATTACTTTGAATTTGACAATAAGATCTATTTACAGGAGAATGGCACAGCTATGGGAAGTTAAATGGCTCCACAGTATGCAAATCTTTTCATGGCCAAGCTTGAAAGAGACTTTTTGTTCTCATGTCCCATCAGGCCTCTGGCCTACTACCGCTTCATTGATGATATTTTAATCATCTGGACGGAGTCAGAGCAACAGCTAAAAATGTTCCACGAACAGTTTAGTCAATTTCATTCCACCATCAACTTAACACTCAACTATTCCAGCACTGAAATTAGCTTTTTAGATACCATCATTAAGCTAAAGAACAATTAAATAGAGACATCCCTGTATCAGAAGCCAATCAACCGTCCAACATAATGGAACAGTTTCCATCCAAAACACATAAAAAACTCTATTGTCTACACAGCCAAGCCATCAGATAAAATCGTATATGTTCCAACCCCATGGATAGAGACAAACACCTTGGTCGCCTCAGAAAGACCTTTTTGAATCAGGATTACCATCCAAGAACAATTGAAAACTAAATTACAAGAGCCACCAGAATATCAAGGAATCACCTGCTACAGTACAAAGCTAAGGAAGAAAATAACCGGGTGCCTCTAGTAGTCACCTACAATCCAAATCTGGAGGTGCTAAGGGGAGCTGCACGGAAATGACAACCTTTACTGCACAAAGATGCCAAATTACAATCCATATTTCCAGACCACCCACTGCTGTGTTTTAGGCAGCCCCCAAATTTAAGAAGCATAATTGTCAGAAGCTCCCTGTCCTCTCCAACAGCTGCAGGAACCTTTCCTTGCAACCATAAAAAATGTAAAACCTGTCCATTTATAATGACCACGGACAAGATAAAGATCCTCAACTCACATCAGGACTACAAGATCCCAGGTACTTTCAGCTGCATCACATCTAATGTGGTTTACTTAATTATTTGTACTAAATCTCCAACTGGGGGTCTGTATGTGGGGGAGACAGGGCAAAAGCTTAGAACAAGGATGAATGCTCATCGTCACACAATAAGAGAAAAAAGAATGGATCTACCTGTGGCAAAACATTTTTGTATCCCTGGTCATAACATGATGGACATTAAATTACTTGTATTAAAAGGTAACTTCAAGTCTCAGAGAGAGAGAAGAATCTCGGAGTACAAATTTATGAACACTTTCGACACATTCAGTGCAGGAATGAATGTGTCGCATGGATTTATGTCTTTTACAATCAATTAAGGAATTTGCTCTTCAGACCTTCTGGGGTCATCACAACACATAACTAGACCTCATCAGAGGGCAATAAAACCTTCAGGCTCCTTGTCTATGAACTGCTCCAATATTTATGTTTAACCCTCTCCCATAATGACAACTCTGCTTCAGGTCACTTGTCTTATCTATTGCGTTATTTTTGTGCTGTCTTGTGTATAAATATGTGATTCTTCAGATGTTGTATTAGTCCAGCCTGATGAAGAGACCTGAGTAGTCTCGAAAGCTTGCAATTTGTTACTATCTTTTCAATTAGCCATTAAAAGGTATCAACCACTGAGGACTCTCAATCTAATATATAAAGCTCAATGTGTGTGTGTGTGTATGTATGTATGTGTGTATGTCCGAGATTGGCATCTGCATCGTCGTAGCTACAGCCACAAAATTTTGCACAGTCACACGTCTGGACCCCGACAGCGTCATAGGCTATGTTGTGAGGCAAAATTTTAACCCCGCGCGTTCCAATTCACCAAACAATTTTGCACCTATCTACATAATGGGGGAAAAGTGAAAGGAAAAGTGTTGGAGGCAAATTGATTGCTGCCAAATGTGAACAAGGGGGACTTAAAGAATGAGAGCAATGGCGCCAAAGAGTATATACTATACAGTTGCTAAGGTGCGGCCCTGACATGGGATACTCACCACACTCGGGATTATGAACGCACACTCAAAATGCGCCACACACTACCACGTGCTTCAACACATATCCCACCCTCAGCATACATTTCACCACACATACACCAACCTCACCACATAAAAGTCGAAACACAAAAGTCGCCACTCAAAACTTGCCACGCTGTCCCAGAGCTGTTTAAAAGATGAAAAATGAGCTGTGATTGGTTGCTATCAGCAACAGTTTTCTTTGTAGACAGTTGTGGTAGCTGAGGCCTATTATTCTTATCATTTCTATGGTGTTATCATCCTTCTGTAAAGCTGGAAATAACACAATTTATTACCGTGCCAACACAGACCACCCTCTGACACACTGCAGGGGGAGCCCAGTATCACACAGGATAGGATTAGATACACAGCTTAGCAGTCAGTATCACACAGGATAGGATTAGATACACAGCTCAGCAGTCAGTATCACACAGGAGAGGATTAGACACATGGCTCAGCGGGCAGTATCGCACAGGATAGGATTAGATACACAGCTCAGCAGTCAGTATCACACAGGATAGGATTAGATACACAGCTCAGCAGTCAGTATCACACAGGATAGGAATAGATACATGGCTCAGCAGACAGTAGCACACAGGATAGGATTAGATACGCAGCTCAGTACACAGTATCACACAGAATAGTATTAGATACACGGCTCAGCAGACAGTATCACACAGAATAGGATTAGATACACGGCTCAGCAGTCAGTATCACACAGGATAGGATTAGATACACGGCTCAGCAGTCAGTATCACACAGGATAGGATTAGATGCACAGTTTTTATGTGAAATATAATCATTATAATTTGTTATAACTAACCACAGTTGGTTACTATGCCTAGGCAACGCCGGGCTCTTCAGCTAGTTCTAAATATTCTTCTATCTACTGGATAACACGGTACAAAGATATATATCTTTTCTGGGTAGAATATAATCATTGAGGTCTAACCTCTGTGATCCCCTCAGATCCTGAGAATGAAGGGGGCATATCATTGGTGCAGAACTGCATTCCTTTTACTGTTTGTCTCTTGCATGGAGGTTCTTTTCAACGGCTGCATAAGTAACTACATCACAGCCCAATTCAAATGTATTCAGGTGACTGTGGCCTGATGTAATTCTCCTCTAAGCCATAGGGCAGTTTCCTCCTTCAGAGCCTGCAAATTGCAAGATTCATCATCCAGAAATGTGAAAAAATTTCCATACCCAATAATCCTGCTTGTAGGACTTGCCACCAGTATAATTATGTCGCGGAGCTTTCAGGCACTGTTGAATCTTCTCCACCAACAGCAACTCTAGGATCACCTGCACCCAAGCTGATGCCTTAAGAAGGAGATATGTCCCTGTTATACCTTTTGGCTGAAGGTCAGCTCTGCTCTTTTTCCCTGATGCCAACATCATCTCTTTGGTACCCAGGTCTGGTTCCCAGGCCTTTCCACCACACAATCATCATTATCCCTTACCTTGCTGACTTTTGCCTCAGTTTCCTGAGCTCCTTGTCTCTCACTTGATCCCTCCTCTATATTTACCCTGACTCACAGTGCCAGTGCCCCTACCACCACGCTTGACAGAGCCACCAAAACAGCTAGGTTTTTGAATCATGTTCTCCATCTTCTCCAGCCTCATGTCATTTGAGTACAAATGCTGACTTTTCATCTCATCCAACAAATCAACTGGAAGAAGTTTTTATATATTGGCCCACAGAGTACTGTGACTTAGGGGACTAAGGGAAAGAACTGATAGAGTTGTCATTGACAGCATTGAAAGTCTGCGTTATAAATGCATGAGGACACTGACTCAAACTGGTGGTGTTGCTGTCAAAAGTACCATCTTGCTATGGCTGAGATGAATGGTGTGCCATTTATTCATAATACTCTCCCCAGCTAATACCATTGTATTTGGTAGTATTACTGGCGAGATGGCTGGTGCCAGTGATAGTGATTTTGCTGCTATCAGCTACCACAGCTACCTTAGCTATGATAGTTTTTTTACATTACTTTTTTACCATGCATTTTCTCCAACACAATAATAAACTTTTATCATTGTTTTTAACGCAAATTATTGTAGCCTTGCGGAAAAGGACGCAGCAAGAAATGCTAGGTAAGTAGGTACACATTGAAAAAGCAATATGTGGCAACAGCATGCAGTATTGGCATTGTGTTTACGGTTCTTAAATTGGACTAGTAACACAGTCGTGCAAAAACACACTTGCACAGTTAAATGTTTCTATTTATTAAATATTTTTTTTGCTATCTTTATCAAAATTATTTTCCCTTCCGAAAAGGATGTAACAAGAAATGTTAGATATGTACATACACATCCAAAAAGCCAGCAACTGCAACAGATCACTGCATTGATGTATCATGTGTGGTTGTTAAATTTGATTAGTAACGCAGGTGTGCAAAACACCATTTTTTATACAAATTTCTTCATATTTTTTAACAAAATTCCTTTCCCAAAACGGACATAACAAGAAATGCTAGGTAGGTACTTACACTGCCAAAACAACTACAACTGGAAAAAAATGCAGTATGGCTGTGAAGTGTACGGTTGTGAAACTGTAGACAAAAAAAAAAAATTGCAAAACCATATATGCAAAATTAAATGTTTGGATTTTGTTATTTTTTTCATTAACAATTTTTTATTAAAAATCAATTATTCCCTCCTTCCCAAAAAAGGACATAACATGAAATGTTAGGTGGGTGGGTACATATCTAAAAAGTCATCAACTGTGACATGCATTGTTGTGTGCGGATGTGAAATTTGACCAGTAAAACAGGTGTGCAAGAAAATAAATTGTGTTGCACATCAGACACGGGCAACACTTTTTGAGGTTTACAGTCACAGCTAAATGTTTGGTTTTCAGTTAATTTTGTTCTGAAAAACATTTACGGTAATTCTTTGCTCTTAGCCAAAAGGCTTGCAAAAGAAATGTAAAAACTCAACACATTCTCTCACTTGTGACAATCACACTTTCTCTGACAGAGTTCAATTTTTTTTAGAAAATATTGTGATGGATTGCTGCTTTCTAGTGCTTGAAGAATTAAGTAAAAAATGTGTAATTTAAAGGGAACCTGTCACCAAAAATAACGCTTCTATCCTGAAAATATGCATTTAATCTTCAAGTTAACAGCGTTATTATACTGTCTGACACCTGCACGCAGCTGAATTCAGGGGAGAGAAAATGATCCTTATTCTCCCCAGCTGAACACTCCTCCCATTAGCTTAAGACATTTTTAAGCCCCTTTCACACGTCTGTGTCTCCGGTACGTGTGGTGACATTTTTCACACATATCGGAGACAGGTACACACGTAGACCCATTCAAATGAATGGGTCTGTGCACATGTCAATGTGTTTCCACGGACCGTGTGTCCGTGGGTAAAACACGCTGACATGTCAGTTTTTTACAGTCATCATGGACGGCAAAATGTCCTGCACACGTGCACACGGAGAACACACATTGATGTCCTCCATGTGACACGGACAGCCACCAGGGAAGAAGCACTATTGTAAGTGCTGTTCCCAGGCGGCTGGTGCTGAAGCCGGCTGACATTCTCCCCTGCTCTGCCAGCGAGCAGAGGAGAATGATGAGCGCTATATTAAAGTCCAAACTACAGCAGGTGGGGCTTTTGGGACTGTTACTCCCATCATCTGACACCTGCTGTAGCTAATAACAGTAACAGTAGGTGCGAATGATCCGGGTATTCCACAGCCCCCACCTGCTTTCGTTTGGACTTTAATATAATGCTCATCATTCTCCTCTGCTCGCCGGCAGAGCACGGGAGAATGAAGACAGCCAGCTTCAGCACCAGCCGCCAGGGAACAGTGCTTACTGTAGCGCTTCTTCCCCAGCAGCTGTCCGTGTGGTACTGATGCGGCACACGGGTGGCACACGGTTGCCACACGTAGTACACACACGGACATCTCCGGTACCGTTTTTTCCGGTACTGGAAATATATGGAAGTGTGAAAGAGGCCTTAAATAGAGCTTGATCCTTCCTTCCCATATAATTGTAGGCTTTTAGCCTTGGAGAGGCATCATGTTAGGTTTAAGGTCCCAACAAAGGGATACAACTTGCTATTGGGCTCATATGAATTGACCAATTTGGTGCACTAAGTTCCTACATTTTTAACATGTTTTCTATAGCAGTAATGCAGTTCCAATTTCATACATTCAATGTTACCATATTATAGCGTTTCAGAGTGCAGCTTAAAGTGTTAATTGGCTGTGCTATGCCATGTGATGTCATAGCTGCATGGCAATATGGAGAAGCATTGCGGCCTCATCTGAGGTCATATGAGCCTTCTCTGGCTGCTGCAAATTTCTGCTATGTGTAGAATTACAGCAGGCATTTTTAAAGAGATTACCATTAGGGTTAATAATTATCAAATGACAATTTGTTTGAATTTTCCTGTATCTGCTATTTTTTTAAAATATGACACAAATTGAATTTTCATTGTATCAATTCACTGATCTCTGATACCAGTCCCTGCCCCCTCACACATTAAATATAATTTCATGAAAAGCCAAGAAATGGGCTCTCTGCATTGGCCATCCCGACATGTTAGAAGGGAGCTGGACAACAAGCCAATCAAACAAAGAATCCCTCCTAGCTGGAATCACCCACAAATGGTAGCGCCCAAATGTCAATTCATTCATGAATGTTGAGGAAGAATAAAATGGAATGGCACAATAAATAATTGTAAGAAACAATGTTGCAGAATTCTTAGTTAACGGGGAATTCAGTGCAAACTACTCTGTAAAAAATAGGAGACATGCTAAAGTAATCTCCACAACAACACATAACATAACTTTATGTTCACTGCAGAAAGCACTTGTGTAAAGCAATGTCCCACTGGGACATACAATACAAGCGAAGAAGCAGATGGGATGACACTCGGCTTCTGTTCCGCATGCCACCAGGTATGCACAACATGCCATGGAGGATCAGCCAAGGACTGTGATGTGTGTGCTTCTGGATACTACAAATTGCTTCACCTCTGCATACTACATTGCCCCTCTGGGTAAGTACATTGATGTGTTCTAATGTTCTAGTAGCTTATGTGAACTGTCATCAATGCTAATAACTACCGCTTTGCATATTCACTTACCTTACATATGTAGCATCAAGTCACGTTATGTTCGGTCTGCTGCTTGTGATATGTATATTTCATTACTGGTTAATTCATGTGTCCCTGTGTTTCTAATTATACTTGAGGAAATATGGCAAGTCTATTTCATTGTTTCAAGTGAAATGGGCTGAAAAGCAATACCGACCTCAGTAACTTCTAAAAGTTTGGAGTTTTGCTATGTACGGCAGTGTAAGTAATGAAGTAAGTGCACTGCCGCTTCATAGATTACAATGGCCATTTCAAACACTTGACTGGTGGGGGTGCCAAGAATAAGACAAGAATCAGACATTATTTTTAAAGAACCCAGATGATACCCTTTTAACCCCTTACCTACAATTGACGTAATATTCCGTCCATGTGACCCTGGACCTAATTACCATGGATGGAATATTACGTCACCGCGATCAGCGGCGCCCACGTGGTGAGCGCCGCTGATCGCGGCCAAGTGTCAGCTAATCATCATAGCTGACACCCGGCACAATGTGTCAGGGGCGGTCACGGACCGCCCCCGACACGTTAACCCCTTGCACACCGCGATCAAACACGATCGCGGTGTACCGGGGGTTAAAGGAAAGCATCGGCAGGGAGGGGGCTCCCTCCTTGCTTCCCTGAGCCCCCCACAGCAGCGCAATGTGCAGCGCTGCTGCTGGGGGGACTCCTTTCCTGCAGGTCCCCGGATCCATAATGGCAACGGGGACCTCCGGGGGCCTGCAGGAAGCTGGCTTCCTCAGTGCCTGCAAAGCGCAGGCATGAGGAAGCCTGTGCAGTGCCTGTGACAGATCGCTGATCTGTCACAGTGATCTGTAATGTGACAGATCAGCGATCTATCACAGGACAGTTATGTCCCCCCTGGGACATTGTAATAAAGTAAAAAAAAAAAAAAAGTGTAAAAATAATTAAAAAAAATCGCTAAATAAATTAAAAAAAAAAAAAAATATTCCCCAATAAATTCATTTTTTGGAAATAAAAAAAACACAATAAAAGTACACATATTTGGTATTTCCGCGTCTGTAACGACCCACCCTATAAAACTGTCCCAATAGTTAACCCCTTAAGCGAACCCCTTAAAAAATAAAAATAAAAAACGAAGCAAAAAATAATGATTTATTATTATACCGCCGAGCAAAAAGTGCAATAACGCGCGATCAAAAAGACGCATATAAATATCCATGGTACCACTTAAAACGTCATCTTGTCCCGCAAAAAACGAGCTGCCATACAGCATAATCAGCGAAAAAATAAAAAAGTTATAGCTCGCAGAATAAAGTGATGCAAAAATAATTATTTTTTATATAAAATTGTTTTCATTGCATAAAAGCGCCAAAACATAAAAAAAGACCTAAATAAGGTATTGCTGTAACCGTACCGACCCGAAGAATAAAACCGCTTTATAAATTTTACCGCACCCAGAACGGCGTAAACGCACCACCCAAAAAAAATTCATGAAACGCTGGTTTTTGTAAATTCTGCGTCCCAAAAAACAAAATAAAAAGCGATCAAAAAATGTCACATGCCCGAACATGATACCAATAAAAGTGTCAACTCGTCCCACAAAAAATAAGACCTCACATGACTCGGTGGGTCAAAATATGGAAAAATTATAGCTCTCAATATGTGGTGATGCAAAAACTATTTTTACAATAAAAAGCGTCTTTTAGCGTGCGACAGCTGCCAAACATAAAAACCGCCATAAATAGTAAATCAAACCCCCCGTTATCACCCCCTTAGTTAGGGAAAAATAATAAAATTAAAAAAATGTATTTATTTCCATTTTCCCATTAGGGTTAGGGCTAGGGTTAGGGTTAGGGCTAGGGCTAGGGTTAGGGTTAGGGCTAGGGTTAGGGTTAGGGTTAGAATTGGGGGTTTCCACTATTTGCGCACATCAGGTGCTCTCCAAACGCAACATGGCGTCTGATCTCGATTCCAGCCAATTCTGCGTTGAAAAAGTCAAATGGTGCTCCTTCCCTTCCAAGCTTTGCCATGCACCCAAACAGTGTTTTACCCCCTCATGTGGGGTATCAGCCTAATCAGGACAATTTGCAAAACAACTTTTGGGTTTCTATTTCTCCTGTTGCCCTTAGGAAAATAAAAATTTGGGGGCAAAAATATCATTTTTGTGGAAAAAAAATATTTTTTTATTTTCACGCCTGGGCGTTATAAACTTCTGTGAAGCACTTGGGGGTTCAAAGTTCTCACCACACATCTAGATAAGTTCCTTAGGGGGTCTAGTTTCCAAAATGGTGTCATTTGTGGGGGGTTTCCACTGTTTTGGTACATCAGGGGTTTTCCAATTGCGACATGATGTCCGATCTCAATTCCAGCCAAAAACGTCAAATGGCGCTGCTTCCCTTCCGAGCTTTGCCATGCGCCCAAATAGTGGCTTACCCCCACATGTGGGGTATCAGCGTACTCAGGACAAATTGCACAATAACTTTTAGGGTCCTGTTACCCTTGGGAAAATAAAAATTGGGGTGAAAAGATCATTTTTGTGGAAAAAATATGATTTTTTAATTGTACCGCTGTACGTTATAAAATTCTGTAAAGCCCTTGTGGGTTCAAAGTTCTCACCACATATCTAGATAAGTTCCTTGGGGGGTCTAGTTTCCAAAATGGGGTCACTTGTAGGGGGTTTCCACTGTTTAGGTACATCAGGGACTCTCCAAACGTGACATGGCGTCCGATCTGAATTCCAGCCAATTTTGCATTGAAAAAGTCAAACGGCGCTCCATCCATTCTGAGCTCTGCCATGCGCCGAAACAGTAGTTCCCCCCACATATCAGGTATCAGCGTACTCAGGACAAATTGCACAATAACTTTTGCAGTCCAATTTCTCCTGTTACCCTTGGTAAAATAAAAAAATTGAACCTGAAGTGTTTTTTTTGTGAAAAAAAGTTAGATGTTCATTTTTTTTAAATATTCAAAAAAATTCCTGTGACGCACCTAAAGTGTTAATAAACTTCTTGAATGTGGTTTTGAGCACCTTAAGGGGTGCAGTTTTTAGAATGGTGTCACTTTTGGGTATTTTCTATCATATAGACCCCTCAAAGTGGCTTCAAATGTGATGTGGTCCTAAAAATAAAATGGTGTTATAAAAATGAGAAATCGCTGGTCAACCCTTTAACCCTTATAACTTCCTAACAAAAAAAAATTTTGGTTCCAAAATTGTGCTGATGTAAAGTAAACATGTGGGAAATGTTAGTTATCAAGTTTTTTGTGTGCCGTAGCTCTGTGATTTAAGGGCATAAAAATTCAAAGTTGGAAAATTGCGAAATTTTCAAAATTTTCGCCAAATTTCCGTTTTTCTCACAAATAAACGCAAGTTATTTGAATGAAATTTTACCACTAACATGAAGTACAATATGTCACGAGAAAACAATGTCAGAATCACCGGGATCCATGGAAGCGTTTCAGAGTTATTACCTCATAAAGGGACAGTGGTCAGAATTGTAAAAATTGGCCCGGGAGTTAACGTGCAAACCACCCTTGGTAGCGAAGGGGTTAAGATGACTCTACCTAGTTATGAATGCATGCAAGTAAGTACAGAATACAAATGGATAAAACAAGGGGGGTAATGAACCCTGCCTTGATGTGCTGACAATATGTGTCAGACTAGGTTCATATATCTGTGTTTTGGAGTCAGATGATGGACTGTAATGCAACAGACTTGCACATATACCTGTATGAGGCTACTGAATTCACATTGGGAGGCCTGCAGATGGTCTGTGCATGGCAGTCGATACTCAGACCCTGAAAGATGTATGTGTGAATCCGGCCTTACAGTACAGTGGGGGATTTCACTGACATATATGAAAACTCACTATACATATGCATGCCAACAAATATTTGTGATGTGCAGAAATAGATATATAAAGATAATCAATACAAAAATTACACTGAGAACCTGTATTGTATATGTGTCACATGTTTATGTATTCAGAATTAGGGATGGACGAACCCGAAAGGTAAAGTTTGGGGTCTGTACTGAACAGCTAGGGTCCGTGCACAAACCCTGAACAAGGATTTATCCTTGTAGTCCATGTTACTGTTTGCATTCGACAGATGAAACAACCAGTGTTTAACATGCTGTCATACAGTATGTGTGACAGAGCAAGAAATACTGGCTCAGACCGGTAGTAAGTTTTTTAGAGAGCTGTACTTCCCATGCTGTCATACAGTTGACAGCGTGTGAGCCAGCGGCTGTGACTGACGGTAAAATGGTTGCCGCCGGTCATAGGCATCGGCTGATGAGAGTACTACTCTCATCATCCTACACATAGTCTCACTGATAGCAGCAAGTACAGGCGTACAATGATGAGTATTCATCAGCCTGTGACTGTGCAATAAATAAATAAAATAAAAAAATGGCCTGGAGTCCCCTTTATTCGTGATAACCAATGCAGGCAAAACTGGCAGCTGCGGGCTGCAGCCCTCATCTGTCAGCGTTTTCCTGGCTGGTTATCAAAAATAGAGGGGTCCTCTTGCCATTTTTTAAAATTTAAATTATTTGAATAAATAATTTAAAAAAAAACTATGGGGTGTCCCCCCATTTTTGACAGCCAGCCTGGGGCTGGTATTCTCAGACTGGAAAGGGGCCTTGGATATTGGCCCTCTCCAGCCTACAAATAGCAGCCCGCAGCCACCCCACAAAAAAAACGCATCTATTATATGCACCAGTTCTGGTGCTTTGCCCTGCTCTTCCCACTTGTTTCAGCGCTGTGGCAAGTGGGGTAATATTTGAGGAGTTGATGTCAGCTTTGTAATGTCAGATGACATCAAGTTTGGGGGTTAGTAATGGAAAGGTGTCTGTAACATGCCCCTATAAATAACCCCATAATCCAAAGTAAAAGAGACACACACACACGAAAAAGTCCTTTAACCCTTTCGCGCCAGAGCCTGTTTTTGCCTTTGTGACCGGGACAATTTTTTCAATTCTGACCAGTGTCATTTTATGAGGTCATAATTATAGAACGCTTCAACGGATCCTGGTGATTCTGACATTGTTTTCTTGTGACATATTGTACTTTATGATAGTGGTAAAATTTCTTTGATATGATTTGTGTTTATTTGTAAAAAAAAAAATGGAAATTTGGTGAAAATTTAGCAATTTTCAAACTTTTAGTTTTTATGCCCTTAAATCAGAGTCATATCGCATAAAATAGTTAATAAACAACATTCCACATATGTCTACTTTACATCAGCACAATTTTTGAAACATAGTTTTTTGTTAGGAAATTATAAGGGTTAAAATTTGACCAGCGATTTCTCATTTTTCCAACCAAATTTACAAAACCGTTTTTTTGGGACCACCTCACATTTGAAGTGAGTTTGACAGAAAATACCCAAAAGTGACACCATTCTAAAACCTGCACCCCTCAAGGTGCTCAAAACCACATTCAAAAAGTTGATTAACCTTTTACGTGCTTCACAGGAACTGAAGCAATGTGGCAGGAAAAAATGAACATTTAACTTTTTTTAACAAAAATTTTACTTCAGAACCAATTTTTTTTTTTCATAAGTGTAAAAAGAGAAAATGAACCACAAATTTTTTTGTGCAATTTCTCCTGAATACTTCAATACCCCAAATGTGGGGGTAAACCACTGTTTGGGCTCACAGCAGAGCTCGGAAGGGAAGGAGCGCCGTTTGACTTTTTCAATGCAGAATTGGCTGGAATTGAGATCGGATGCCATGTCGCATTTGGAGAACACTTGATGTGCCTAAACAGTGGAAACCCCCAAAAGTGACACCATTTTGGAAACTAGACCTCCCAAGGAACTTATCTAGATGTGTGGTGAGCACTTTGAACCCCCAAGTGCTTCACAGAAGTTTATAACGTAGAGCCGTGAAAATGAAAAATCATATTTTTTCTACAAAAATGATCTTTTCTCCCCAAAATTTTTATTTTCCCAAGGGTAATAGGAGAAATTAGACCCCCAAAGTTGTTGTGCCATTTGTTCTGAGTACGCCGATACCCCATATGTTGGGGGTAAACCACTGTTTGGGCGCACGGCAGAGCTCGGAAGGGAAGGAGCGCCGTTTGACTTTTTCAATGAAGAATTGGCTGGAATTGAGATTGAACGCCATGTCGCACTTGCAGAGCCCCTGATGCACCTAAACAGTAGAAACCCCACAAGTGACCCCATTTTGGAAACTATACCACCAAGGGAACTTATCTAGATGTGTGGTGAGCATTTTGAACCCCCAAGTGTTTCACTAAAGTTTATAATGTAGAGCCGTGAAAATAAAAAAACATTTTTTTCCACAAAAATGATTTTCAGCCCCCAATTTTTTATTTTCTCAAGGGTAACAGGAGAAATTGGACCCCAAAAGTTGTTGTCCAATCTGTCCTGAGTATGCTGGTACCCATACCCCATATGTGGAAGAAATCTACTGTTTGTGCACACCGTGGGGCTCGGAAGGGAAGTAGTAACGTTTTGGAATGCAGACTTTGATGGAATGGTCTGCGGGCATCATGTTGCATTTGGAGAGCCCCTGATGTGCCTAAACAGAAGAAACCCCCCACAAGTGACCCCATTTACGAAACTAGACCACCCAAGGAACTTATCTAGATGTGTGGTGAGCACGTTGAACTCCCAAGTGTTTTTCCTTCGACTCATTGGGGGACACAGGTACTGTGGGTGTATTCTACCGCCACCTGGAGGCTGACACTAAGTAAACAACACAAGGTTAGCTCCTCCTCCGCCGTATACACCCTCGCCCTGATCGCGTGACCAGTTTTATGCTTAGTGTCCTTTGGAGGCACACATGTCTGGTTTTCTCCAGACTTCTTTTTTTTCCTATGAAGATAAGACAGGGGCGACGGACCCTATTGAAAGGGTCCGATCTCCCCAAACCATCAACAGGCGAGCACGTGTGAGTATCGTCTCCACGTATCATTTCCCGCACTGTGGGACATATCTGGGCCATTTTCCCCAGACTTTTTTTTCTCTCGCTTTTGCTATGAAGATAAGACAGGGGCAACGGATCCTATTGAAAGGGTCCGATTTCCTCAAACAATCAACGGGCGAGCACGTGCGAATATCCCTTCACGTATCCTCTCCCGCGACGTGGGACATGAGGCCGGACTTAGCCCTGACCACCCCTAGGTCTGGAAGCCATGGGCTGTACAGAGGGACAAGACAGTCTGAACGGCCCCCACTGCTCCACCAACGCTAGATGGTGGTGCTGCAAGGCGGCGGACGGTCCCTCTCCTCAGCCCTGGAAGGAGGACGGAGCTAGGGTGCCTGCACCGTCCTGGATATTCACCCCCCTTCCCTCTACCTGATCGGAGAAGTTGTCAGCGTCTAGAGGGCATGGATGGGATGGCCTGGGAGGGCCCTGCGGCAGCGTCCAGAGTGCTGGAGCCCTTAGCTTCATGCGTCAGCTCGGCAGGACTGAAAGTTAGGCCCCCTCCCCTTCCTCCCCTAGCGGCGTAGCCGTGCCTGATGCCAGGTCCGACGCGGGCTCCGGCCATGGTTTGCGGCAGCCTACCCACCCGCCGCCACCCTTTGGCGGGCGGACACTAAAAATCCAGCCCGCTGCTTCGGCCTGTGGTAGGCCGCGGCCGGAAGTCCCGCCCTCCCTGCGCGACATCTCTTCTGGCGGCCCACCCTCCGGAGCCTGGGCGGGCGCTGGATAAATTGAGCCCCCGGCTTCGCGTCAGGGTAGGCAGCAACCGAGGGAGCACATCGGTGAGGAGAAACAGCACGTATGGGGGGACACAGGACCGGGTAAGTGCGGTCCTGATGGCAGGAGGCCTTGCTACGAACAATCGAGGGGTGCTCTCTCCCCCCCACTTCCTCTAGCAGAGCAGTATTGAGACTGGCAGATACAATATGGCTGGTAAGGGGAAAACGCACACGTTCCTATACGCTGCATGCATCTCCTGTAGGGCCTCGTTTCCGCGGGCACAGAGTAATAAATTTTGCGAAGCCTGCAACTCCAAACGCGCCCTGGAGCCCTCCCCTGAGACTGAGCCCAGTGATCTAACTTCTCCGGAATGGGCCCTATCACTATCGCAGTCTATGGCAGCGCTTACGAAGGCGATCGAGTCTCTTCACGCTCCAGATAGGGGCAAGGATAGTGGCTCGCTTATCTGGGAGGGGTCCACCACCTCACAAGAGCCTCCGGGCTGCAGGGGCCGCTCTCACTCCAGGCAGACGCAAAGAAAAAGAACCCACACAGCATCTCCCGGCCCATCCAGTGCCTCGGCATCCGTGAGTTCGGCATCACGCTCTCCTTCACCAGTAGTCGGGAGCGGGCAGAGTTCAGATTATAACTCAAATGAGCGGCTAGACCTAGATACCCCGGGGTGTCGAGAAACAGTCGACAGCCTCATCGAAGCGGTAAATCAGACTTTGGGGATGGAGGATGACGTCACCTTGGCCTAAGGCCATAAGGTATCCTTTAAACGAGCTAAGCGACCGCATAGAGTGTTTGGCACTCACCCAGAGTTTGAGGACATAGTGCAGCGTCACAGGGAACGGCCGGATAGGCGTTTCTCGGGCCAGAAGACGATAGAGGCAAGATATCCGTTTGCCCCGGAGCTTTGTAAGAAATAGGCGGAATCCCCAGTGATGGATTCACCAGTGTCACGCTTGGCCTCGAAAACCTTGCTATCTGTACCTAGTGGTTCTTCTATTAAGGACCCCACTGATCGGCTCATAGAGAGTTTGGCTCACTCACTTTTTGAAGAGTCAGGATCAGTACTCTCTCCCTCGTTCGTGGCGACGTGGGTAGCCAAGGCCATGATGTCATGGTTGGAGTCATTGAACAAAGTCTTGCAGGATAAAGACCTGCCTACGGAGGTATCAGAGATCGCGAGTCAGATCGCTATGGCTGGTGACTACTTGATCAACGCTTCCTTGGATGCGACCAATTGTGCGGCACTTGCGGCCGCAAACGCGGTAGCCATTAGGAGAGCTCTATGGTTAAGGACATGGCGGGCCGATTCAATTTCCAAGAAGTCCTTGACTTCCCTGCCTTATCAGGGTGGCCGCCTGTTCAGGGAAAAGTTTGACCAACTCATCTCTGATGCTACAGGGGGAAAAAGCAGCTTCCTCCCGCAACGAAAGGTCAAAACAGCCGCTTCGCCAGGCTCAGGCACGGTTTCAGGCAACCCCAGGTGGACGGCAGCGGCCAGTTCTGCTGCTCCAAGTCGCTCCAACCAGGATAGGGAGCGACAGGTCTCATATAGAGCCAACCCATTGGGGAGAATGCGTGCTCGCCTGCCCAGGTCGAGGGGAATCAGGTCCCAGAGACCCTCAGCTAAATGACTTGGGCGACATCAGCAGAGTAGGCGGCCGCCTGCTCCAGTTTCGCCATGTCTGGGTCACGGTAGCATGCGACTCATGGGTGGTGGAACTGGTGTCCTCAGGGTGCAAGATAGAGTTTATCAAGTATCCCCCAAAACAATTTTTTCTGTCCTGACTTCCCAGGGTGGAGCCCCGGGCAAGGGCGTTGCTTGGGGCCATCAATTCACTCCAGCACAACAGAGTCATTGTTCCCATACCAGAGCACGAGAAGGCTCAGGGTTTATATTCCAATCTGTTTGCGGTCCTCAAAAAGGACGGGACAGTCAGGCCAGTTTTGGACCTGAAGCTCCTGAACAGGTTCATCAGGATCAAACATTTCCGAATGGAATCTCTCCATTCAGTTATATCGGCCATGGGGCAAGGAGAATACTTGGCCTCTATCGACATCCAGGATGCCTACCTGCACGTCCCCATTTTTCCTCCGCATCAGAGGTTTCTACATTTCGCCACCAATGGGTAACATTTCCAGTTTGCAGCACTGCCCTTCGGGCTAGCCACCGTCCCCAGAGTGTTCACAAAGGTATTGGCAGTCGCTATAGCTGTCTTACACTCTTGGGGCATAGTCGTCCTACCATACTTAGATGACCTCTTGTATAAGGGCCCCTCGTTTCGGGCATGCGAGGAGAATGTCAGCATTATGCTGGATACCCTCTCCCGCTTAGGGTGGTTGGTCAACAGGAAAAAATCATCCCTTGTCCCACCCCAGAGGATTTCCTTTTTAGGGATGATCTTCGACACCTCCTGAGGGTTGGTAATTCTCCCTCAAGACAAAGCCCTAGCGCTCCAGCAAGGAGTCCAGAAGCTTCTACAGCCAGTCCCACACACCATTCGGTTTGGGATGAGAGTATTAGGGAAGATGGTGGCAGCAATGGAAGCGATTCTGTTTGCCCAATTTCATCTTCGCCCCCTACAGCACGCCCTCTTGTCATCTTGGGAACAGAACCCGTTCATGCTCGATCATTAGTGCCGGCTATCATCTCAGGTCAGACAGTCACTAGAGTGGTGGACGATCAGGTCCTCCCTTCTTCAAGGGGAAACCCTTTCTCCCAGATCAATGGCTAGTGGTCACAACCGACGCCAGCCTCCTCGGCTGGGGAGCAGTTTTCCACCACCACACGGCCCAGGGGCAATGGTCGCATCAGGAAGCACGCCTTCCGATCAACTTGTTGGAAATACGAGCACCTTCTAGCAGGGCGTCCCGTCCGGATTCAATTGGACAACGCCACGGTGGTGGCTTACGTAAATCATCAAGGGGGCACTCACAGCAGGGCAACTATGTGCGAGGTGGGACACGTGCTTCACTGGGCCGAGAGGAACCATTCGGTAATATCGGCGGCCCACATCCCGGGCCTGGAAAATTGGGCGGCGGACTTCCTCAGCCGGCAGGGGGTCGCATCTGGGGAATGGTCTCTACACTCCGAGGTCTTCCAGCAGATTTTCCAATGGTGGGGAACACAGGATGTGGATCTGATGGCCTCCAGGGTCCCCATGTTCGTCGTTCGGTCTCGGGACCCGCGAGCGATCGCTGTGGATGCGTTGGTTCTGCCATGGAAGATCAGAACAGAAGGGGTTCCAGCGATTCTGCTGGCCCCAGACTGGCCCCATCGGGCTTGGTACGCAGATCTAGTGCATCTGCTCGCCAACGTCCCATGGCGACTTCCATAACGCCCAGATCTACTGTCCCAGGGCCCGATCTTCCACCCGGACTCAGGGGCCCTGTGTTTGACAGCATGGCCGTTGAATCTTGGATTCTGACCCAGGCGGGGTTTGGGCGTGAGGTGATCGCTACAATGGTTAGCGCTCGGAAGCCTACCTCAGCGAGAATTTACCATCACGCCTGGAAGGTCTTCTTTGCTTGGTGTCGAGATCGTGGTTTTTCTCCACTGACATTCTCTATCCCCAACATCTTGGCCTTTCTCCAGTCAGGCCTAGAATCAGGATTGGCCCCGAGCTACCTTAGGAGACAGATATCGGCGTTGTCCATCCTTTTCCAGGGAAATATTGCTGCCAATATGTAGGTGAGGACTTTCATCCAGGGGGTCTCCCACTTGGTACTGCCCTATAGGGTGCCCCTGGACACCTGGGACTTTAACCTGGTCCTGAGTGTTCTGCAGGAAACTCCATTAGAAACGCTACAAGATATTTCTCTGTCGTACCTTTCCTGGAAGGTGGCATTCTTGGTAGCCATAACATCTCGGAGTTAGCGGCCCTGTCTTGCCGGGCTCCGTTTCTCACCTTCTACAAGGATAAAGTGGTGCTTAGACCAGCTCTCCCCTTTCTGCCGAAGGTTGTGTCCTCATTCCAGATTAATGAGGATATTGTCTTACCCTCGTTTTGTCCAGTGCCAGAACATCATGTAGAAAAAGCTCTTCGCACGTTAGACCTGGTGAGAGCACCCAGGAGGTACGTGTCGCGGATGGCACCCTTTCATCAGACGGACACGCTGTTCATGCTTCCTGAGGGGCGCAGGAAGAGACTCGCAGCCTCAAAGTCGACCATAGCCAGATGGATCCGTCTAACTATTCAGGAGGCCTACCGCATCAGGGGTGCGCCGGTTCCAGCAGGGATCAAAGCACACTCTACTCGGGCGGTGGGCCCCTCTTGGGCACTTAGGCACCAGGCTTCGATGGAACAGGTGTGCAAGGCAGCAACCTGGTCCAGCCTGCACACATTTACTAAACATTACAATGTCTATGCTCAGGCTTCGTCAGATGTGAGCCTAGGTAGAAGGATTCTCCAAGCAGCGGTAGCGCACCTTTAGACATGAGGTGCATGCAGCTTGGATTGGTGAGTCAACTTCCCACCCAGAGACTGCTTTAGGATGTCCCACAGTACCTGTGTCCCCCAATGAGACGAAGGAGAAACATGGATTTTTGTGATAACTCACCGTAAAATCCTTTTCTCCGAGACGCTCATTGGGGGACACAGCACCCACCCTGTTAGCCAGTTTGGCTCTTGTTTATTTAATTAAGGTGCATTTTTTGTTGATGTCAGAGTGGTTCTTTTCCAGACATATTGTTATCTGCATTAAGGCTGTTTTTTTGTTATTCTTCTACTGCTTTTGCACTAAACTGGTTTCCGCCCGCAATCAGGGCGAGGGTGTATACGGCGGAGGAGCAGCTAACCTTGTGTTGTTTACTTAGTGTCAGTCTCCAGGTGGCGGTAGCTTACACCCACAGTACCTGAGTCCCCCAATGAGCGTCTCTGAGAAAAGGATTTTACTGTGAGTTATCACAAAAATTCATGTTTCACTAAAATTTGTAATGTAGAGCCATGAAAATAAAAAAATCATTTTTTTTCCACAAAAATGATCTTTTAGCCCGAATTTTTTTTTTTTTTGCTGAACAGATATCAGTCCATTTTTATCACTACCTATAACCATTTATCACTTGGTATAACAAGTAGCAGCATTGCTTCGGGACCTTATGTGCATAAGTCCAATTCCAATTTTTTATTTTTACAAGAGAAACAGGATACCCCATATGTGAGGGTAAACCACTGTTTGGTTGCACGGCAGAGCTAGGAAGGGAAGGAGGACCGTTTAACTTTTTCAATGCAGAATTAGCTGGAATTGAGATCGGACGCCATGTCGTGTTTGGAGAGCCCCTGATTTGCCCAAACAGTGGAAACCCACCAATTCTAATTCCAACCCTAACCCTAACCCCAAACCTAACCATAACCCTAACCACAACCCTAACACCAACACACCCCTAACCCTAATACAACCTTAACCCTAACTATAGCCCTAACCCCAAAATACCCCTAACCCTAATCCAAACTCTAACCATAACACTTACCACAAAAATAACCCTAACACACTCCTAACCCTAATCCCAACCCTAACCCTAGCCCCAACTCTAACCTTAATTTTAGCCTCAATCCTAACCCAAACTTTCGTCCCAACCCTAACCCTAACTTTAGCCTAACACTAGCTCTAACTTTAGCCTATCCCTAACCCTAACTTTAGCCTAACCCTAACCCTAACTTTAGTCTAACCCTAACCCTATCTTTAGCCTAACCCTAACTTTAGCCTAACAATAACCCTAACTTTAGCCTAACAATAATCCTAACTTTAGCCTAACCCTAACCCTAACTTTAGCCTAACCCTATCCCTAACTTTACCCTAACCCTAACAGTAACTCTAACTATACCACTAACCCTAACAGTAACCCTAACTATAGCACTAACCCTAACCCTAACTATAGCACTAACCCTAACCTGCCGTATCTATTTTTTTAACTTTATGACAAGATCGCTGACTGGCACAGCTGTTGCTAGCAGCACTTATCACACTATTTCTCCTCTAATCTCTCACTGACAGGAGATCAGAGGAGAAACAGTGTTACTATGAGGCAGATTGCCAGGAAAGTTCATTGCTACAACAAACTTTCCCAGTGATCTCTCTCATTGACTGGTGTGACGCTGAAGTCATCAGGACCTGAACTAATTAGGTCTCGATGAGGTCCGGGGTCACAGGAAGCATTGTGCGCCGGGATTCCCTCGTTATAAGATACGTGGGGTCCTCATCAGCACAAAACCGCTGACCATAGACAACGTCGGCGCTGCACAAAGCCTTGCTAGCGTCGATGTTTATCTACCATCGGCGGTCCTGAAGCGGTTAATTGTACAAAACACACATTAAAAAATCAAATCTTCTATTTGAAATAAACACTCCCCACTTTCTTTTACCCATTTATTACTGTAAAATTAAAAATAAAAAAGCACCATATTCCTCACCTGTCCAATGACAATCCATTTGTCCCACAAAGAGGCCAACTCTACTTAATCTGGATTGCATGGCTGAGCATGGCTGAGCGGTGGTATAATGCGAATCCAGCCGTGAATCCAGAAGAAACTGATAGACACCTCTACTAACCAATGGGCTTCATGTCAGCTTACATTACAAAGCTGAGATCAACTCCATAAATATTACTCTCATTGCCACTGCACCAGGGCAAGTGGGAAGAGTCAGGTAAAGCACCAGAATCTAATAGATAAGCCTTTTATGGGGAGGTTGCAGGTTATTTTTAGGCTGGGGACAGCCAATATCCATGGACCCTACTTTGCCTGAGAATACCAGCCCCCAGCTGTCTGCTTTAACTTGGCTTATCAAAAATAGGGGGAACCTCATGCTGTTTTTTTAAAATATTTATTTCAATAATAAAAATAAATGTCAGGGGGACACCTCTATTTTTGATAATCAGCCAAGATAAAGCTGACAGCTGGAGGTTGCAGCCCACAGCAGTGAGCTTTACTTGTGCTAATTATCAAGAATAAGGGAGACCCCAAGTCTTTTTTCATTTTTTTCACATGCTGCGCCAGAGCTTACTGTACATGTATATGAATAAATAATTGATAAAAATGGCAAGGGGTCTCCCTTAATTTTCCTAACCATCTGAGAGAAAGCTGATACCTGGGGCTAGTGTTATTATTCTGGGAAGGTGTCAATATCCGTGAAGCTTCCTAGGCTATTAATATTATCTCACAGCTGTCTGCGCAGCCTTTAGTATTTAGTAACGGAGGGACCACCCACCAAAAAAGACATGGGTTCCTCCTAATATTACTAAATATCAAAGACTAAACAGACAGCTGCAGGCTGATATTAAAAAGCTGTGTAGTATTAAACATGCATAGGACGCCAGTCACACAGATGCGTGTGATGCAGTGATGCTTAATTTTACACAGCCACCCCCTACATAGAATCATAGAATCGTAGAGTTGGAAAGCAGGATTCCCTAAATCATCCCAGACAGATGTCTGTCCAGCCTCTGTTTGAAGACTTCTATTGAAGGAGAACTCACCACCTCAAAAAGTTTTTTCTAATATCTAATCTGTGTCTCCTCCCATTCAGTTTCTTCCCATTGCTTCTAGTCTTTCCTTGTGCAAATGAGAATAAAGATGATCCTTCTACAATGTGACAGCCCTAGAGATATTTGTAGACAGCTATTAAGTCTCCTCTCAGTCTTCTCTTCTGCAAGCTAAACATTCCCAAATCCTGCAACCTTTCCTCATAAGACAGGGTTTGCAGACCGGTCACCATTCTGGTCGCTCTTTTCTGAACTTGCTCCAGTTTGTTGATGTCTTTTTTAAAATGTGGCGCCCAAAACTGGACACAGTATTCCAGATGAGGTCTGACCAAAGAGGAGTAGAGGGCAATAATGACTTCACGTGATCTAGACTTTATGCTTCTGTTAATACATCCTAGAATTGCATTTGCCTTTTTTTGCTGCTGCATCACACTGTTGGCTCATATTCAGTCTGTGATCTATTAGTATACCCAAGTCTTTTTCACATGTGCTGTTGCTTAACCCTATTCCTCCCATTCTGTATATGCTTTTTTCATTTTTATTGCCCAGATGTAGTACTTTGCATTTTTCCCTGTTAAAAACCATTCTGTTAGTTGCTGCACACTGCTCCAGTTTATTTATATCTTTTTGAATCCTCTCTCTCTTCTCTAGTATTAGCTATCCCTCCTAGCTTTATGTCATCAGCAAATTTAATCAGATGGTGAACAATACAGGGCCCATGACAGAGCCCTGTGGTACCCCACTTGAGACATTCTTCCAACTGGTGTGCAGCCATTTACGACCACTCTTTGCGTCCGATCACTAAGCCAGTTATGAATCCACCTAACAGTTGCCTTGTCCATTCCACACTTTGTCAAATGCTTTGCTGAAGTGAAGATATACTATATCTACAGCTTTTCCCTGATCCACCCAATCAGTGATTCTGTCATAGAAGGAAATTAAGTTAGTCTGACATGACTTATTAGTTACAAACCCATGCTGACTCTGTTTAATCACTTCATTCTTATCCAGGTATTGACATACATGTTGTTTAATAATATGTTCAAAGAACTTTCCTGGTATAGAAGTCAGACTCACCGGCCTATAGTTGCCTGGGTCCACCTTCTTCCCCTTTTTGAAGATAGGAACAACATTTGCTCTTCTCCAGTCTTTTGGGACTTCTCCTGTTCTCCAAGAATTTTCAAAGATTATGGAGAGGGGTTCAGAAATTTCTTCTGCTATCTCCTTCAGTACTCTGGGGTGTAATTCATTTGGACCTGGAGACTTGAATTCATTTAGGTTAGCTAAGTGTTTCCTCACTATCTTTCTGTTTCTAGATATCCTGGATTCTTCTATTCCGTTAATAGGACAGTGAACAACAGTTGATGCTACATTTCCTTTCTGAGAGAAAACAGATGCAAAATAGGAATTTAAAACTTCGGCCTTCTCAACATCCTGTCTTACCATTTCATCATTTTCATCCTGTAAAAATCCTATAGCATCTTTGACTTTTCTTTTACTTTTAACATATCCCCAAAATCCTTTATTATTGCTTTTGATGTCTCTTGCAAGCCTCAATTCATTGTCAGCTTTAGTAATCTGATTTGTGCCCTGCAAGTTCTGAAAACAGCATTATATTCTTCTTTAGATATGCCTCCCTTTTTCCATTATATAAACATTTATTTCTTCCTTTTTAGCATGTGCTTAAGTTCTGTGTTCATCCATCCTGGTTTCCTTAAATGCTTCCTATTCTTCCCTCTTTTCGAAATTGTTAACAATTGTGCTTTGAGAATTTCATTTTTCAAGATTTCCCATCCTTCCTGGACATTTTTGTCCTTAAGGATATCCAGTCATTGGATCCCTCCAATTCTCTTTCTGAATCCCTTAAAATCTGCCTTCCTGAAATCTAACCTTGATGTCTGAGTCTTCACATGTCTTCCTTCTCTAGTTATCCAGAATTCTAAAATAGCATGGTCGCTACCTCCTAGGGTCCCAGACACTTTTACCTCCTCAACCATTTCCTTCCTGTTTATAAGGATTAGATCCAAGGTAGCAGATCCCCTTGTTTTCTCTCCTACCTTTTCGAAGATAAAGTTGTCAGCAAGAGAGGATAAGAATTTCCGTGACCTGTTAGTTTTGCCTGAGAGAGATCCCCAACAAATGTCAGGATAGTTGAAATCTCCCATGACAACTATGTCATATTTTTTGGAGAACTTGGCCATTTGATGCATAAAGAGTTCATCCATATCTTCAGCTTGCACAGGCGGCCTGTAGTAAATGCCTACAATGGTGTCCTTTCCATTGTTCTGTCCTTGTATTCTTACCAAACAGTTTCCACAGAACTCCCAGTCTCTGAAGCTTCAATCTCTGTGTAGATATACATGTTTCTAACATACAATGCATCACCTCCTCCTCATTTATCAAGTCTGCTTCTAGCAAATAAGTTGTATCCTTCTAGCTTTGTATTCCAATCATGTGTATTGTCCCACCAAGTTTCAGTGATTCTAATGACATCATATTTCTTTACCTGCATTAGTAATTCCAATTCTCTTTGTTTGTTGCCCATGCTTTGTGCATTAGTATAGAAACATTTTAGTTTGTGATTGGTTTCTCTTTCTCCAATATTTTTATTATTTAGATTCTTTTGTCTTTGTTCTTCCTTTCCACTTCTAATAGCAGAGTTCTCAATAGCATTTGTCAGGTGTGTGGCTTTTTCTTGTCTTTTGCTTCCCTTCCCACATTGTTCTAGTTTAAACTCTCCTGATGAGTGTAGCAAGGCGACTTCCAAATACATATTTTCCAGTCTTCATAAGGTGCACCCCATCTCTAGCAAGTAGTCTATCATATATGTAATTCACTCCATGATCCAGAAATCCAAAACCTTGCTGACGGCACCATCGGCGTAGCCAGTTGTTCACCTGCAGAATCTTATTCCACCTCCTTGTTCCATGGCCATCCACTGGGAGGATGGAAGAGAAGACCACCTGCGCTCCCAGTTCTTTCACTTTCTTACCTAAGTTTTCAAAGTCTCTGCAGATGGTTTCCAGGTCGTTTCTTGCTGTGTCATTTGTCCCCACATGTATTAGCAGGAATGGGTAGTCATCTGTAGGTCTGAAGAGTCCTGATATCCTGTCAGACACATCTTTAATTTTTGCACCTGGAAGACAGCACATTTCTCTTGAGGTAATATCCGGTTTGAAGATAGCGGCCTCTGTTCCTCTAAACAGGGAATCCTCCATGACCACTACTCTCCGTTTCTTCCTCACAACAATTTTCTTTCTCCATCCAGGAGGTTTCTGAAGGTGTACAAGAGTCTGCTGCATCCTGCTATTGCATTGGTAATCTGACCTGGTGTTTGTAAGTCTGTATCTTTTTCCTGTGATGCTTTTTCTTGAATATGTAGCTGTCTCTTTTTAAAGGGACCAAACATAATTGGACAATTATCTCAAAAGCTCTTTAATGGGTTGTATGGGCTATTCCCTCATAATCCATCATCAATTAAGCAGCTAAAAGGTCTGGAGCTGATTTCAGATGTTTCAAGTATTTGCATTTGGAAACTTTGCTGTGAACCCATAACATGCAGTCAAAGGAGCGCTCAATGTAAGAGAAACAAACCATCATTAGGAGAGTGCATTGGTGAGCTTGGGAACTCAAAAAAGCCTGGAAGTCGACAGAAGACAACAGTGGTGGATGATCACAGAATCCTTTACATGGTAAAATAGAAAGGCCATATTAGACTTCACCAAAAAACATCAAAAGAAGCCAGCCAAATTCTGGAAAAACATTATTTTGACAGATGAAACTAAAATGAACCTGTACCAAAATGATGGGAAAAAGAAAACATGGAGATGGCTTGGAACGGCTCATGATCCAAAGCATATCACATCATCTGTAAAACATGGTGGAGACAACGTTATGTCACGGGCATGCATGGTTTCCAATGGCACTGGGTCACTAGAGTTTATTGATGATGTGACTGAAGACAGAAGCAGCGGCATTAATTCTGAAGTATACAGGGTGATATTTTCTGTTGAGATTCAACCAAATGAAGCAAGGTTGATTGGATGGTGCTTCACAATACAGATAGACAATGACTCAAAACATACTGCGAAATCAACCCAGGAGTTTAAGACAAAGAATTGAAATATTCTGCAAAAGCCGACTCACTCACCAGATCTCAACCCCATTGAGCATGCATTTCACAGGCAAAACTTAAGGCAGAAAGACCCACAAACAAGCAACAATTGAAGTCAGCTGCAGTAAAGGCCTGGTGAAGCATCACAAAGCACGAAACACAGCATTTAGGCCGATTTCACATTTGCGTCTTTGTGCGCAGCGTTTCAGCCGCATAGATCCGCATGCATCACGTGTACCTATCTTTAACATGGTGTACGCAGTGGCATGCGTAGTTTTTTGATGTGCGGTGGGGTCCGGTGAACACAACATGTTGCATCTTTGAAAGCGGCAAAATCCGTCAAATATGCACAGTCATGCACATGCGGATGAGTGTGTAAAAAAAATGCATTACTTTCTATGGGAGTGCATGTGCACGCAAGGACAAGCGTACACATGCGTTTGATACGCATGCGTTCTTCAAAATGTAAATAGAACTCCCATGAGACACGCCCATTTTTGTCTGCTGTCATATCGAACACATGCTCATAAACAATGCAAACGCATGCAAAAATGTATACAAACGCATGAAAATGCAGCGTTTTTTGTGTCACGCATAAGATGATGCGGATTAAAAACGCTGTGCAAACATGTGTTTGCATGCGTTTTTGCTTGCGTTTGCGGATGCGGATGATATGCTGCGGACTCAAACGCTAATGTGAACCTAGCCTTAGTGATGTCCATGGCTTCCAGAAATTCAGGCGGTCATTGCCTGCAAAGGATTCCATACAAAGTATGAAAATGAACATTTTATTTGTTTATTTATTTGATAAAGGTTATTTGTCTGAATACTTTTGAGCCCCCGAAATGAGGAGGCTTTGTGGAAAAAAATGGTTGCAATTCCTAAATGTTTCACAGAATATTTTTGTTCAACCCCATTTGTTAAACCTGAAAGTCTACACTTCAATTGCATCTCAGTTGTTTAATTTTAAATTACGAAGATTCAGTCACTATCCATATATTTCTGGACCTAACCGTATATACTGTAATACCACAATACCATTGTATTGTAGTATATCATATAACTGACATTCTCATATGAAGACCAGCTAGTGTGGCCTGCAGCAGACACCAAACTCTCATGGTAATCCATTGGCACACCATGCATGGGAATGATGGCAATGGGAACCAGTGCCCTTCATACACCCTGATGAGCCATAACAACATTGTCACTCCAGATCTACTAATTAGAAAGGATACTGAAACAATGCCAGCAGGTAGGAGGAGGTTTTCAGGGGTCTAGTCAGGCTGCCATGGTCTACTGATGTGGTCACTGGATCAGGGTCTTGTAAATCTTTAACAAAGATATTGCTCATAGTATTAGAACAATAAGGGGATAACAATCACATTGTTTTGTCATATTAAAGAATTAATACAATTTGTTAATTAAGACATCTGCAGTATTATTTTGCTCTTGCTTGATGTAAAAGGTTCCTGTTGTTTTGTGTATACATCTTCTATGGAGATCTACTGTATGTGCTTCAATCCATGATGTCAGAGCACAAAATTAATGGAAAACTTAATGAAGTTATTAGAGCTAATGTACAAAGCAGTGGCACAGTACCCATTTGTACTAGGCATTTGCGTATTCAAGGCAAAAATTCCATTATGCTCCCTCTCTTCTTATGGCGAGTGTCATGATCCAGTCCGGGGTTTGTTTCTGATTATTCTCTCCCCAGGATGGTCATGTGGGGGTTAATCTTCCCTGCCTCGTTTTTGTATCTGTCTGGCTATTTCAGTCCGCTGGTACCTGCAAGCACAGTCAGTTATAGTTCCAGTCTCTGGCTTGAGCAGCTGATCCTGTTATACCCTGATTTGTCCTCTGCCCATTTACCTAGGTCCTGTTCCTGTTTTCCCATGTGACTTCGCTTGTTGTAGTACTCGCTCTCTATGTTGTGACCTCTTGGTATTTGACTCGGCTTGTCCTCGGATCTGTGTTACTCTCTGCCGTCTCTGGCTTTCCTGCTCCCAACCGGCTGTGACTTCTTTGGCTTGTTTCTGACCTCGTGTATTGCTGTGACCTCTGGTACTTCATTCCCTCTGTTGCTGACCCAACTCTTCTGACTACTCTTCCGCCACCTAGTGGCTCCTGCCTGCTGTTTTGTGGTTTCACTGTGAGTATACCTGTTTTTCCTTCACCCACACCCCCTGGTGGAGGTTGTGTGCTACTATGCTGCAGCAGGCATTACAGCGAGCTTTAGGATGTTTCTTTTTACTTTGGCAAGACAGTTGATGGCGATCACTGAATTCATTATAATCACAATGCACTTGCAGAGTACACGTTCATCTATAAAAAAAAATATATTTTAAATTAAAATTGTGCCCCCTCCACCTGTACAGTATACATTATGTTGTGGCCCATCCCTATTTCAGAGAACAACAAAATTTAGATTAAAAACTCCACCTTAAAAAGACTACAGTCCTCCTCCCATAGCTCATACCATCATAGTCTATTCCAACTACTTACACACACAGAGACACATGGGGGAAAATGTTGGCGTAGAATTGAATGGAAATTGAGATTGAAGATGCAGAAGAGGCTGAAAAGCATCCTTATTTAAAGGGGTTGTCTAATCTTTTTTCTCGAAAGCTCACCACTCCCCTGCCTCCCTTCCAGCTTACAAAGGGCTGTTGTACTCCTGAAGAGCGACTGTTCAGACCAACAGCAAAGTTGTTCCATTGGTCTGCTGCAGAGACAACTTTTCCTCTGCAGTTTCAGAGGAGCGCAGGGACATTGAAGCTGGTAGGATCCAGCAATCCAGTTAACTTCAGAGCTGAGTTTGCTTGCTCCTTGCCTAAAAAGCCGTCCAATGACGCATGTGGATGTTTGACCACAGTTGTAGATGGTAACATGGGTGATGAGTAGCACATTATAAAATAAAAAATCTCTCTCTTCTTAAGAATGGAGACGATTTTTAGTAAGGTAAAGTGCAAAGTTGCTTGTTCTTACGATCACTTTGCAATTTTACCCATTTAAGAATTTGTACACAGTTTACTATTGCCCCCTATATTGTATCTCAAGTCTGGTAAATATTCATGCCGTGGACGGTAAAGTGTTAAAATGTAAAAAGATTTGCCATGCCACAGTCTTGCTACTTTCTGAAATATATGTAAATTCCCCTGGAGTAAGAGAAGAAAAAAAAGGAAAATGAAGAAACGTCAAATCGTTTGGGAAAAGCCATAAAGTTTTCAGCGCCTCATTTATGGCACGCAGTATATTTCAAATAATACATAGAGAATATGAGACCTTGCATGAGTCCAGCTCATTACTACTTCCTCCCCAAAATGATCTCATTAGAACATGCATAAAGCTATCAGACTGTAATAAAATAATGGCATATAAATGCCTTCTGCACTTCAGATTCCTTAGCACAGGTGTCTGTTACATAGTAACCTAGCTCAGATAGAGCATTCTTGGGAATTTGTAAAATGAAATATAAATTCAATTTGAGGTTCTAGTTTAGCTAGAGCATATGTTTGTTCCTTGTATTTTTTTTTTAATAGGCTAAATATGTGTGAATTACTTAGATCCTGTACACTTTAATTTTCAGATATTATAAAAATTTTAGTTTATTATAGCACTACCTGCAAAAAAACTATGCAGAATGAGATTGTATACTTCAGAATTAGATACTTTGAACTTTAGACCTACGAGACAATACTGCCTTAGAGAAACATTCAATCAGAATCGAAGACTGATGATTCATACTGCAAAATGTTGGTATAATGGTGGCTGAAGATGCTGGCTATCCACAAAATTACCCGTTTACTTGCCACTTACTAACGTTTGTCTCCCAAATGGTAGGCACAATGTAAATGTGATATGGCAACTGTCGGTAATGTTCTCCAGATGGACTGGAGATAAAAAAATAATAAGTACCCACTAATGTTATGCATAGCAGTGGCTTGGAAAGCTTATTATTCCTGACCAGCAATTGAGAGAATATCAAGCGCATCAGGTTGAATGCAAAAGGTTTATTAAAAAATGGTAGATAATAAAAAGAGCCAATTGCTCTTCTTGTCTATTTGAAATGGGTGTACAGAAACTATACAGATTCTGCTTTGGAACGTCAAGTCAAAGAGAAAAATGGTCAGATACCCGGCTAATGAAAACTCATGTCACAATAGTGACCTAATAGGCAACCAAATTACAGGGGCAAGCTTTAAAAAACAAGGGCAGTCAGTAAAGTGTCTCAGTCATGAGAACTTGTTTATAGTTGACCTTGCTCTATTGCTATGTAAAATGCTCATAAAAGATTACAACCTCCCACAGCCAAGACCAAAGGGGGCAGTTGTACTTGGCACCCTGGTGAATGGAGAACCCTAAGGGCTCATACTCACATGCGAGAAACTCGAACGAGTCTTACGTGTCAATACCCGGCACTCGGATTGGAGCATTCAGCTGCATAGAAATACATGCTGTCACGGCACCAGCCCCTGCTCCTGCTTACCTCTCTGCGCGCTCTGCCCGGCGCGCTCCTGCTCCTGCCTCTGGCGTCGGGTACGAGCACACAGCGCGCGGCCTCCTGGGTAATGTGACGCGCTAGCCCCGCCCCCAACATGGCGGCGCCCACCGCTACATATGCCCGGCGCCTGCTCAGGTAAGACGCCTGATTATCTTATGCGGTGACTCTGTCTGCTGCGGTGCTCACTGTGTCCTCAGGCCCCCTCTTGTCCTCTGTCTGTGCTGTGTTTAGTGCCTTGGTTCTCCCTAGTCCGCTGCCTGCTTGATCTCGGTCTGCCTCTCCTATACTCTGCCCTCCCAGTCTCCCCAGGGCTTTCCCTCCTCTGTCCTGCCTCCTGCTCTCCCCTCTCCTTCTCGGTTATCTGCCGTCCTACACTTTATACATCATTTTTCTTCTTTGCCATTACAGCCTCCAGTCCTGTGCTCCTCTGGCTCTCCGGTCCTGTACCCCACTGTGTCTCTGCCTTGCCCGGTGCTCTGCTTATCATCCACGTCTGTGCCTTCTTTCTATTGCCTCAGTCGTCCCTTTGGTTTCGGCTGTTGCGGCTCTATCCCCTGGAGGTCTGTCCCTAACACTCCCTGTATAGGGGGTGGTCCTCACCTGGGCACTCGCCTCCGGGGGCTCTGGAGTCGTGACCCAGAGGGTCCACTTTCAGGTGCATCCTTATTTTTCCTCAACACCGTAACAGCATAATCAGGCCATGGACCCCGCTGGAGCCACGGCCGCTCAGAAGGAGTTCGTTTTCCTTTGGGAGAATCAGACGCGCATGATGTCCTTCATGAAAACTATGGACACACGTCTTTCCGCCCTCCAGTCCTCTGACCCTGGAAATGCCGCCCAGTTGGCTGGCTTGCAACAGGAATTGGCACAGCAGCGAGACACCCAGTCGCATATTCTCAGCTACATGGCTTCGGTGGACGGTCGGTTGTTCGCTTTGCACTAGGTCGCATCTGCTCCCCCAGCCGCGGGTTCCCATTCTCCTCCGCAGTTAGCCAAACCACCCCGATATAGCGGAGACGCCAAGTTATGCCGGGGTTTTTTAAATCAGTGCTGTCTTCATTTTGAATTGCTGCCCCAGCAGTACCCCACTGACCGAGCCAAAGTGGCCTTCATCATTTCTCATCTTGAGGGGGACGCTTTGGCTTGGGTCAATCCGCTCTGGGAACTTGATGACCCAGTAGTTACTCAGCTTTCCGTTTTTCTGGATACGTTCCGTTGAGTTTTTGACGAACCGGGCCGTTTAGCCTCCACCACTGAGGCTTTATTTAACCTATGTCAAGGTTCTTTAACTATGGGCCAGTATGCTATCCAGTTTAGGACTCTTTCCTCAGACTTAGGTTGGAATAATGAGGCCTTGGTGGGCACTTTCTGGCTAGGCCTCTCAAGTCGTATAAAGGATGAGCTCACTGGTCGTGACACCCCAACAGCTCTCGAGGATTTGATCTCTTTTGCTACGCGAATTGACCTCCGCTTTCAAGAGCGTGCTAGGGTCTCTCGTCCATTTTCTTCTGTCCGCAGGCCACCCAGTCCTCGACCTAGGAGTCTCCCTTCACCTCCGACACCCGAACCTATGCAGGTGGATTGCCTTAAGCTCTCTGACCAGCGTCGTAGGGAGAGGAGTTTCCACGGTCAGTGTTTCTACTGTGGTAGAGGTGCCCATCTCTTCCGAACTTGTCCGGAACGTCCAGAAAACTTCTCCGCCTAGGCCAGGTAAGAGAGGCCTCCCTAGGTGTATATGATGCCTCTCTCCCTCTCACTTTGTCTGTCCTCTTGCATGTTGGTGGAAAGCGGGCTTCTCTGGTGGCCTATGTGGACTCGGGTGCCGCCGGGAATTTTATTAGGCTAGAGGAGGTTAATAACCTTTCTGTTCCCGTGAGGGCCATGCAAAAACCGCAAGTTCTCACCTCCGTAGATGGTCGACCCATGCTAGAGACTGTTACTTTAGCTACTCATGAAGTGGAGTTGCAGGTAGGGGCGCTGCACAAGGAGAAGATTACGTTTTACGTCTTAGCAGGCATTTCTCATCATATCCTGCTTGGTCTTCCTTGGCTGCAGCTCCACGAGCCCACCTTAGATTGGCATAATCTCAACGTCTTGCGCTGGGGGAGTCTTGTCAATCTCGGTGTCTGCTGTTGGTCCGTCCCGTAGGTGACCCTCGTCCTTCCCTTGTTCCCCATGGATTGCCATCGGTGTACCATGATTTTTTGGATGTTTTTGACAAGAAAGAGGCTGAGACTCTTCCTCCGCACCGTCCCTATGACTGCCCCATCGAGGTCGTTCCTGGTACCATTCCGCCTCGTGGTACGATTTATCCTCTCTCTCCGGCAGAGACCCAAGCCATGTCTGAATACATCCAGGACAACTTGGCCAGGGGCTTCATTCGGAAGTCTTCGTCCCCTGCAGGAGCAGGCTTCTTTTTCGTAAAAAGAAAGATGGGTCCCTGTGCCCGTGCATCGATTATCGTGGCTTGAATCGTATCACGGTGAAGAATAAATATCAACTGCCACTCATCTCTGAACTTTTTGATCGCTTGCAGGGGGCGCGTGTATTCACCAAGCTTGATCTTCGAAGGGCCTATAACCTGGTTCGCATACGCTCCGGGGACGAGTGGAAGACTGCGTTTAACATGCGTGATGGACACTACAAGTATTTGGTTATGCCCTTTGGGCTTTGCAACGCACCTGCAGTATTCCAAGAACTCGTTAATGATGTCTTTTGAGATCTCCTCTACTCCTGTGTCGTAGTCTACCTAGACGACATCTTGGTCTTCTCTCCTGATCTGGTCACACATCGCCGAGACGTCCGCCAAGTTTTTCTACAGCTCAGTACGAACCATCTCTTTGCCAATTTGGAGAAATGCCTCTTTGAGCAAACTTCATTGCCTTTTCTTGGTTTCATCGTTTCGAACTCGGGACTAGAGATGGATCCTGAGAAAGTCTCGGCAGTTCTCAATTGGCCACGTCCCTCCGGAGTCAAGGCAATTCAGCGGTTTTTGGGTTTTGCCAATTATTATAGGCAATTTATCCCTCATTTCTCTTCTTTGTCTAAACCCATCTCAGCTCTTGTCCACAAAGGGGCCGATCCCAATCATTGGCCCTTTGAAGCAGAAGCTGCCTTCGCGGCCCTGAAGCAAGAATTCGCTAAGTCTCCGGTACTTCATCGCCCGGATGCCAGCCGGCCATTCATCCTCGAGGTGGACTCATCCTCGGTGGGAGCTGGAGCAGTTCTCCTGCAGAAATCCTCCTCGGGCCGCACTCTTACCTGTGGATTCTTTTCTAAGGCTTTCTCCGCTCCCGAACGTAACTATGCGGTTGGAGATAGAGAACTCTTGGCCATAAAGATGGCTCTTGAGGAATGGCGCCATCTTCTCAAGGGTGCTCTCCATCCGTTCATCATTTTTACGGATCACAAGAATTTGGCCTATCTTCAGTCCGCCCAGAGGCTCAACCCTCGACAAGTCAGATGGTCACTGTTTTTCGAAAGATTTGACTTTGAACTCCACTTCTGACCCGGGGAGAAGAACATTAAGGCGGATGCTCTTTCACGGTCCTTCCTGTCTGTTGACAAGGAGGAGGGTCCTAACCATCTCATTGACCCTGCCAAGATCCTTACCTTAGTCAAACAGCTGAAAGAAAAAAAGCGCAATAGGGTCTTACCCGAGTAGAGATTGATATAAAATCAAATCATTATACTCACCTTATGCAGGGGAGATTCAGACATATAGGAACAGAAAGTCAGGCTGCTGCACATCCAAAGGGCCACTCCGTGACCACGAATCATCAAATTGCAAAGGAGAAAGTTTATGGGTTAAACGTGCGCTGCTTGACAGATCACTCCTTCCAGTTTATGTTAGTTGTACTTTTATTTTCCAACGCGTTTTAAATTGTCAGTCTAAAATCCGGTGGTTATTGCAAATCTTAGAACATCTTCAGCAGGACAGTGGAGTGTAAGGACGATGGCCGCTTTGCACAATTGCGCTTCTACGGGTCATGCTTCATGATGAAGCAGTGCACCTTTGTAATGTTATAGGGGTAGTAGACCATTATTAAATAGGTGTAAACACCTATTTAATAATGGTCTACAACATTACAAAGGTGCATTGCTTCATCATGAAGCATGACCCGTAGAAGCGCAATTGTGCAAAGCGGCCATCGTCCTTACACTCCACTGTCCTGCTGAAGATGTTTTAAGATTTGCAATAACCACCGGATTTTAGACTGACAATTTAAAACGCGTTGGGAAATAAAAGTACAATTAACATAAACTGGAAGGAGTGATCTGTCAAGCAGCGCACGTTTAATCCATAAACTTTCTCCTTTGCAATTTGAAGATCCTTACCTTGGCTCCCGTAAGCCTGGTCTCCCCACCATATGGTAAGGCCTTTGTTCGGAGTGGAGATAGATTAAAAGTTCTATGCTGGAGTCACTCTTCAAGATTCTCTGGACATGCCAGAATTAACAAGACTCTCGCTTGTTTCCCGCCATTACGTGTGGCCTTCGCTTCGCAAGGATGTCCAAGACTTCATTGTCTCCTGTCCTTCTTGCGCCCGGAACAAAGTTCCCTGGCATGCTCCTGCGGGACTCCTGCATCCGTTACCAGTACCTGCAAACCCATGGACTCATATTGCCATGGATTTCGTCACTGACTTGCCTCCTTCGTCTAGATGTACTGTGATATTGGTGGTCGTTGATCGATTTTCCAAAATGGCCCCCTTCATCGCTCTGCCTGGTCTACCTACCGCTCCCGAGTTGGCAAAGATCTTTTTGCTTCACATTTTTCGCCTTCATGGTTTTCCTCAACATATTGTCTCGGATCGAGAAGTCCAGTTTACCTCCCGTTTTTGGCGAGCTCTCTGCGGATTACTGAAGATAACATTGGATTTCTCCTCAGCCTATCACCCTCAGTCGAATGGTCAAGTCGAGTGAGTCAACCAAGCCTTAACATCTTACCTTTGACATTTTTCCAATGCTCATCAAGACGTCTGGGTCTCTCTCCTTACTTGGGCGGAATTCGCCTACAACAATCATCCTAGTGAAGCCTCCTCCAAATCTCCCTTTTTGTGGTTTTTGGTCAACACCCCGGCATTCCTCTTCCCATGTCTCCCACCTCGGATGTGCCGGCAGCAGATTCCTTGTCCGTAGACTTCTCTCAGATTTGGAGGGAAACCAAAGTGGCTCTTGAAAGTGCCAGCCTCAGAATGAAATGGTATGCCGACAGGAGACGGCTAGACATTTCCCCGTATCGCCCTGGGGATAAGGTTTGGTTAGCTTCCCGATATATCAGGTTGAAAATCCCCTCCTACTAGTTAGGTCCACGTTACATTGGTCCCTTTGAGGTCTTAAGCCGGATCAACAATGTGGCCTACAAGTTGAGATTACCTGCCTCACTAAAGATTCCCAACACCTTCCATGTGTCTCTCCTTAAACCAGCTGTGTTTAACCACTTTTATTCTGCACCTTCTCAAACCTCCCAACCATGTAGCTCGGATAACACCTTTGAGGTGCGGGATATTTTGGCTAGGAAGACTGTTAAAGGAAAAACTCTGTTTTTGGTTGATTGGAAGAGCTTTGGTCCCGAGGAGAGATCATGGGAACCCCAGTAGAATATTGATGCTCCCCGCATCATGAGACGGTTCCTCTCCAACATTAGGAGGAAGGGGCGTAAAGAGGGGGGTACTGTCACGGCACCAGCCCCTGCTCCTGCTTACCTCTCTGCACACTCTGCCCGGCGCGCTCCTGCTTCTCGGTGCATCCCCGCGCCCGGCCTCCGGCTCCCTCGGTGTCGGGTACGAGCACACAGCGCGGCCTCCTGGGTAATGTGATGCGCTAGCCCCACCCCCAACATGGCGGCGCCCACCGCTACATATGCCCGGCGCCTGCTCAGGTAAGACGCCTGATTATCTTATACGGTGACGCTGTCTGCTGCGGTGCTCAATGTGTCCTCAGGCCCCCTCTCGTCCTCTGTCTGTGCTGTGTTTAGTGCCTTGGTTCTCCCTAGTCCGCTGCCTGCTTGATCTCGGTCTGCCTCTCCTGTACTCTGCCCTCCCAGTCTCCCCAGGGCTTTCCCTCCTCTGTCCTGCCTCCTGCTCTCCCCTTTCCTTCTCGGTTATCTGCCGTCCTATGCTTTATACATCATTTGTCTTCTTTGACATTACAGCCTCCAGTCCTGTGCTCCTCTGGCTCTCCGGTCCTGTACCCCACTGTGTCTCTGCCTTGCCCGGTGCTCTGCTTATCATCCACGTCTGTGCCTTCTTTCTATTGCCTCAGTCGTCCCTTTGGTTCCGGCTGTTGCGGCTCTATCCCCTGGAGACCTGTCCCTAACACTACCTTTAGAGGCGGTGGTCCTAACCTGGGCACTCGCCTCCGGGGGCTCTGGAGTCGTGACCCAGAGGGTCCACTTTCAGGTGCATCTTTATTTTTCCTCAACACCGTAACACATGCAGCTGAACATTCCGTTCCGAGTGCCGGCGGCAGTGCCGGATATTGACGTGCAAGACTCGTCCGAGTTTCTCGCATGTGAGTATGAGCCCTAATAATGAGGCGAACCCTAATTATCTGCTGGTCACAGTCAATAAGCATCTCTGGAAATGTTCTCAGCAATGTTGCCAGCTTGAACAACAAACATGCAGTGCTTATAATTCAATTATCTTGTTAAGACCTTGCTTACCCAAGCGTGTAACACAGCCGAGTGCTATCCGATGTTTTATGTGCTAGCACTTGCCCCAATGTTATACTGTGGGGCAGTACACATCAGCAATTTTCTCATGCTGATTCATCTATGGGTGTGAGTGGACTGTACTTAGATGTCATCCCAGTGCAGTCTGATATAAACCGAGACAGGCAATGGAGGGGATGGAGAAATTACTTTGTGTCTCCTCTGAACCTGTTCTGCGATGTTCTCATGCGAGACGATTGGTGTACATTGCACTCACGCTCTTGCATCGGATGTTATACGCTCATCTGTCTCCAGCCTGAATGTCCTTTTCAGCTAGATGCCAGGATCACTATATATTAATTTCAGCTCTGGTTATGGCTCAGAAACAAAAAAATTGTACTCACTTAATCCAGAGTCTCCAACATGCCCACCAGCTGGGCCCCCTCATAACCATCCAAGCACAGATGGAGTGGTGCTGACATTGTGCCTTCCTGTACCACCCTGTAAAATGTATCTATGTGTTTTGAGTATTTTTAGCTATATCTATGGAATGTGTTTTTAGTATTTTTAGAGCGGTGCTTACTCAACTTATAATGAACTGTGTAATGCTGAAAAGAAGCAGTGGGACACATGGAAGGTGTCAAAAGTTGCTGATTTACTGTTCTTGTGTGTCCCTAATTTGTACTTTATGTACAAAATGAGCTGTAAGGATAATCCCTGTAACACCTTGGTACCCCTAACTGCTCTGCATACTAAAGCTGGCTTTACTTGGGCTTTCAATGGATATTTTCCATTAACTTTACACATCAAACACATTTTTCATGCACAATCCCTTTAACCCCTTCACGACATGCGCCGTACATGTACTGCACAAGTTGTAGCTCTCCCTTTGATGTCGGCTAAGGCGCTGAGCCCACATCTTTCCCGGCACGTCTACTATTTTGAACAGCTGACATGTGCCCCTAACAGCCACGAGTGGAATTGCGATCTTGAATGAATGGGATGTGAAACTCAGAAATGCAAAAACAAAAAAGGACTGCAGAGTGAAAGGGTTAATTACCATTACTACTAAAGAAAATACAGCACTTAAATTTATTCTTATGAGAGCAACTTATGGTTGTTATATGTCTAAAATATAGCATTTTTCTAAAACTTAATTTTAAACTGTATCTTTTTTTGTCCACAGATATTATAAAAGAAATAACCAATGTGATAAATGTGACTCTCGCTGCCAGCTCTGTGATGGTCCTGGCTTGGATTCCTGTCTAGAATGTCCTCCAGGCACTTTCCAGGTGGAAGGTACCAGTCACTGTGTTAGCGAGTGCCCTGAGAGATTTTACATACATGGGAACAAGTGCAGGAAGTGTCACCCAAGCTGTAGAACCTGTAATGGTAAGACTCTGCTGTAGCCACAACGTTATGTCTGAGATGTTTGCTCACATGTAAAGAAAGGTCATTTATCTACATCTCTGGTTTGGGAACTTGGTATTAGGGAACTCTAGATTACAAGAACTATTCCCCAAGTTTTCCAGAGGTCATGATTTCTTTAGTAAAATAATGCAAGGGGGACATCAACCCCACAAATAAGAGCCAGACAAAGCACCGGAATTGGCGCATCTAATAAATGCTATTTTTAGGCTGGGGGGGCCAATATTCATGGCCCCTTACCAGCCTGAGAATACCAGCAGCCAGTTGTCTGCTTTAGCTTGGCTGGTTGACTTGATAACCAGCCTTGCTGAACCTGATAGCTGATGGTTGCAGCCCCCAGCTGTGAGTTTTGCCTGGCTGGTCATCAAAAATACAGGGAACCCACAACGTTTTTTTTAAATTATTTATTTACAGCGCAGGAGCCATCTGATGAATACTCAAATCAGCTGCTCCTGCTCTCACTTATTAGCGGAAGCAGGTGTTGGCTGATGGGAGCAGTAGTCCCATCAGCTGACATCAATGACCAGAGGTAAACTTTATACCTCTGATCATAGCTGCGAGCAGTGATGATTTTACCACCGATCTGAAGCAGTGTTTGCAGCACTGTCATGCACATGTATATACAGCATATACAGGACAGGAGAAGTGGTACTGTGTAGTGTATATATACAGGACAAGACGAGGGGTACTGTGTAGTATCTGTGTCACACCTTTGTCAGCGCATGCAACGAGCGGGTATATTGTGATAATCTTTTCTTAATCAGTGTTAATTGAAAGGTTACTCACTACATTTCTACAGTATGACCCACGTGTGACTATATGTTCTATATAGACTCTTCGGTTCAAGGATGCAAAACTTGTGACAGAGGCAGCAGCTTTAAATCAGGAATCTGTTACCCACAGTGTGAGGAACATCGGTATCTGGATGATGATGTAAGTGAGCGCTGCATTTATCCAATCTTATAACTGTTACTTTATATTCATCAAACACCTGAGACACTGTAATGATTTTGTAGAATTTTACATGACAGAGTTTGTTACATAGAAGGTATCCATGACCATGACAGTACTGTGGCAACACATGGAGTGTGTAGAGGGGCGTAATATGTTGCTCTCTTTGTCGATATCTAAAAACACATTTTGACAACTTAGAACATAGCTATGACTGATCAGACCTGATGCAAAACTTCCAGATATATCTTTAGCATATGACATACGAGACTCGCAACATTGAAATAAGTTAGATTAATAAGAACTTCTGCATATTTCCTGTTGTTGTTCCTACACCATCATGATTTAAAGAGACCTGACAGGTCCCCCATGCCCTCCAACAAACCAGCATTTGTATATTCCTTTATAAATACCCTGCCTTAACCCCTTCACCACCTTGGGATTTTCCATTTTTCTTTTTTTGCTCCCCTTCTTCCTAGAATCATAACTTCTTTATTTTTATGCCAATGTGGCCGTATGGGTGCTTGTTTTCTGCAGGACGAGTTGTGGTTTTGAGCGACAGGATTGATTTTTCCATTTAGTGTACTGGAAAAGAGGAAAAAATTCTAATGCGATGAAATTGCAAAAACAGTGCAATTCCACAATAGTTTTTTTTTACCATATTCTCTAATTGCTAAAACTGAGCTGCCATTATGATTCTCCAAGTCATTATGAGTCTGTAGATAACAAACTTGTACAGGTTCTTTTTTTATTTAAGTGGTGAAAAAATATCTAAATTATGTAAAAAAGAAAATAAAACAGGCACAATTTTCCAAGACCTTTAGCGTCTTCATTTTTCGGATCTGGGGCTGAGTGATGGCTCTTTTTTTGCACACCGGACTAATGTTTTTATTGATACTCTTTTGGGGTAATTACGATGTTTTTATCACCCGTCATTGCATTTTATTGCAATGTTGAGGTGACGTAAAAAACATAATTCTGGCATTTTGATTCTTCTTCTCGTTACGCTGTTTACCGATCGGATTAATTATTTTTATATTTTGATAAATTGGGTGTTTCTGAAAGCGGTGATACCAAATATGTGTATCTTTTTATTGTTTTATTTTGAATGGGGCAAAAGGGGTGATTTGAACTTTTATATATTTTTTATATTTTTAAAAACATTTTTCTTCTACTTTTTACTTGCTTCAATAGTCCCCTTAGGGTATGTGCCCATGATCTGGAATAGCAGCATTTTGGATGCAGCTCATCTGCGCTCATCCAAAATGCTGCTTTCTAGGTTATAAGCACAGTTGTTGGGATTTTTAGAAATCCCATGCCCACTGTGCATCTATTTGATGCTGCATAAATTCACCCGCGTGGTGGGTTTACGATCTGCAGCATGTCAATAATTCGCAGTGGAGAAACTTCGTAGTCTCACCCATAGCCATTCATTAGATGCTGTAAGTCTGCATGGTTCAAATTACCTGTGCACCATTTTGGATAAAGTGAAAATACGTTGCGTCCAAAACGCTGCTCTATTCTGGGGACCTAGCCTGAGGAGACTTGAAGCTGTCATCTTCTGATCGCCTGTATTACACATGCTATATGTAGCAGAAATGATTATCTGCTATGAAGGCCGGCCAAGGAGCAACACTCATAGCAGATCAGCAATGACAAGCACAGGAGTCTACTGCAGACCTCCGGTTGCCATGTCAAACCATCGGTGCCCCTGTCACGTCACATGATTGTGGGGCACCGATGGTTTGTGATGTGTTTCCAGCGCATGCATGTTAAATGCCACTGACAGAGATTGTTAAGTTAACTGCTGTGGGTGGATCGTAATTCCACCCGCTACTGTTAGGGGCACATGACAGTTGATCAAATCAGCTGTCGTGTGCTTTTAATATGCAAATAATCTTTTGACTAGCCGATGGGGTGTTTGTTTTCCCAGCATGGTATCACACCACTGAGGCCATGATAACATGATTTGCAAGAGTCGGCATGCAACTTTCTTTCCAATATGTCATTGTGCATGTCCTGGCTTCAGAGACATACTGCACATGCCCGGAAGCAAAGAAGACTGCTGATGTCCATGGAGGAGCCAAATATCAACGGCCAATTCGATGTAAGCTCTGTTCTTCTGACGGTAGACTTCTTCTTTGCTTCCTGACATGTGTACTGCATTTCTGAAGCTGGGAAGTGAACACTTCTGGCTTCAGAGGCACAATGATATTTAGGAAAAAAAGGTTTGCGCATGCATGAGACACTGACTCTTGCAAATCATGTTATCACACCCCTTTGACTAGCATGGGGTCTATAGTCCTGCCTTGATCCCCTTGTCTTACAGGTCTCTCCCTAAACAAACGAGCTGGCAACACAGAGCAATGTTAGTGCGCTTTATAAGACGAATACCCAGCGTGCAGAGACCAGTGCCGCCCCCAAGAAAAGCAGTTAGTGTAGCTAGGGAAGGATAGGGAATTCTTTGTTCCCCCTGCTTTGTAATTTTTTCTGACTGAAATGTAAAGTGCTGCAGAATATGTTCACGCTATAGAATTAAAAATTATTATTATTTTATTAAAGTTTATTAGAAAATAGATTAGATTATAGCATTAAATGGATAGACAGAATTAAAATTATTTTTTTTTTTGGACCACCCCTTTAAGCGTGTCAGCATTGGGCTATACAGCCTGTATTTGAACACCTAATCTACTGTATTTACAGTTTTAGCAAATTTTTTATTGCAATACCATAATTTTTCCACTAGATGGTGCACTATACTTAGGACACTAAATTGCTCCTTTTTTCTGCTAATAAAAGAACTGAATGATTCATAGTTGGGTTTTACAATGCAAAGATGCAGGGGGATGCACACACATGGCAGACTTACAGGTTTACTATATACTTGTCAATGCTATAAGGGCATACAGACCAACCGTAGGGGTGTGCAAATTATATAGTAAAAAAGCGCTGTGGAATAAGATAAAGCTATATAAGCAAAGCATAATAAATAAATGAGGGACGGAGGTGTGAAAATGTATAGTATTAGTATTGTACATTGTACAGAAGTATTGTTAAATTATATTACACCTGGAGAAGTTATTTGGTCACTGAATGTTGGTATTATTTTATAATTCTTATTTAGATAACTGTAATTTAGTAATGTGTGCCATTGGTATTATATGACATTTTTTCATACTTTTATGCCCTACATTGTATCAAGTGATATATGGTGGGGAGATGGGCACCATAGAATACAGGACAGGGCTTAACCTAAATAGAACCAGCCTTGTGCATGTCAAAACTGATAGACTTTGAATAATACTGAATGTGTTTTTTCAGATGACCGACCAGATAAAGACAAGGAATTCGAGTAGTTATGGTGATGGAGCTACCTCCCTTCCATTTCTGTAACTTGTCTCATATTTAATGCTGGGTTGTGATCTATGTTTTCACTGGAATATCCTTATTGTGTGTGCCTACATGTGAAGCTAGGTCAGACTTAAAGGGCCTGTCCACTACTGGAAAATGACTCCTTAATAAATTCAGGGCCCAATAGAAATAAAACAATGTAAACTGCCCTCCCACGATGGCGCCAATATCGCTGTCTACCACTGCAGTCATTCAGTGGCGACTAGACTTGAGCGAAACTGGTCGGTCAGATTCAAAAGTCGCCGACTTTCGCCAAAGTTGGGTTTCATGAAACGAAACCAGACCACAGTGTAAAGTCGGCCATGCGGTTGGCAATCCAAGCGCCAAAGTCGGGTTTCGCCGAATGCTTGCACGTGACTTTTTTCAGTCAATGAGAGAAACAGAGCGTAGCATAGTGGGAGCGTAGCTGGAGCGAGAGAGGGAGAGGGAGAAAGAGAGAGAGAGATTCTAGGGTTAAAATTCATGCCAGGTGTGTTTACAGTCCTCCACTCACTGCCGACTTTTCTCCCCATTGACTTGCTTTGGGTTTCGTGCTTCCGGACTTTTCCCTATAGTCGTCCGATTTCGTTCGACTCGACTTTTGAGAAAGTTGGGTTTCATGACGCTCCTTGGCCCTGAATTGATTAAGGCTACTTTCACATTAGCGTCGTGCGACGGCAGTTGCCCTGCGTCGGGGCAACGTACCGTCGCACGCTGTGAAAGTTGTGCTCATCGGGGGCAGCGGATGCAGTTTTTCAACGCATCCGCTGCCCCTTTGTAATGTCCGGGGAGGAGGGGGCAGAGTTTTGGCCGCACATGCGCGGTCGAAAATGGCGGAGTCGACGCACAAAAAAAGTTACATGTAACGTTTTTTTGTGTGTCGCGGCCGCCAAAACACGACGCATCCGTCACACGACGGATGCGACGTGTGGCAATGCGTCGCAATGCGTCGCTAATGTAAGTCAATGGAGAAAAAACGCATCCTGCGGGCAACTTTGCAGGATGCGTTTTTTCCCCAAAACGACGCATTGCGACGTGCGTCGCACGACGCTAATGTGAAAGTAGCCTAAGCAGGGGTTGTCCAGTAGTTTATTTTTTTTACTCTAGTGATATTAGTAATACTCGCATTCATAAAAGACATATATGTAAAATACATTTAAATGTTAACACAGTTATAGAGTATTCGTTCAATAAAACAGACGTTGTGCTACATTGTTCTTTATTGTGAGTGCTCTTTTTCCATTCTCTACAGAGATTTGGTTTAGTGATTTTTTTATACTTTTATAAATACAGTATCTAAATGTCATAAGGTCAATCTTCCATAATTCCATTTTTCTGATTGCAGAGTGTTTGTCAGCCGTGTGATCCTTCCTGCAGACATTGCTCTGGACCTGGATCTGACCATTGTATATCTTGCAATAGTAATACTGCATGGTCTCCGGAAGAAATGAGATGTATTAACTGTTGTGATTCAGAGGCTGATCAAAAAGACTGCTGCTTTTGTGACGTAAATTCAGGTATGTACAGATAGTGAAATCCTATACAGAAGAAGAAATACCAATAGTAAAAAAATTGTTTTTTTATAAAAAGTGTATACCAATACTATTCTCAAATCCAATAAAAATATCCATAAAAACACAATCCATACATTAGTAACAATATTTTATTAAAAATAAGCCAAAAGGACACAAAATCTTAATTCACAGAATAAAAACAATATTTTATTAATAATGATTAAAATCAGCAAAAAACTATGTGCGGGAGCAAGACAAAACCAAATGGAAACAAGAGACTGGCTAAAAAACAATACAAGGAGGTAAGCTGCATTAAAAAGTCAAATAAATTATTAATTTAAGTGCTGGAAAATAATTATTAATATAAATTTCATATCCATAAACATATAATTAATTATGGCTAGTGATATAAAGTGCAACAATATATGAATTATAATTGGTGATAATGCATGAAATAATCAATAACAATCCAAATAATAAATATGCACAATAAATAATCTAATAATAATAATCCATATAATAATAAATATGCACAATAAATAATCTAATAATAATAATAATCCATATAATAATAAATATGCACAATAAATAAGATAATAAAGTGCACAGTGTTCTTTACACAACCATAAAACCTGTGACCATTACATATATTTGCTGTGACACCACTTTGTAGTGTTCTGTATTGGAAAAAAACTTGGTAAGAGGCCGAGACAGTAACTAAAGCAGAGAGGTAGTATTGGGAACAGGAGTGTCATTCTTCCAAAAAAGTGCCAGGTCCTAGGGTCTGAGGTAGCATAGGCAGAGCTAGCAATGAAGGTGGAGTTACCCGATTGGCATGACATTTGGGACTATGGTAAGGTAACTTATGATACCTTGATTTATTGACCACAGAGTGTTGTATATTAGTTCTATTTAAAAGAGCTTACAGTGGTGGACAAAAGTATTGGCACCCCTGCAATTCTGTCAGATAATACTCATTTTCTTCCTGAAAATGATTGCAATCACAAATTCTTTGGTATTATTATCTTCATTTAATTTGTCTTCAATAAAAAAAAACAAAAAAAGAATTGTCCTAAAGCCAAATTGGATATAATTCCACACCAAACATAAAAAAGGGGGTGGACAAAAGTATTGGCACTGTTTGAAAAACCATGTGATGCTTCTCTAATTTGTGTAATTAACAGCACCTGTAACTTACCTGTGGCACCTAACAGGTGTTGGCAATAACTAAATCACACTTGCAGCCAGTTGACATGGATTAAAGTTGACTCAACCTCTGTCCTGTGTCCTTGTGTGTACCACATTGAGCATGGAGAAAAGCAAGAAGACCAAAGAACTGTCTGAGGACTTGAGAAACCAAATTGTGAGGAAGCATGAGCAATCTCAAGGCTACAAGTCCATCTCCAAAGACCTGAATGTTCCTGTGTCTACCGTGCGCAGTGTCATCAAGAAGTTTAAAGCCCATGGCACTGTGGCTAGCCTCCCTAGATGTGGACGGAAAAGAAAAATTGACGAGAGATTTCAACGCAAGATTGTGCGGATGGTGGATAAAGAACCTCGACTAACATCCAAACAAGTTCAAGCTGCCCTGCAGTCCGAGGGTACGGCAGTGCCAACCCGTACTATCCGTCGGCGTCTGAATGAAAAGGGACTGTATGGTAGGATACCCAGGAAGACCCCACTTCTTACCCCGAGACATAAAAAAGGCAGGCTGGAGTTTGCCAAAACTTACCTGAGAAAGCCTAAAATGTTTTGGAAGAATGTTCTCTGGTCAGATGAGACAAAAGTTGAGCTTTTTGGGAAAAGGCATCAACATAGAGTTTATGGGGAAAAAAAGAGGCATTCAAAGAAATGAACATGCTCCCTACAGTCAAACATGGCGGAGGTTCCCTGATGTTTTGGGGTTGCTTTGCTGCCTCTGGCACTGGACTGCTTGACCGTGTGCATGGCAATATGAAGTCTGAAGACTACCAACAAATTTTGCAGCATAATGTAGGGCCCAGTGTGAGAAAGCTGGGTCTCCCTCAAAGGTCATGGGTCTTCCAGCAGGACAATGACCCAAAACACACTTCAAAAAGCACTAGAAAATGGTTTGAGAGAAAGCACTGGAGACTTCTAAGGTGGCCAGCAATGAGACCAGACCTGAATCCCATAGAACACCTGTGGAGAGATCTCAAAATGGCAGTTTGGAGAAGGCACCCTTCAAATATCAGGGACCTGGAGCAGTTTGCCAAAGAAGAATGATCTAAAATTCCAGCAGAGCATTGTAAGAAACTCATTGATGGTTACCGGAAGTGGCTGTTGGCAGTTATTTTGGCTTAAAGTTGTGCAACCAAGTATTAGGCTGAGGGTGCCAATACTTTTGTATGGCCCATTTTTGGAGTTTTGTGTGAAATGTTCAATGATTTGATTTTTGCTTCATTCGCTTTTGTGTTTTTTCCTCGCAAGCAAATTAAATGAAGATAATAATACCAAAGAATTTGTGATTGCAATCATTTTCAATGAGTATTATCTGACAGAATTGCAGGGGTGCCAATACTTTTGGCCACCACTGTATATGAGTGACTACAATATAACTCAGTAGGCACAAAGAAGAAAAACCCCTAAAATTTAACTTTTAATTCAATAATTAAAAAAGACACACAGATGTGAAATCACTAGACACCAGGGGGTCAGGAATCAAAAAAACAAAATCCACAATACGTATTGAGGATATAGATAAATATATCAGAAGGGCAAAAGGCTATCATGCCCTAATACAGCCCTTCCTGACTGCGGAGGTTGGCACCCTAGTTGTTGACGACATGGGTCGGCGTCACTAATAACGCCCTAGACCACCCTACCTATACAAAAAGGGACACAAAAAAAACACACACTCACACCTACAATACCGAAAAACAATGGTTTCATAAAAAAGTGCTATAGTGCTGTAAACTTATCTCATAGTATAAATAACCCCAACAATGAAATCTTATCTCGGAGTCAAGCAAGGGTATAAAAAATGCAGCTTCATGACACTTATCTCGGAGTCAAAAAATACTGATACGCTGCAATAGGCAGACCAATCGGTAAATACCCCCTTAAGAAAGTTCAAAAAACATCTACAGAGAAGTTTAATAGATATCTACAATGAGTAGCACCAATAGAAAATATCCAAAATTCAGGACAGACCTGTGGAATATTTCAAAACACTGCACATTAAATGACAGACACAATAGTGAAAAAAATGTATTCCACACGCGACGTCTGTTGCAGAAAGGCAAGGATATACAATAACCTTATATAACTTAAGGTAAAAAAGAGACGGGGGTATAATAACCCTATGTAGCAAGAGGCTATATCCACCTCAGCAAGTGGTAACATGCACAAAAATTGTTCACAGAAATTGCATACAATATGCGATCTTCCTTGCAGCAAAATCAATTTTTACTAAAACTCCATCTCATGGGGCTAACAAAATTACTCCAATCATGATTCATCATGTGGTATAGCAGTCTGCCAAATGTAATATGCAAGAAAAAAGCAAAAAATGCTTATCAGCCATTGATGACAGCGGAGCCCGACGCGTTTCCTCCTCTAGTTTGGTGAGGGTTCATTAGGGGTCTAAAAAGGGGGGTCTCATAACCCCTGGCCGAGAGACCAATGCACTCTGGTGTTTTTTGACCCTTGATCCCCAGATTATTCTCTTTTTGAGGTTTTTCTGACTACAATATAACTCCCAAACAGCAATTCCGCTGTCTTGGGGTCATATTTGACACAGAACTTTCCTTTATTCCCTACATTTAGTCGCTCACTTGCTCATGTTGCCTGCATTTTAAAAACATCTCCAGTTTCCGATTTTTTTTTTACCTTTGAAACTGTAAAAACTTTTACTGTAGTCACTCTTATTCATTCTCGTTTAGACTACTGCAACTATCTACTGATTGATCTCTCTCTAAGCAAACTTTCTCTCCAATCCATCCTGATTGCCACTGCCAGGGTCAAATTTCTGTCCAGCCACTGCACTGATGCCTCCACCTTGTGCCAGTCATTGCACTGGTTACCTATCCGCTACAGGTACAATACAGACATATCTCTCTCGCTCATAAAGCTCTTCACAGCTCTGCACCACCCTATATCGCATCCCTCATTTCTGTCTGTCGCCCTACTTGTGCACTCCATTCTGCAACTGATCTGAGACTAACATCCTCCATAATCCAAAACTTGCACCTTTGTATCCAAGACTACTCTTGTGCTATGCTAGTTTTCTGGAATGCACTACCGTGGATGATCCTACTAAAATCTAGCCCCATGTTTTGAAACATGCTTTAAAGCCACATCTCTTTAGACAGGCATATCACCTCACTTCACTAATCTAACAATTCTCCATTGTCTCTTTCTAAATTTTATTCAGAATCTGATTTCTCCTACTCATCTGTCTCCACATCCTCCATGCAACCAATTTGGTAGTTGTACATAGATAATGGCTGATGACCGGATCATGCAGCTTATTTGAAATGCCCTATTTATTAGAATGATGGGTGGACCATGCATAACAAGCGCTTTTACCTATTTTGTCCCCCCTCTTTCCTTATAGATTGTACTCTTGTGACCAGAGCCTTCACCCTTCTTGTAATTGTTGTACTATGTGTTACTTTCTATTGTCTTTATTGTACATCTGTGGTTTATCAGGGATTGGAATAAGATTCGTGCCATAGCCAACAATGATGCTTGTCATGAATTTGATGAACTGGGGTTTCTACTCTCCATCATGCCTCCTGCCTCTGTCCCACCCCAGCTCTGCCCACCTCCTCAAGGCTGGATGAAAATGGAGTGAAAATGGCAAAAGTTGCTACATTTTTGCACTACCTTGTGTTCCACAAGAATTTGGTGACTTTTCTAAAGTTTTTATGCCAGAATTCTGGCTAATAAACTGAAATGAATAGTATTTATAAGTAACTGTTATGTCTTTGTCTCATAATAATAATAATAATAATAATTTTTATTTATATAGCGCCAACATATTCCGCAGCACTTTACAATTAAGCGGGGACATGTACAGACAATAAATTCAATACAAGTTAAGACAATTCAAACAATGACATTAGGAGTGAGGTCCCTGCTCGCAAGCTTACAATCTACAAGGAAATGGGGGGACACAGTAGGTGAGAAATGCTTGTTAATTCAGGTCTGGCAATTATAATAGGGATTTTCATATAAAGCTGCATGATCCGGTCATCAGCCCGTGTGTTTAAGTGCAATAGACAAGTATCAAGTGCAGTTATGTGCATGAAGGGTGTGGAGACAGATGAATAGTAGGGTGCAGATTCAGAATAATATTTGGAAGGAGGGAACAGGGCAAAGTTAGCTTGCTGAGTAGTTGATGTGATAGGCTTCTTTGAAGAGATGGGTTTTCAAAGCGCGCTTGAATAGGTCAGGGCTAGGTATCAGTCTGATCGTCTGGGGAAGTGCATTCCAGAGAGCTGGAGCAGCACGAGAGAAGTCTTGGAGACGGAGGTGCGAGGTTCGGATTACGGGGGATGTTAGTCTTAGGTCATTTGTAGAACGGAGGGCACGTGTAGGGCGATAGACAGAGATGAGAGAGGAGATATAAGGCGGTGCAGAACAGTGGAGAGCTTTATGGGTGAGAGAGATGAGTTTATACTGGACCCTGTAGCGAATAGGTAGCCAGTGTAATGACTGGCATAAGATGGAGGCATCGGTGAAGCGGCTGGACAGAAATATGACCCTGGCTGCCGCATTCAAGATGGATTGGAGAGGAGAAAGTTTGGTAAGAGGGAGACCGATCAGAAGAGAGTTGCAGTAGTCCAGACGAGAATGAATAAGAGCGACAGTAAGAGTCTTAGCAGTTTCAAAGGTGAGAAAAGGTCGGATTCTGGAGATGTTTTTAAGATGCAGGTGACAAGAGCGACTGAGTGATCGGATGTACGGAGTAAAGGAAAGTTCAGTGTCGAATATGACCCCAAGACAGCGGGCATGCTGCTTGGGAGTTATGGTTGAACCCTCCAGGGTTATTTCGATGTTAGGTAGAGTGAGGTTAGTAGAGGGGAGAAACACAAGAAGTTCAGTTTTAGAGAGATTTAGTTTCAGATAGAGGGAGGACATGATGCTAGAGACAGCAGACAGACAATCCTTGGTATTTTGAATTAGGGTAGGGGTGATGTCAGGGGAAGAAGTGTATAATTGGGTGTCATCAGCATAGAGATGATACTGGAACCCAAATCTGCTGATTGTTTGTCCAATAGGGGCAGTGTATAAAGAGAAGAGGAGAGGGCCTAGGACTGAGCCCTGTGGGACCCCGATAGTAAGGGGACGAGAAGAGGAAGAGGAGCCGGAAAAAGATACAGCGAAGGAGCGGTCAGAGAGGTAGGAGGAGAACCAGGAGAGGGCTGTGTCCTTGAGGCCTATAGAGCGGAGCATAGTGAGGAGGAGCTGGTGATCCACAGTGTCAAATGCGGCAGAGAGATCCAGGAGAATCAGCAGGGAGCAATGACCTTTCGATTTAGCTGTTATTAAATCATTAGAGACTTTAGTGAGGGCAGTTTCAGTAGAGTGTAAAGAGCGGAAACCAGATTGTAAGGGGTCGAGAAGAGAGTTATCTGAGAGATAGCGGATTAGACGGGAGTGGACCAGGCGTTCCAGGAGTTCCAGGAACTCATACCCACTTAATGGATTTTCCGTTAATGTAGATTGTACTTTTATAGATATATTGTACTTGACCTGAGTCTCCTTAGCTGCAAGATTAAGCTTTTTCCTCATGGCCCAATATAACACATGGATGTAGTCCACCAACTTGGCAGTTTGCTCAGTGCACTCATGTCATTTTTAACTGGTTTCATCCTAAAATGACAACAGCCACACAATGAGATACTTTTAACCCATGCAGTATAATTCTCATACGTGAACTTTTTGAGTGAGCGTTCATGAGGAGCTAGCCACTTTTCATCCAGGCTTGATTTTTCTTTGATGTTGTCTCAAGTGATTTTATTTACACATTTTATGATCCAGTGGTTGTATTGTATTTGACGTTTAGCAATATTTTGAGTCAATTAACCCCTTAGTGACCAGGTCAAATCTTTCAAATCTGACATGTTTCACTTTCTGTGGCAACAACTGTGTAATGTTTCAACATATTCCCAGTATTTTATACACTGTTTTGTGACATATACTTTGTGTTAATGGTAAATTTAGGTCGATATGTGTTGCATTTATTTATAAAAATATCAGACATTTGCCAAAAGTTTTACAAATTTTGCAATTTTCAAACTTTGAAAGATTTTCCCTTTAAGGCTGGAGTCACACTGCCGAATTTCTCCTGCGATAATCGCATCGCATAGCACGGACTGGCCGGCACCTCTCCTGATCTGAGCATGACAGCGTGATGGATTACTATGCAGCTGTCAAGCTCAGGTCAGGAGAGCCGACAGCCAGTGCGAGTTTTACGATGCGATTCTCGGATGAAAAATACACCAGTGTGTCTCTGCCCTAATTCAGATACTCATACCATACAAAAAGTTAACAACTAAACATTTCTCTCATGTCTGCGTTACATCAGCACCATCTGTAAAATGTTCTTATATTTTGTTAGAATCTTTAGAAGGTTTAAAAATGTAGCAGTTATCTTTTTGTAAGGAAATTGCCAAAACTTTTTTTTATTAGGGACCTATTCAGTTTTGATTATATTTAACCCTCCCAAAGTGATGCCATTTTAAAAACAAAGCCCCTTAACGTAATCAAAACTACTGTCAGGTCATTTATTAACCCTTCAAGTTCTTTTCAGGAGTTAATACAAATTGGCATAACAGGAGAGAAAAATGTTATTTTTACCACCTAAATGTTGCTAACTTCTGAACAGGCCACTATAGCCGGCAGACTCTAAGGCTATGTGCACACAATGCGGATTTGCTTGCAGAAATTTCTGCGCTGTTTCTGCATATCTTGATAGAAAACGCAGTGGAAAATCTACATGGTTTTTATGCATTTTTGCTGCCTTTTTGATGCAGTTTTTTATGTGGATTTTCATGCGTTTTTGTAAATCCACAGAGCTAAATAAAGATATATTACCATATATATTCGTGTATAAGCCGAGATTTTCAGCTCATTTTTTTGTGCTGGGAAGTCATACTCACCCCTCCCGTGCCTCGCTGAATGTCCCTTGCATCCTCGTTGTCCAGCACTGACAGCTTCTTCCTGCCTTCAGCGGTCACATGGTACCGCTCATTAAGGTCATGAATATGGATGCCCATGGGCGTGGAAGCATATTCATGAGCTTAATGAGTGGTACCATGTGACCGCTGAAGGCAGGAAGAAGCTCTCAGCACTGGACAACGGAGGTTGCAGGGACATTCAGCGACGGCACAGCAGGGTGAGTATGAAGGAGGAGGACGGGGGCAGCACGGGGAGGACTGGGTCAGCACAGGGGAGGACGGGGGCTGCATGGAGGAGGACAAGGGCAGCACAGAGGAGGACTGGGGAAGGACAGGGGAAGCATGAGGAGGACGGGCGCTGCACAGAGGGCATTGGAAGCATGGAGGAGGACGTTGGCAGCATGGAGGAGGACGGGGGCTGCACAGAGGGCATGGAGGAGGACAGGGAGCTGAGCCATACATAAAAAGGGGAGCCGAGCCAGGCGTACTGGGAGGGGGGAGAGCCACACAGAGCAGGACACAAATGTGAACAACATCTACTTAAGAAAATACTCTGGGCTACATCACAAGGAGCTGCCATCCCAGTGACACATACCTTCCATAAACCATGCAACCACCAGTCATACCACTATATATATCTATATCTATATATATATATATATAGTAAGGTAGCGCTTGTTATTAAGGTTGGGGATACTCGCTTGGCACCCAAATAATCAGATCCGGCATGGGTTTTCCATAAAAACATCAACAGTCCAAGTGGTTTATTCAGGCATCATAAACCAAAGCAATATGCAACAGTCTTACAGCATAGCGTCCATGACAGAGCTCCACTCTGTCAACCCTGTAGTCACACAGGTTATGCAATGTCCAATGTGCAGGCTTTCTAGCCTCACAGTTATCTCACCCCGTGGCTGGGTTACTTCATAGCTGCTTCACCACACTGCAGACGTCCACTCCCCCTCCTGGGTACTATCAGACACTTGCAGCCATTAAACACAGCGTTCACCCGTGCTGTTAGGAAGGTAGCCACACGAGACCTTCCATATGGACCAATCGGGTCCAAGCATTCACACATGTGACCTACCCTGGCCACCTTATATGGTCCGTAGCCACGCCCACCAGATCACATGGCCATGACCTCACCACAGGTCCTACAAGCATTCTCACATAGTCTTTACTATAGGCTTTTTTAGACACACCCCTGGGTAGATTTGTAGGTAGCTGGCCATGCCCGTCTCACCAGCTACCTGGAGAGCTCTCCCTGACACAGTGTAGCAAAAGCTCAGCAGTACCTCTGCTGATCAACACACATATTCAAGCTTCCATCACAAGGCCACCTACCTTGGGATACATAACGGTCATTCAGCATCCTGCCACTCATCCTCTCTCCTGTGACACCCACACAGCACCCCCTAGCGGACACAGTGGTCACTACACCACTATATTTTCACTATATATATATATATATATATATATATATATATGTGTGTGTGTGTGTGGGGCCCTCCTGGATCTCCTGCCATAGCATTTAATTTCTTTCAAATGTTGATCAATAGTTTGCACTGATACTGATGTACTCTGCGCCTGCAGGACAGCTTGAATTTTTTAAAAAATGTGATTGGGGCCACTTATCCACCATTCTAACTATCATGCGTTGCAATCTTTCATCATTTTTTCTCTGCCATCCGTGTCCAGGGAGTTTAGCTACAGTGCCATGGGTTTTAAACTTCTTGATTAAGTTGCGCACCATGGAAAGGAACATCAAGATCTCTGGAGATATACTTGTAAACTTGAGATTGTTGATATTGTTCAACAATTTTGTTTCTTAAGTAATCAGACAGTACTCTTCTCCTCTTTCTGTTCTCCATACTTAGTTTGGCACACCAGACTCACAATGCAAAGATTGAGTCAACTCTTCCCTTTTTTATCTGGTTCAGGTGTGATTTTCATATTGTCCACACCTGTTACTTGCCACAGGTGAGATTGAATTAGCATCACATACTTGAAACAAAGTTGTTTACTCACAATTTGGAAAAGTGTCAACTATTTTGCCCTGCTCATTACTGGGGTTGGGTGTGAAATTATGTCCAATTTGCCGTTTTTCTCAGTTTTTGTGATGTTCCAATACACACAAAGGAAATAAAAGGGTGTAACAAAACCATGTGCAATTGCAGCTATTTTTGGGGTGAAACACTTCATTTTCTAGAGCAATTTCAAGCGTGCCAACACTTTTGACCATGACTGTATCTGCTGGTAACTAATTATTAACATGTACAGAGAGAGAACAAACCGCTCATAATTCTAATAGCCCAGGAGAAATGCGGTGTTATTGGAACACATAGATTCAAGGTTAAAAACATAGAATGAGACTCACCAAGTTTTATCATATTATATAGTAATTTTCTCACAAACTCCTCTCTCAATTGTGGTGAAGAATTTGCATTGTTAGTTTAGAAGATGGAATGTAGAGCCTAGAAGTGTCTTTCCAGGTATACTAATCCATAAAGGTATATAAAGTTGTCATGTGTTGCCAATTGACCCGGGAGGGAGAAGATACTATGTATAAATTCTTATATGTAGGAGTGTGGTATGGCTGAATATGTTGCAGAACAGTGATAGACAGTACACCTGTTTTGAAGTAATCTGATGTGGTACCTTTATTAGTAAAATCTTACTGACAGGTTCCTCGTAAGAACATTAAAGAGGTTGTCCACTACTCAGACCACCCCTTACGAATCCATTTGTTTCCCCTCCAGTAAAATAACACCTATATTCACTTCTGGAGCTGGTGCCCTTCCAGCGATGTCAGCACTGGCTCTTCCGGTGCTCATGTGACATTGTTATTTTACACGATTCCTGTGGTGAGTCAGCGCTAGCTTCACTCTCCTCTCCCATGGACATAATTGACATCCAGAGGAAGTGAGGGCAGCAGCAGCTCTCACTCTTTCCAGATGTCTTGATTTGTCTGAAAAAGGGAAGAATTAAGCCAGCGCTGACTGGCTGCAGTAATCGCGTGATATATCAATGTCATGTGGGTCCCTGGAGAGCCAGTACCGACACCGCTGGAATGGTGCCGGCACCGAAGGTGAGCATAGGTGTTATTATTTTAGTGGGAGGAAACATAGCTATCCGGAAGGGGTTGCCCGAGTATTGGAAAACCCCTTTATGTCAACCAGGGAACACAAATTGCCGCCTAGGATTCTTTCTTCCTCATTTATGAATAGTTAGAATATTAGTACTTGAGTTAGAAAAGGTCATGAAAGAATTACAGTAACTAATCATATACTTTCTTGCATTGCAGTTTTGTGTATAAAGCATCTACAACTAGAAGCTGAGCAAGTTGCTTTGAAGAACCAAAAGTTTCCAACCAGCACCACAATCTCTCTCTCTCCACATTTTTCTGCTGTGGCTCCTGTTTTGGTTTCATTACTGTTGATTATTGCTGTTGCACTACTAAGCATATGGGGGGTCAAATCCAAGAAAATGTTTTGCTGGAAGCAGAGTTATGAAAGGCTTGCAGATAGTCCTCAGGATGTGTCATGTCAAGATGAAGATTGCAAACAGGAGTACGAAGAAGATGAGGAGAACTTGGGTGAATGCGATGTAGTATATAGTACTAAAGATGGGACTGTGTACAAGAAGCTACCTTTCAAGTTACACACAGCTGAAAGTGGGCTATTGAATAAGGAAGATTGTATGAATAACGTATAGTAGCATTTATGGATGAAATGCTAGGATGACCGTCATCACTGTGTTTACGCACATCTTTCATAGTATGAAATCTATGTGCACATTTTGAAGCACCAGAGATCAATGGAAATGGCCACATCACACATCCTTTTTATATCTAAGTTACAAATAGTCATATGCCAACAAATGTGTGGGTGAAATACAATGTATCGAGAAGATGGGTACTTTTTAATCATTACTCACAAAAAAGGGCAGATTATAGAGGAGACAACAAGCTTTAACCTGTGAGATTCAGTCATTGCTTTTAACACACTCCAAACAGCCACACAAGGGAGTCTCAAGGCTTTTAAATGTATTTTAATACATCAAAGATGAGGTGATAGTGTAATTTTCCTAACTAGTTAAAAGCGAGTATACTCGTTGCTTGGGTCTCCCCGAGCATGCTCGGGTGGTCTCCAAGTATTTTGGCGTGCTCGGAGATTTAGATTTCGTCGTCTCAGCTGCATGATTTGCGACTGCTAGACAGCTTGAATACATGTGTGGAATGCCTGTTTGTTAGGGAATTCTCACATGTATTCAACCTGTCTACAAGTCGCAAATCATGCAGATAAGACAAGGAAAACGAAATCTTCGAGCACGCCAAAATACTAGGAGATCACCCGAGCATGCTCGGGAGAGCCCGAGCAACGAGTATACTCGCTCATCACTAGTCCTAACACACTTTACTAATTGTCAATACTCTGTTCTATTTGCAATTTTAAATGAAACCACTGCAACACTTACAATCTAACAATTTGTTTCAAATTGAAAAACATTGCTTTTACATAATTAGCCAAACAATGGCAATGTGTTAGCATTGCATGGAGCTACTTGGCAATGCAACAATGGCACATTGCTGGTGAAATTTTCTGTTATACAGTTTTTTTTGTACTTAACACAAGTGTTTTACAATTATTTCATAACAGAATCCAGCATATAATCCAATCTAAATGACCCTTAAACACAGAATTCAGTAAGTAGACGTCTCCCATCTTATGGTTCTCTTGAACTTTTGTTGACAGTTATTATAGAGAAAACATGTCAGCATGTAAATATAAAGAATAGATACAGGTCACTAGTAATGCACTCATGCTCTACTAAAATAGATGTAATGCAATACAATATTAAATGTATTTGTTTTATTAAACACCTTTGTACTATTCTCATCAGAAATGTATTGAGTGTTGCACATTGTGATTTCTTACTTTGTGCTTTAAGTCTTTTGAGTTATATTTCATATCCTGCATGAATAGAATATCGTGGGCACATGTGACTACTCTGGCATGTCAATGAATCATCCAACCCATAATACCACTATGACAGTGCCAGACATAATGCTCAGATACCAGTGCCAAACACAGTGCTCTCAGAGGAGATACAGGCAGGGGTCCTATAACTCTAACAACTAGAGTTGATCGAAATGGGTCGAAAAATTTCAAATGTCGCCGACTTATGGTAAAGTCGGGTTTCATGAAGCGAAACCCGACCCTAGGGTGAGGTCGGCCACGAGCTCGGCGACTTTAGCGCCAAAGTCGCGTTTCAAAAGTTTGTTTTCCGCCCTTTTTCAGCCAATCAGGATCCACGGACACTGTGGGCAACGTGATGACATAGGCAGGGGTCACCACCATCTTTCAGAAGGGCATGCAAGTGATTGGCTTGCTTTGGGGGGCATCACAGGGGTATAAAAGGGCGTGCAAGCCGACCGCCATGTTACTCATGCTGATCTCAGAATAGGGAGAGCTGCTGCTGCTGCTGCTGATTCTGTAGGGAGAGCGTATAGTGACATTTTTCACACCTGCGACATTGAGCCTGTGACATAGCGGTGTGATATTAACTGGGCCTCACACAACAGTGTCCACAAGTGTGTTCAGAAAATCTACATCTCCCCTGTCCTATAGTGACATTTTTCACACCTGCGACATTGAGCCTGTGACATAGCGGTGTGATATTAACTGGGCCTCACACAACAGTGTCCACAAGTGTGTTCAGAAAATCTACATCTCCCCTGTCCTATAGTGACATTTTTCACACCTGCGACATTGAGCCTGTGACATAGCGGTGTGATATTAACTGGGCCTCACACAACAGTGTCCACAAGTGTGTTCAGAAATTCTACATCTCCCCTGTCCTGTAGTGACATTTTTCACACCTGCGACATTGAGCCTGTGACATAGCGGTGTGATATTAACGGGGCCTCACACAACAGTGTCCACAATTGTGTTCAGAAATTCTACATCTCCCCTGTCCTATAGTGACATTTTTCACACCTGTGACATTGAGCATGTGACATAGCGGTGTGATATTAACTGTGCCTCACACAACAGTGTCCACGAGTGTGTTCAGAAAATCTACATCTCCCCTGTCCTATAGTGACATTTTTCACACCTGCGACATTGAGCCTGTGACATAGCGGTGTGATATTAACTGGGCCTCACACAACAGTGTCCACAAGTGCGTTCAGAAAATCTACATCTCCCCTGTCCTATAGTGACATTTTTCACACCTGCGACATTGAGCCTGTGACATAGCGGTGTGATATGAACTGGGTCTCACACAACAGTGTCCACAAGTGTGTTCAGAAATTCTACATCTCCCCTGTCCTATAGTGACATTTTTCACACCTGCGACATTGAGCCTGTGACATAGCGGTGTGATATTAACTGGGCCTCACACAATCCAACAGTGTCCACAAGTGTGTTCAGAAATTCGACGTCTCCCCTGTCCTATATACACCTTGTACCTTGTTTTACATTACTATATAGTTTATGGGATTTTGTGTACATTTTTACCAAAAATGAGGAAGGCTGGTGGAAGAGGCCGTGGAATTGGGCGGGGGTTGCCAGCTGGTAATGATGGTGTTGGTGGTGAATCTGATGGTAGTGGCAAAAGCAAAACAGGACCGAATGCAGGAGGTGTTGAGCCTGTGTCATCGTCTGGCTCCACATGGCCTCGAAGGCTTAGTTTTCTAGGAGTTGGCAAACCACTTTTAAAGCCAGAGCATCAGGAAAAAGTTTTGGCTTACATTGCTGCCTCAGCCTCCAGCTCTATCGCCTCCTCTTCTGAAGTTGTAAAAAATAAAAGCACTGAGTCGTCATTGGAGGGTCATGTTCATGAACCACACCTTTCCTTGTGTCCTTCACCCCAACCAAGATTGAAGGATGATGCAGGCCATACAACTGATTACTCCATGGAGCTGTTTTCACATACCATGCTTGGATTATCAAGTGAAATGATGAATTACCCAGGCCAAGATGAATCTGACATGGAGTGCACTGATGCACAGCCACTGATAGATGATTCTGCTGGTACATTCAGTCAGAGCACTACATTGTCCTCGCAGTGTAATGAGACAGATTCTGACCCTGATGAGACTCAGGTGCCCCTTCCCGCATACTATACCACCATACACGGTGACACAGAGGAAGGTGCACATGACATTGAAGAGGAGGTGATGGATGACCCAGTTGTTGACCCAGATTAGCATGCATTGGGGGAAGAAGGTGCTGCTTCCAATAGCTCAGATGAGGAGGAGGAGCATCCACAGCAGACATCGACATCGCAACAGCTGTTATCTGGCAGGCCCGGAGCACTCCAAAGACAGGTTCCAAAAATCAAAAGAGTTGCTGGACAGCTTGTCCAGACGGTCAAAATAGCACAGCGTGCTAGGCCGCAAAATGTCTTCCAAAGTAGGAAGAGTGCAGTGTGGCACTTTTTTGAACAAAATCCTCATGATCAGGCCAAGGTTATCTGTAAGAAATGCGCAAAGACCTTTAGCCGAGGGAAAAATCTGAAAAATTTGAATACCAGTTGCATGCTTAGACATTTAACCAGCATGCACTTGCAAGCGTGGACACAACACCAAACCTCAAGTACCACATGTGCAACTGATCACAAAGAAGGTAGTCAGCAATGCTACATTGTTTCCCCCACTGTAAGCCCACCGGTTAGCACAGCAGCAAATGTTGAGGTGTCGTTGCAAGGCCAAAGCAGTCAGGTAATCCCACTGTTATATCAATGAAAGACTGAATCTAGGCATCAGAAAAAACACCAACTCCATCACCATCATCAACCCTCTCTCAGTCCGCCCTGTCCACCACTAGTTCCACCATATGCAGCTCTCAAGTCCAGCTCACCCTCCCAGAGACTATGAGTAGGTCAAGAAAGTACTCAGTCTCTCATCCACGTACACTGGGTTTGAACGCCCACATTGCCAAACTAATCTCGTTAGAGATGATGCCCTATCGGTTGGTGGAAAGCACAGCTTTCCGCGAACTCATGGCCTATGCAGTACCACGCTATGACCTACCCAGTCGCCACTTCTTCTCTTGCAAAGCCATCCCAGACCTACACCATCATGTGAAAGACCGCATTGTCCATGCACTCAAGCAGTCAGTGAGTGGAAAGGTGCACCTCACAACAGATGCATGGTCCAGTCGGCATGGCCAGGGCCGTTACGTGTCCATCACTGCACACTGGGTTAATGTGGTGGATGCAGGGTCCACAGGGGACATCGGTGGTGGGACAGTGCTGCCTAGCCCACGGCATAGGAAACAGTTGGCTGTAGGCGTTTGACCCTCCTCCTCCTCCTCCAGAAGCGAAAGCTCGTCCACAGAGCGCAGTCGTACGAGCACTCCATCTGCAGCTGCCACTGTTGCACATGAGGTGTCCCCCTATCGAGCAGCTAGTGGAAAGCGTCTGCAGGCTGTGTTGCAGATGATGTGTTTGGGCGACAGACACACCGCGGAGGTGCTGGCCAAGTACTTTCAGCGACAAACTGAGTCATGGCTGGGCAGTATACATCTTGAGGCAGGCAAGGTAGTTAGTGATAATGGCCGTAAATTTGTGGCAGCCATAGCCCTTTCAAAACTCAGCCACATACCTTACTTGGCTCACACATTGAACCTGGTGGTGCAGTGCTTCCTCAACAATTATCCTGACTTAACAGCCCTGCTCCAGAAGGTGCGAAGACTGTGCGCGCACATCCGCCGGTCGCCTGTACACTCCATTCGTATGCAGAAGCTGCAGCGATTGCTCCACCTTCCCAACCACTGACTCATCATTGACATTGCAACAAGGTGGAACTCCACCCTGCACATGGTTGAGCGGCTGTGCGAACAGAGGCAGGCCATAATGCATTTGTGGCAGGATACACGGCCAGGCACTTTGAGAGCAGACATGGAGTTGACAGGTGTCCAGTGGTCGAAGCTGAAAGACCTCTGTAAAGTCCTTCAGTGTTTTGAGGAATGCACACGGCTGGTAAGCGCAGACGACGCCATCCTAAGCATGAGCATCCCACTTATGCGTCTGCTCATGCAAACTTTGACGCACCTTAAGGAGCAGGCGTCTGCAGCCAATGTTGACGAGGAGGAAGAGGAGGAGGGAATCCTTGATGACATTCAGCCATTGTCTGCTCAGGGACCTCTCCTGGACGAGGAAGAAGAGGATGAGGAGGATGATGATGAGGATGATTACTTAGGGGAGGAGGATGCATCTCGTGGGGCAAGTGAAAATGTTGGCGTGGCAAGGTCTGGTACAGGGCTTGTGCGTGACTGGAGGGATGTGGATTTGCCAGAAAGTGCTCCTCCACCCAGCACTCGCAGTGCATCATTGACACCGGGAACATTGGCCCACATGTCAGATTATGCCTTGCAGATCCTAAAAAGGGACCCACGCATTGCCAAAATGATGAATGATGATGACTACTTGTTGGCCAGCATCCTGGATCCACGCTATAAAGGCAAATTACAAAACATCATGCCACACGAGAACCTTGACCTAATATTGGCTAATAAACAAGCAACTCTGGTAGACCGGTTGGTTGAGGCATTCCCAGCACACAGCAGCGGTGATGGTTCTCACACGAGCCGTACGGGCCGGGGGCAGCTTGGCAGAGGTGTTCGTGGTGCACACAGCAGAAGTGGCGTTGGAGACAGGGGTTTCATGACAATGTTGTGGACTGATTTTTCAAGTACCGCTCACACAACTGGTAATACTGCATCGATGGAAAGTGACAGGAGACAGCAGTTGTCAACTATGGTTACAAACTACTTTTCCTCCCATATCGATGTTCTCCCGCACAGGTCATTCCCCTTTGACTATTGGGCCGCTAAACTGTACACTTGGCCTGAATTGGCACAATATGCCTTACAGGAGCTCGCTTGCCCAGCTGCAAGTGTGCTATCGGAAAGAGTCTTCAGTGCAGCTGGATCAATCCTGACAGAAAAAAGGACCCGTCTGTCAACCCAAAATGTGGATGATCTAACCTTCATTAAAATGAACCATGCATGGGTTTCCAAGGATTTTGTCCCACCTTCCCCTGATGACACATAGGGTGACAGAAAAATGGCTTGCTTTGGTCCTCCTCTTCCTGGGACTTGAACAATTTCGCCTTTTGCATCAGCTGAATGTCCAACATCAACATATGCCACTTTCTAAAACTCCCTAACTGTGCTGCCTCCCCCCCCATGGCCGGGGTCACCACCTAGCGCACGAAACCGTGCGAGTGCCGTTACCCTGGACAGGTGGGTAGGCCGACTCTTGGGCGAGGGCACTGGCACAGGGTCCCTCATAGTGCAATCATGTGTCTCTGACGGTGGTGGTGCACACCTGCCATCAGACACACCGCCGTACTACGAGGGGCCCAGTGCCAGTACCGACGCCCACGAGTGGGCCCCCCTTGCTTGGGCAGGGCCTCAGCATTTGCAATCTTTACCTCTCCCTGCTCCTTCGCTGTGTAGTCTGGGCCGTCGAATCCATACTGGGCCTGACACCGTCTGAGCCTGCCTCCTGATCTATAGACATATATTTTGAATGTGTACACTATGCTATCCAAACATGTTATCCGGGGATACGGTACCCTTTCTCACCTTTGTGCAATCACGTGTAATCCATACTGGGCCTGACACCGTTTGAGCCTGCCTCCTGATCTATAGACATATATTTTGAATGTGTACACTATGCTATCCATACATGTTATCCGGGGATACGGTACCCTTTCTCACCTTTGTGCAATCATGTGTAATCCATACTGGGCCTGACACCGTTTGAGCCTGCCTCCTGATCTACAGACATATGTTTTGAATGTGTACACTATGCTATCCATACATGTTATCCGGGGATACGGTACCCTTTCTCACCTTTGTGCAATCATGTGTAATCCATACTGGGCCTGACACCGTTTGAGCCTGCCTCCTGATCTACAGACATATGTTTTGAATGTGTACACTATGCTATCCATACATGTTATCCGGGGATACGGTACCCTTTCTCACCTTTGTGCAATCACGTGTAATCCATACTGGGCCTGACACCGTTTGAGCCTGCCTCCTGATCTATAGACATATATTTTGAATGTGTACACTATGCTATCCATACATGTTATCCGGGGATACAGTACCCTTTCTCACCTTTGTGCAATCACATGTAATCCATACTGGGCCTGACACCTTTTGAGCCTGCCTCCTGATCTACAGACATATGTTTTGAATGTGTACACTATGCTATCCATACATGTTATCCGGGGATACGGTACCCTTTCTCACCTTTGTGCAATCACGTGTAATCCATACTGGGCCTGACACCGTCTGAGCCTGCCTCCGGATCTATAGACATATATTTTGAATGTGTACACTATGCTATCCATACATGTTATCCGGGGATACGGTACCCTTTCTCACCTTTGTGCAATCACATGTAATCCATACTGGGCCTGACACCGGCTGAGCCTGCCTCCTGATCTATACACATATATTTTGAATGTGTACACTATGCTATCCATACATGTTATCCGGGGATACGGTACCCTTTCTCACCTTTGTGCAATCACATGTAATCCATACTGGGCCTGACACTGTCTGAGCCTGCCTCCTGATCTATAGACATATATTTTGAATGTGTGCACTATGCTATCCATACATGTTATCCGGGGATACGGTACACTTTCTCACCTTTGTGCAATCACGTGTAATCCATACTGGGCCTGACACCATTTGAGCCTGCCTCCTGATCTATACACATATATTTTGAATGTGTACACTATGCTATCCATACATGTTATCCGGGGATACGGTACCCTTTCTCACCTTTGTGCAATCACGTGTAATCCATACTGGGCCTGACACCGTCTGAGCCTGCCTCCTAATCTATAGACATATATTTTGAATGTGTACACTATGCTATCCATACATGTTATCCGGGGATACGGTACCCTTTCTCACCTTTGTGCAATCATGTGTAATCCATACTGGCCTGACACCGTGTTAGAGTGTTAGCGACTACTGGAGTGGACCCTCTGGGTCATGGCACCAACCCTCCCAGGGCGAGCTAGCCTAGTGAGGACCACCCCCTATACAGGGAGTGTCAGGAGCAAGCCCCAGGGGATACGATACCACGACTGCTGGCACCAGGCGGCCGGCTCACAGGAGATAACGAGACTGTGTGACTGGAGGGTGCAGGATACTAGGGAACACAGAACAATACACGGGAGTGCGCTGAATACGGGATAGTGCAAGGAGGGTACACGTGGGCACTTTAAGGCGTGTAGCGAGTAACACATCCAGAGGTAGACAAAGCAGGACGCGTGCAAGGAGCACGACAGGGTACAGAATGAGGCAGCAGTCGTGCCAGGAGGTGTAACAAAACACAGGAATAGAGTGAATGCCAGGAGGCACGACTGAGCGAGAAACATGGGACAGGATACGAGAGGATGTGCCAGGAGGCACAACTGAGCATGAAGCAACAAGGGTTCAGAGCAAGTGCTAGGAGCACCACAGAATAGCAGACAGAGCAGAGGACCTGAGAACAGTGCACAGCCAGGCTGGGACACAGCTGACCCAGCCAGGAAGCACAACAATAATCAGGCACCTCCCCTAGGGGGAGGTCGTCTGATATAGCACATGACTACTACTGGTTCCGGGTCAGGACCTAGCCAGAAAGCACATGACTACTACTGGTTCTGGGTCAGGTCCTCCATTACCATAGAGAGGACCGAGCCCTATACAGCCCTGACAGGAGCGCGCAAGCGCAAACGTGACATGGAGGAGAAGACCCGGGGACGAGAGCTGCGCGTGCGCACCCGACGGGGACCCCCGAGGGACTGCCGTACCGGAGGGAGTGACGTCGGGGCCGAAGCCCCGCCTCCTGGTGAGCGCGGCATAACAGTACCCCCTCCTCTAAGCCCCCTCTCTCTAGAACTGGAAAATAGCACCTTGACACTAGGAGCGGGATCCAGACACTTCCTAACTGCATGAGGACCAATCAGATCCAGAGTCTCAATACGAGAAAATTTGGTCTCCTGCCATACCCTGGAGAACTCCACGGACAGAGAGTCAGAGGCAGGTATTCCCGAGACAGGTCGAACCGGCAGAGGCACACTGACATGCTCGGAGACCGAAACGGTGGTGCAGTCATTGGAAGTCAATTCATCCTTAAGAGGCGAGCTGTCGGAGGATGGTTGCTTGGGAAGACTCTTCTTGGCACACGATGGACAAGCAGCCACGAAGTCTTTGACGTCCTGAGCAATAGACGGCCACCAGTAATCGTGGGATAAACGGGAGAGTGTCCTCTTGGCACCAACATGGCCGGCAGCCGGAGAAGAATGTCCCCAGGATAACACACCTTTACAGTTACCTTTAGACACAAAGGTCTCCCCTGGGCACTGGGGTGTCAACTTGACGGAAGCCACGGTAATTACCTTGGGCCGGTCACTTGACGGAGGTGGAGACTGACTCTCAGCCCCCCTGTTGATAATGTCACAAGTCACAGACTGGTTGCTTGACGGATGTGGAGACTGACTCTCAGCCTCCTTCTCGACAAAGTCACAAGTCACAGACGGGTTGCTAGACGGATGTGGAGACTGACTCTCAGCCTCCTTCTCGACAAAGTCACAAGTCACAGACGGGTTGCTTGACGGATGTGGAGACTGACTTTCAGCCTCCTTCTCGACAAAGTCACAAGTCACAGACGGGTTGCTTGACGGATGTGGAGACTGACTCTCAGCCTCCTTCTCGACAAAGTCACAAGTCACAGACGGGATGGCGGACAGCGGACCTGTAACCGTCGAAGACGAGCAAGCAGGGTTCTTCGGATGAACGAACAGCAGGCAACTCTTTTGACAGGACGGTCCCCAACGGAGTATGTCACCGGATTGCCAGTCCAGGGTCGGCCCATGAGTATGTAACCAAGGAAGGCCAAGAAGAAGGGTATGAGGCGAAGTCGGCAATACGTGGAGGATATCCGCTCCCGATGACATGTGCCAATCTGCAACTCAACTTCCTCAGTGACCTGGTTAACGGTGTCCTGCAAGGGCTTACCGTCGACCGGAACTACTGACCTACGAGACTCCAGGGATCTGACAGGAATACGAAACTTTTTAACTGCCTCGAGACTAATAAAGTTACCCACTGCGCCACAGTCCACAATAGCTTTCTCAGTAAAAGTCTCAAAACTAAAATTCAGGGAAACAGGCACGGTCAGGGGTAGAGAGGAATCACTTACACTTGAGGAGACCTTACTTAACAGTCCCAGGTGGAGAGACTTCCCCGGTCTCTTGGGACATGAGCGTAGAAAGTGGGAGGCATCCCCACAATAGAAACAGAGCCCTTGTGCCTGCCTTTTCACCCGACGTCGTTGAGCTATCTGGAGACGGTCCACCTGCATAGGCTCAGGTACCGGATCAGCCAAAGATAACTCTGGTAACGGCTGAGAAAAACTGCGAGTGGACGAAGAGAGGCGAGAGGACCCTCTCTCTCTGGTTGACTCGCGGGTGCGCTCCTGGAAGCGCAAATCAATGCGTGTCGCGAGAGAGATAAGATCCTCCAAATCGGTAGGGGTGTCTCGGCCCGCCAGTTCGTCTTTGATCCGACCGGACAGACCACGCCAAAAGGCCCCTACGAGGGCATCATTATTCCAACCTAGCTCAGAGGACAAAGTGCGAAAACATATCGCGTATTGTCCAACCGATAGAGAGCCTTGACGAAGATTAAAGAGGGACTCGGTGGTGGAAGCAAGGCGACCCGGCTCGTCGAACACCTTACGGAAAGTGTCCAAAAAGATGGAAAGCTGAGCGACGAGCGGGTCATCACGCTCCCAAAGGGGATTCACCCACGCAAGCGCCTTACCCTCTAAGTGAGAAACTATAAATGCTATTTTAGCACGATCGGTGGGATAATGCTGCAGCAAAAACTCAAAATGCAAACGACACTGGTTCAAGAACCCGCGACACAACAAAGGGTCACCACTATACTGGGGTGACTTGCATAGACGCGGAAGCGAGTGTGGAAGCATGGCCTGGGCAGATTGTATGGAAAGGAGCCGATTATCTACCGACGCTATATAGTTGAGAATCTGAGCCTGGGAGTCGCGTTGCTGCGCAAGTTCCTGCTGGAGACTAGCCAACTGGGCAGCATTCCCAGGCTCAGAGGACTGAGAGGCAGATAAACCGGACTCCATGGACTTGAGAAATGCCATAATCCTAATCTGGTTTTCCCGGAGGAACGTCAGCTCCTTTTGGACGGAAGCCGCAGTACCAGCGGGGTCCATGGCCTGATTATACTGTTAGAGTGTTAGAGTGTTAGCGACTCCTGGAGTGGACCTTCTGGGTCCTGGCACCAACCCTCCCAGGGCGAGCTAGCCTAGTGAGGACCACCCCCTATACAGGGAGTGTCAGGAGCAAGCCCCAGGGGATACGATACGATACGATACCACGACTGCTGGCACCAGGTGGCCGGCTCACAGGAGATAACGAGACTGTGTGACTGGAGGGTGCAGGATACTAGGGAACACAGGAGAATACACGGGAGTGCGCTGAATACGGGATAGTGCAAGGAGGGTACACGTGGGCAATTTAAGGCGTGTAACGAGTAACACATCCGGAGGTAGACAAAGCAGGACGCGTGCAAGGAGCACGACAGGGTACAGAATGAGGCAGCAGTCGTGCCAGGTGGTGTAACAGAACACAGGAATAGAGTGAATGCCAGGAGGCACGACTGAGCGAGAAACAAGGGACAGGATACGAGAGGATGTGCCAGGAGGCACAACTGAGCATGAAGCAACAAGGGTTCAGAGCAAGTGCTAGGAGCACCACAGAATAGCAGACAGAGCTTAGGACCTGAGAACAGCGCACAGCCAGGCTGGGACACAGCTGACCCAGCCAGGAAGCACAACAATAATCAGACACTTCCCCTAGGGGGAGGTCGTCTGATATAGCACATGACTACTACTGGTTCCGGGTCAGGACCTAGCCAGAAAGCACATGACTACTACTGGTTCTGGGTCAGGTCCTCCATTACCATAGAGAGGACCGAGCCCTACATGTTATCCGGGGATACGGTACCCTTTCTCACCTTTGTGCAATCACGTGTAATCCATACTGGGCCTGACACCGTTTGAGCCTGCCTCCTGATCTATACACATATATTTTGAATGTGTACACTATGCTATCCATACATGTTATCCGGGGATACGGTACCCTTTCTCACCTTTGTGCAATCACGTGTAAACCATACTGGGCCTGACACCGTCTGAGCCTGCCTCCTGATCTATACACATATATTTTGAATGTCTACACTATGCTATCCATACATGTTATCCGGGGATACGGTACCCTTTCTCACCTTTGTGCAATCACGTGTAATCCATACTGGGCCTGACACCGTTTGAGCCTGCCTCCTGATCTATACACATATATTTTGAATGTGTACACTATGCTATCCATACATGTTATCCGGGGATACTGTACCCTTTCTCACCTTTGTGCAATCACGTGTAATCCATATTGGGCCTGACACCGTCTGAGCCTGCCTCCTGATCTATAGACATATATTTTGAATGTGTACACTATGCTATCCATACATGTTATCCGGGGATACGGTACCCTTTCTCACCTTTGTGCAATCATGTGTAATCCATACTGGGCCTGAGAACGGCTGGCGAGCTGTTAAACAAGCTACAGCACCTGTGGTTTGCACACGTAAGTTTTTCATTTTTTCAGGAATGACGGTTAGGCCTAATTCCGGAACTGCGGTTGACCTGCACTTACTGGGAAATCATCGTTCACGGGTAATAATTGTAATCCCAGATCCCCATCACTAACGTTGTTCAGCGGGTTATCTGCACCTGTAAGCGACAAACGCTGGCCTTTTCAGTGTAGCGCACATGCAGCCACGGACATGTAAGGGCATGACACACCAGTTATTGGCCAATCTCACGTGCCAGAGCCTCGTGTGTCCCTCTAGTAAGCCAGACTAGGACCACGGGGCATGACGGAGTCTCGTTCGTTAACGGAATTAAGCTTGCAATGTCTGCATCTTTTTTGTGGCTGGATGGTTGAGGTTGCCCATGTTGAGTCAAATTACGCCGTAGGCTCCACTCCTGGTGGTGCCCTTCTGGACATTCCTTTAAGGTTCAGCTTTGCAACCATACTGCCCACGTAAAACAAACACTTTGCCTTCATGAACGCTGTTTGGAGGGTCGTGACTCGTGGGAATAACGCCGCCCAATAAGTTAACCTGCTAGAGAGATCCTTCGTTGCTCCCTCGCATGACATCACACTCCCTGGGAGGAAGGTAATGCCACTGTGGCGACCGTACTCCTGGGGGCGACACAAGTGCACTGATTCCCAGCCACTGCTCGATGAATCTGCTGGTACATTGACCCAGACGACTACATTCCCCTCGCACACGACCTGAATCTGACCCTGATGAAACTCAGGTTACCCTTCCCATATACAGTTCCATCTTACACGGTAACAAAGAGGAAGCTGCAGATGAAAGTGCAGGTTCGGCACACCCGCCGTCAGACACACCACCGTACTATCAGGGGCACTTTGCCGTCGCCAACGAGTGGGCCCCCCCTGCTTGCTCAGGATCACAGCACTTGCAAGGTTGAAATACTGTGCAGTGAGATGGAAGATGGGGACGACGAGGAGTCCAGACATTCAAATGGGCACTGTAGGTGTGTTTCCTGTCCTCCTCTCACTGCCGACTTTAATTCCCCATTGACTTACATTGTGTTTCGTGTTTCGGTCGAAACCCTGACTTTTCCCTATAGTCGGCCGATTTTGCTCGACCCGACTTTTGGAAAAGTCGGGTTTCATGAAACGAAACTCGACCCTAAAAAAGCAAAAGTCGCTCAACTCTACTCCTCACTAAAACCCAAATGTTCTTTTCAGAGCTGAAAGTATAAGGTCAGGGACTGAGTAGTGACAGTTTTCCCAGCTATTTTTGGGTCTCATTTACCCCTGCAGGGCAGTTTTTTGTGCTGTTGCGGTGCTGTTTCAGAGCAAATAGTACGCACACACGGTACTGCACAACTGACACGCAGCCAGCACCGCTGACTTGTGTGGTGACTGGGGTGCGTAATCCCGCCTTAAACCTCAGGGCAATTTTTTAGTGTCAGCACCGCTGTCTTGTGTGGTGACTGGGGTGTGTAATCTCACCTTAAACCTCTGGGCAATTTTTTAGTGGCAGCACCGCTGTCTTGTGTGGTGACTTGGGTGCGTAATCTCACCTTAAACCTCAGGGGAATTTTTTAGTGGCAACATCGCTGTCTTGTGGGGTGACTGGGGAGCGTAATCTCACCTTAAACCTCAGGGCAGTTTTTTAGTGGCAGCACCGCTGTCATGTGTGGTGACTGGGGTGCGTAAATCACCTTAAACCTTAGGGCAATTTTTTAGTGGCAGCACCGCTGTCTTGTGTGGTGACTGGGGTTCGTAATCTCACCTTAAACCTCATTGCAGTTTTTTAGTGGCAGCACCGCTGTCATGTGTGGTGACTGGGGTGCATAAACTTGCCTTAAACCTCAGGGCAATTTTTTAGTGGCAGCACCGCTGTCGTGTGTGGTGACTGGGGTGCGTAATCTCGCCTTAAACCTCATTGCAATTTTTTAGTGGCAGCACCGCTGTCGTGTGTGGTGACTGGGGTGCGTAATCTCACCTTTAACCTCAGGGCAATTTTTTAGTGGCAGCACTGCTGTCTTGTGTGGTGACTGGGGTGTATAATCATGCTTTAAACCTCAGGGCAATTTTTTAGTGGCAGCACCGCTGTCTTGTGTGGTGGCTGGGGTGCATAATCTCACCTTAAACATTAGGGCAATTTCTTTAGTGGCAGCACCGCTGTCTTGTGAGGTGACTGGGGTGCGTAATCTCACCTTAAACCTCAGGGCAATTTTTTAGTGGCAGCACCGCTGTCTTGTGTGGTGGCTGGGGTGCATAATCTCACCTTAAACATTAGGGCAATTTCTTTAGTGGCAGCACCGCTGTCTTGTGAGGTGACTGGGGTGCGTAATCTCACCTTAAACCTCAGGGCAATTTTTTAGTGGCAGCACCGCTGTCTTGTGTGGTGACTGGGGTGCATAATCTCGCCTTAAACATCAGGGCAATTTTTTAGAGGCAGCACTGCTGTCTTTTGGGGTGACTGGGATGCGTAATCTCGCCTTAAACCTCAGGGCAATTTTTTAGTGGCAGCACCGCTATCTTGTGTGGTGACTGGGGTGCATAATCTCGCTTTAAACTTCAGGGCAATTTTTTAGTGGCAGCACCGCTGTCTTGTGTGGTGACTGGGGTGCGTAATCCCGCCTTAAACCTCAGGGCAATTTTTTAGTGGCAGCACCGCTGTCTTGTGTGGTGACTGGGGTGCGTAATCTCACCTTAAACCTCTTGCAGTTTTTTAGTGGCAGCACCGCTGTCATGTGTGGTGACTGGGGTGCATAAACTCGCCTTAAACCTCAGGGCAATTTTTTAGTGGCAACATCGCTGTCGTGTGTGGTGACTGGGGTGCGTAATCTCGCCTTAAACCTCATTGCAGCACGGTGGCTCAGTGGTTAGTGCTGCAGCCTTGCAGCGCTGGGGTCCTGGGTTCAAATCCCACCAAGGACAACATCTGCAAGGAGTTTGTATGTTCTCCCCTTGTTTGCGTGGGTTTCCTCCGGGTACTCCGGTTTCCTCCCACACTCCAAAGACATACTGATAGGGAATTTAGATTGTGATCCCCATCGGGGACAGTGATGATAATGTGTGCAAACTGTAAAGCACTGCGGAATATGTTAGCGCTATATAAAAATAAAGATTTCTTTTATTGTAATTTTTTAGTGGCAGCACCGCTGTCGTGTGTGGTGACTGGGGTGTGTAATCTCACCTTTAACCTCAGGGCAATTTTTTAGTGGCAGCACTGCTGTCTTGTGTGGTGACTGGGGTGTATAATCACGCTTTAAACCTCAGGGCAATTTTTTAGTGGCAGCACCGCTGTCTTGTGTGGTGGCTGGGGTGCATAATCTCACCTTAAACATTAGGGCAATTTCTTTAGTGGCAGCACCGCTGTCTTGTGAGGTGACTGGGGTGCGTAATCTCACCTTAAACCTCAGGGCAATTTTTTAGTGGCAGCACCGCTGTCTTGTGAGGTGACTGGGGTGCGTAATCTCACCTTAAACCTCAGGGCAATTTTTTAGTGGCAGCACCGCTGTCTTGTGTGGTGACTGGGGTGCGTAATCCTGCCTTAAACCTTAGGGCAATTTTTTAGTGGCAGCACCGCTGTCTTGTGTGGTGACTGGGGTGCGTAATCTCACCTTAAACCTCATTGCAGTTTTTTAGTGGCAGCACCGCTGTCATGTGTGGTGACTGGGGTGCATAAACTCGCCTTAAACCTCAGGGCAATTTTTTAGTGGCAACATCGCTGTCGTGTGTGGTGACTGGGGTGCGTAATCTCGCCTTAAACCTCATTGCAATTTTTTAGTGGCAGCACCGCTGTCGTGTGTGGTGACTGGGGTGTGTAATCTCACCTTTAACCTCAGGGCAATTTTTTAGTGGCAGCACTGCTGTCTTGTGTGGTGACTGGGGTGTATAATCACGCTTTAAACCTCAGGGCAATTTTTTAGTGGCAGCACCGCTGTCTTGTGTGGTGGCTGGGGTGCATAATCTCACCTTAAACATTAGGGCAATTTCTTTAGTGGCAGCACCGCTGTCTTGTGAGGTGACTGGGGTGCGTAATCTCACCTTAAACCTCAGGGCAATTTTTTAGTGGCAGTACCGCTGTCTTCTGTGGTGACTGGGGTGCATAATCTAACCTTAAACCTCTGGGCAATTTTTTCATGGCAGCACCGCTGTCTTGTGTGGTGACTGGGGTGCATAATCTCGCCTTAAACATCAGGGCAATTTTTTAGAGGCAGCACTGCTGTCTTTTGGGGTGACTGGGATGCGTAATCTCGCCTTAAACCTCAGGGCAATTTTTTAGTGGCAGCACCGCTATCTTGTGTGGTGACTGGGGTGCATAATCTCGCTTTAAACTTCAGGGCAATTTTTTAGTGGCAGCACCGCTGTCTTGTGTGGTGACTGGGGTGCGTAATCCCGCCTTAAACCTCAGGGCAATTTTTTAGTGTCAGCACCGCTGTCTTGTGTGGTGACTGGGGTGTGTAATCTCACCTTAAACCTCTGGGCAATTTTTTAGTGGCAGCACCGCTGTCTTGTGTGGTGACTTGGGTGCGTAATCTCACCTTAAACCTCAGGGCAATTTTTTAGTGGCAACATCGCTGTCTTGTGGGGTGACTGGGGTGCGTAATCTCACCTTAAACCTCAGGGCAGTTTTTTAGTGGCAGCACCGCTGTCATGTGTGGTGACTGGGGTGCGTAAATCGCCTTAAACCTTAGGGCAATTTTTTAGTGGCAGCACCGCTGTCTTGTGTGGTGACTGGGGTGTGTAATCTCACCTTAAACCTCATTGCAGTTTTTTAGTGGCAGCACCGCTGTCATGTGTGGTGACTGGGGTGCTTAAACTCGCCTTAAACCTCAGGGCAATTTTTTAGTGGCAGCACCGCTGTCGTGTGTGGTGACTGGGGTGCGTAATCTCACCTTAAACCTCATTGCAATTTTTTAGTGGCAGCACCGCTGTCGTGTGTGGTGACTGGGGTGCGTAATCTCACCTTTAACCTCAGGGCAATTTTTTAGTGGCAGCACTGCTGTCTTGTGTGGTGACTGGGGTGTATAATCACGCTTTAAACCTCAGGGCAATTTTTTAGTGGCAACATCGCTGTCGTGTGTGGTGACTGGGGTGCGTAATCTCGCCTTAAACCTCATTGCAATTTTTTAGTGGCAGCACCGCTGTCGTGTGTGGTGACTGGGGTGTGTAATCTCACCTTTAACCTCAGGGCAATTTTTTAGTGGCAGCACTGCTGTCTTGTGTGGTGACTGGGGTGTATAATCACGCTTTAAACCTCAGGGCAATTTTTTAGTGGCAGCACCGCTGTCTTGTGTGGTGGCTGGGGTGTATAATCTCACCTTAAACATTAGGGCAATTTCTTTAGTGTAGAAAAATACCAGAAATAAAACTAATCTACTTTATTCAAAATTAGATTTAAAAAGGACTTAGTCCATTCATAAAAAATGTACATGTACAAAAAGACAAACACTTACAAGAAACCGCTCAATCTGACGCGGTAAGACCAAATTTTCAAGCACCCTACCGGTATACCCTTGGTGTCTTTATCCAACTCTCCATAGACACCCCCTCAGAGTATCCGCTTCGTGTGAATTTGTTTTAAAAAAACACACTCTCATGGTGCTAGAAAAATGTCTTTTACAGATCTATTGTACTTTATGTGCCACTTCTGTGTAGCATACATAGTCATCACTAACAATGATCTTGAACAAATATCATAATAACAGCCTTATATCAAATAATCACCTATAAATAAAGAATGGCATAATAAACAGTCTGTAATTATATATAACCAAGGTGTGAATCAAGACATTCCTCTTTGGATCATACAATTCACCACCTTTACAGATTTTTTATGTCATTTAGTATATCATGGAAAGATCTCACCCGAATCTATACATTCATGGGTTCCTCCATGTGACGCTCCCTTCTCCCTACGCGTTTCACCAAACAGATCATCAGGGGAGTACTGAGTACAGCGTTATGCCTACATGAGAAAAATGCCATCACTGGGCTGTTCATTTATCTGCTTTTTATAGCATGCACTCTTTAGTGTGTTCCCGCCTCATAAAGATGGGCGGGTGTATGCCCATGACCATTTCCTGTTTCTATGTCACTATGGTGACAAGCCTGTTACTTATATATTCATTAACATCATTTACTCGCTTACTCTCATAGCATATTAATAGTATGCGATTACATAGGCCTCCGTTTAAAACATATGATTGTGCGCATTCTTTTCTTTATCGGGTTGCATAGTAACGCATTGACGTCAGCTTACTTTAGCGCATGCGCATTCTTCTTTATAACGTCCAACCCTCTTTTTTACGTCACGGCGCCTATTTACTTCCTTATATCAGCATCAGGGGAATTATCGCGCCTGCGCACTCCCAACCATAGCCGCTTCTTTGCAGGCTTTAACTTCTTAGTGCACGCTAGTCCCCTTACCGTGCCTGCGCACTCCACAAACACCCGCTTCTTTGCAAACTATGATTTATAAATGCATAAAAGTTCCTCCTATCACAGGAACATATAATCGTGCGCATTCTTTTCTTTATCGGGTTGCATAGTAACGCATTGACGTCATCTTACTTTAGCGCATGCGCATTCTTCTTTATAACGTTCAACCCACTTTTTTACGTCACGGCGCCTATTTACTTCCTTATATCAGCATCAGGGGAATTATCGCGCCTGCGCACTCCCAACCATAGCCGCTTCTTTGCAGGCTTTAACTTCTTAGTGCACGCTAGTCCCCTTACCGCGCCTGCGCACTCCACAAACAACCGCTTCTTTGCAAACTATGATTTATAAATGCATAAAAGTTCCTCCTATCACAGGATTATTTCATGAGAGCACTTATACCGCCATCAAAATGAATGGCATATAAATGCTTCACATTGTGGTCACCAATTATAACTAAAATGCTCACTATCTAATCCTCAATTAAACCTATAGGCATAAATCTTACCCTTGTAAAGAAATAGGTTTCACAGTCATTTTGGGCATATTTCAATATTTACTATCCAGTTTTAGGACTTTCAGGATATTGAAGATATTAAACTTCATTAAGTATCCCCTTAAAAAATCCTCTCAACTATCCCGAGCGATCACTCAAGACAATGTACAGTATTTTGCTCAGACTTGATACATCCAAAAGAGACTTCTTATCTTCTCTTGATCCTATTCCATTTTTATTCCTAAGGTATTAACTCCGTGTTTAGACAAACAAAAAAAGGGAAATAACCCAATAGAGAAGTATAGCTCCTTTAGGATTCCCTCCTGAGTAACCACACTACCCTTTAACCCCTATACAGGGATCTGGTTTTACGTGGGGCACAATGGAGCTTGTCCTCCGGGGCTCCATCTCATTGCATATGGGTTAATTAGTTTACAAAAAAGCCATGAAAGATAATTGGTCATTCAGGCCTGTTGGTTGGAGTGTTCTCAGCCAGAAAATCCACCTACATTCCCTTTGAAGGATCGCTTTGTCCCAATCACCCCCTCTATGGGGGTAAGGAACTTTCTCGATCCCAACAAATTGAATTTTGCTATGATCACCCTGATGTATCCTATTGATGTGGTTAGCTATAGCTGTATCTCTTTGGTTCACCACATCACCAACATGTTCACGTATTCTCTTCCTGAATTCCCTTCTTGTTTTCCCTATATATTCAATCCCACATATACACGTTGCCTTGTAAATTACTCCAGTAGTTCGACAATTTATAAACTGTCTAATGGTATAAACTTTCTTGTTGTTCGTACTCCTAAAGGTTTTCCCTTGTGTTACTGACTGACATGCAACACAGTTACCACACCTATAGCACCCTTTAACCTCTCCTTCTAACCAGGTACGTGTTTGAGTCTCTCTGAAGTGACTGTGCATTAGTCTATCTTTTATAGATTTGTTCTTTTTGTATGTTACTTGTGGTTTAGAACCTAAGGTTTTCTCTATATCCATATCCATTTTGAGAATTGGCCAATGTCTTTCTAAAATTTCTTTAAATTTTTCTGATCCATTCGAAAACCTAGTAATGAAACGTGTGACCTCTTTATCTTCTTTTCTTTCTACTTTCCTTAATAGTTCTTTACGATCTCTTATTATAGATTCCTCATAAGCGGCCCTTAGAACATGATCTGGGTATCCTCTCTCCTGAAATCTTTCCCTCATATCATCAGCTTGTTCTTTAAATTTCTGAGGGTTCGAACAATTACGGCGTAACCTCAAGTATTGTCCTTTGGGTATCCCTCTTTTTTGTGGAAGGGGGTGACTACTCTCCCATCTTAGAAGTGAGTTAGTAGCTGTTGGTTTCCTATAATTGCTCGTTTCTAAAGTTCCATCAATTCCCTTTTTAACGAGCACATCTAGAAATCTCATTTCTGATTCATGTACCTCATACGTAAATCTAAGGCCTAAATCATTACAATTGAGGTCATTGACAAAGGAAATAAACTCAGATTCTGTGTTTTTCCATATCACGAAAATATCATCAATATAGCGTAGCCATAGGGCTACGCTATCATGTCGAGAATTTGTGTCATTAAACACAATTTTTTCTTCCCACCAGCCCAGGAGCAAATTTGCATAAGTGGGCGCACAAGGGCAACCCATTGCAGTGCCCCTGAGCTGGTGGAAATACTTATTTCCAAAGAGAAAGACATTATTTGTAAGGTCAAAATTCCAAAGCCTTTAAAACAAAATCATTGTGTTTCACAAAGAAACGTCCTCGGGACTTAAGATAATATTCTACGGCCATAAGGCCTTTGTTGTGGGGTATCGAGGAGTACAAAGCCTCCACATCTATACTCCCAAAAATCATGTCTTTCTCTAGGTATATGCCATCTAGTTTACATAAAAGATCGCCTGTGTCTCTAATATACGAGCTCAAATTCATTACAAATGGTCTTAGAATCCGATCTATGTACATTCCCAAATTCTGAGTCACACTATTGATACCTGCCACTATAGGTCGACCTTTCAGAGGGGTCATACCCTCATGGATTTTCGGGAGACAATAAAACGTCGCCATAGTAGGATGCAAAGGAATCAAGAAATCTTTTTCTTTCTTGTCAATCACCTCGGAGTCCAGGCCTTCATTGACTAGTGTCTTAAGAGCATCAGATAGGCTCACTACAGGGTTTGATGATAGCTTCTCATAACTCAACTTATCCTCCAATATAGAAAGGCACATTTTCTTATATTTAGATGTATCCATGACAACTATATTCCCTCCTTTATCGGAGCTTTTAATAATGATACTGCTGTCATTTTCAAGTCTCTTAAGGCTTTCCATCTCTTCTTTCCCTAAGTTATATGATCTTGAATTTAAAAGATCTCCTGATTTCATCAAATCATTTGTAACAAGATTAACAAAAATATCAATTGAATTGACATCACCTGTGGGAGGGGGCATAACCGTACTCTTTTTCTTTAGATCTGTAAATGGACCCTCACCTTTCAGGTTAGGATCAATATCCCCCAGGTGAAACAGAAACCGTACATCTTGTAATAGCTCTTCAGAAATACCCAGCTCTTGCGAAAACCTCTGATCTTGTTTAGAGAAATGCTTTTTCCATTTTAGCTTGCGGGCAAACAGATGTAGATCTTTTACAGTTTCAAAAATGTCTATGTCTGATGTTGGTACAAACGACAGGCCTTTACTAAGTACACACATCTCAGTTTCAGTTAGGGGGCGTTGGGATAGGTTGATTACCTCTGGCCCTCTGGTCCGCTGTGGGGATTTAGGCGGTTCCTTAATGGATAGCTTAGATCTAAAAAATCCCTCTTCGGTGACCTCTTATGGGAGCCTCTATTAAATTTACCTCTTTGTCCTCCTCTTCCTCTACCTCTGAAATGCCTAGATCTACTCTCAGTGTCAGAAAATTCTGCCTCAGATGAGGATATATCAGTTTCTGCTGATCTGTTATTTCTGACCACTTGTACTGAGTAGGCTTTGTTGTCTCTGAATTCTTGGAGATCCCTATTGTACAACTTATGTTTCTTCTCTTTCAGATGATACTGAAATTTTTCTAGAGTATTCTGTAAATTGACCTCTTTTACCGTAAAATCAGACTCACCCGAATACTTTTTCGTGATCTCAATCTGATCTCTCAGGGATTCTGTAAGTTTATTTAGATTACTTTTTTCTTCCTCTAGGAGGAGTCTCATAAATCTGATCGAACTCTCTGTTGCTTCCTTTTCCCACTTAGTGAGTAAGGACGTGCTCCTATATCTAAACCCTGGGGTGAGGGTAATCCTCAGATGACGAGGTACAATACCTGATCGTATGTAATTTTCTAAACTCTGAACCTCCCACCATGAGGCTATCTGATCTCTATAAATTTTATCAAGTTCCTTAAAAGCTGCACTATATGTCGGAGTATATCTTTTTTGTGTAAACACCTTATCAGAGAATACCTCTTTGGCCTCTGTAATCCATATGTTTGTATCAATGCCTGTAGTCAAAAAACCTGCCATTGCCTGTATCAAGACGATTAACAGCAAGTGATCTTCTAGCTAGAAGACTCTATCTACACCAGCAAGCTAGAAAAATACCAGAAATAAAACTAATCTACTTTATTCAAAATTAGATTTAAAAAGGACTTAGTCCATTCATAAAAAATGTACATGTACAAAAAGACAAACACTTACAAGAAACCGCTCAATCTGACGCGGTAAGACCAAATTTTCAAGCACCCTACCGGTATACCCTTGGTGTCTTTATCCAACTCTCCATAGACACCCCCTCAGAGTATCCGCTTCGTGTGAATTTGTTTTAAAAAAACACACTCTCATGGTGCTAGAAAAATGTCTTTTACAGATCTATTGTACTTTATGTGCCACTTCTGTGTAGCATACATAGTCATCACTAACAATGATCTTGAACAAATATCATAATAACAGCCTTATATCAAATAATCACCTATAAATAAAGAATGGCATAATAAACAGTCTGTAATTATATATAACCAAGGTGTGAATCAAGACATTCCTCTTTGGATCATACAATTCACCACCTTTACAGATTTTTTATGTCATTTAGTATATCATGGAAAGATCTCACCCGAATCTATACATTCATGGGTTCCTCCATGTGACGCTCCCTTCTCCCTACGCGTTTCACCAAACAGATCATCAGGGGAGTACTGAGTACAGCGTTATGCCTACATGAGAAAAATGCCATCACTGGGCTGTTCATTTATCTGCTTTTTATAGCATGCACTCTTTAGTGTGTTCCCGCCTCATAAAGATGGGCGGGTGTATGCCCATGACCATTTCCTGTTTCTATGTCACTATGGTGACAAGCCTGTTACTTATATATTCATTAACATCATTTACTCGCTTACTCTCATAGCATATTAATAGTATGCGATTACATAGGCCTCCGTTTAAAACATATGATTGTGCGCATTCTTTTCTTTATCGGGTTGCATAGTAACGCATTGACGTCAGCTTACTTTAGCGCATGCGCATTCTTCTTTATAACGTCCAACCCTCTTTTTTACGTCACGGCGCCTATTTACTTCCTTATATCAGCATCAGGGGAATTATCGCGCCTGCGCACTCCCAACCATAGCCGCTTCTTTGCAGGCTTTAACTTCTTAGTGCACGCTAGTCCCCTTACCGTGCCTGCGCACTCCACAAACACCCGCTTCTTTGCAAACTATGATTTATAAATGCATAAAAGTTCCTCCTATCACAGGAACATATAATCGTGCGCATTCTTTTCTTTATCGGGTTGCATAGTAACGCATTGATGTCATCTTACTTTAGCGCATGCGCATTCTTCTTTATAACGTTCAACCCACTTTTTTACGTCACGGCGCCTATTTACTTCCTTATATCAGCATCAGGGGAATTATCGCGCCTGCGCACTCCCAACCATAGCCGCTTCTTTGCAGGCTTTAACTTCTTAGTGCACGCTAGTCCCCTTACCGCGCCTGCGCACTCCACAAACAACCGCTTCTTTGCAAACTATGATTTATAAATGCATAAAAGTTCCTCCTATCACAGGATTATTTCATGAGAGCACTTATACCGCCATCAAAATGAATGGCATATAAATGCTTCACATTGTGGTCACCAATTATAACTAAAATGCTCACTATCTAATCCTCAATTAAACCTATAGGCATAAATCTTACCCTTGTAAAGAAATAGGTTTCACAGTCATTTTGGGCATATTTCAATATTTACTATCCAGTTTTAGGACTTTCAGGATATTGAAGATATTAAACTTCATTAAGTATCCCCTTAAAAAATCCTCTCAACTATCCCGAGCGATCACTCAAGACAATGTACAGTATTTTGCTCAGACTTGATACATCCAAAAGAGACTTCTTATCTTCTCTTGATCCTATTCCATTTTTATTCCTAAGGTATTAACTCCGTGTTTAGACAAACAAAAAAAGGGAAATAACCCAATAGAGAAGTATAGCTCCTTTAGGATTCCCTCCTGAGTAACCACACTACCCTTTAACCCCTATACAGGGATCTGGTTTTACGTGGGGCACAATGGAGCTTGTCCTCCGGGGCTCCATCTCATTGCATATGGGTTAATTAGTTTACAAAAAAGCCATGAAAGATAATTGGTCATTCAGGCCTGTTGGTTGGAGTGTTCTCAGCCAGAAAATCCACCTACATTCCCTTTGAAGGATCGCTTTGTCCCAATCACCCCCTCTATGGGGGTAAGGAACTTTCTCGATCCCAACAAATTGAATTTTGCTATGATCACCCTGATGTATCCTATTGATGTGGTTAGCTATAGCTGTATCTCTTTGGTTCACCACATCACCAACATGTTCACGTATTCTCTTCCTGAATTCCCTTCTTGTTTTCCCTATATAGCTCCATTGTGCCCCTTGTAAAACCAGATCCCTGTATAGGGGTTAAAGGGTAGTGTGGTTACTCAGGAGGGAATCCTAAAGGAGCTATACTTCTCTATTGGGTTATTTCCCTTTTTTTGTTTGTCTAAACACGGAGTTAATACCTTAGGAATAAAAATGGAATAGGATCAAGAGAAGATAAGAAGTCTCTTTTGGATGTATCAAGTCTGAGCAAAATACTGTACATTGTCTTGAGTGATCGCTCGGGATAGTTGAGAGGATTTTTTAAGGGGATACTTAATGAAGTTTAATATCTTCAATATCCTGAAAGTCCTAAAACTGGATAGTAAATATTGAAATATGCCCAAAATGACTGTGAAACCTATTTCTTTACAAGGGTAAGATTTATGCCTATAGGTTTAATTGAGGATTAGATAGTGAGCATTTTAGTTATAATTGGTGACCACAATGTGAAGCATTTATATGCCATTCATTTTGATGGCGGTATAAGTGCTCTCATGAAATAATCCTGTGATAGGAGGAACTTTTATGCATTTATAAATCATAGTTTGCAAAGAAGCGGTTGTTTGTGGAGTGCGCAGGCGCGGTAAGGGGACTAGCGTGCACTAAGAAGTTAAAGCCTGCAAAGAAGCGGCTATGGTTGGGAGTGCGCAGGCGCGATAATTCCCCTGATGCTGATATAAGGAAGTAAATAGGCGCCGTGACGTAAAAAAGTGGGTTGAACGTTATAAAGAAGAATGCGCATGCGCTAAAGTAAGATGACGTCAATGCGTTACTATGCAACCCGATAAAGAAAAGAATGCGCACGATTATATGTTCCTGTGATAGGAGGAACTTTTATGCATTTATAAATCATAGTTTGCAAAGAAGCGGGTGTTTGTGGAGTGCGCAGGCGCGGTAAGGGGACTAGCGTGCACTAAGAAGTTAAAGCCTGCAAAGAAGCGGCTATGGTTGGGAGTGCGCAGGCGCGATAATTCCCCTGATGCTGATATAAGGAAGTAAATAGGCGCCGTGACGTAAAAAAGAGGGTTGGACGTTATAAAGAAGAATGCGCATGCGCTAAAGTAAGCTGACGTCAATGCGTTACTATGCAACCCGATAAAGAAAAGAATGCGCACAATCATATGTTTTAAACGGAGGCCTATGTAATCGCATACTATTAATATGCTATGAGAGTAAGCGAGTAAATGATGTTAATGAATATATAAGTAACAGGCTTGTCACCATAGTGACATAGAAACAGGAAATGGTCATGGGCATACACCCGCCCATCTTTATGAGGCGGGAACACACTAAAGAGTGCATGCTATAAAAAGCAGATAAATGAACAGCCCAGTGATGGCATTTTTCTCATGTAGGCATAACGCTGTACTCAGTACTCCCCTGATGATCTGTTTGGTGAAACGCGTAGGGAGAAGGGAGCGTCACATGGAGGAACCCATGAATGTATAGATTCGGGTGAGATCTTTCCATGATATACTAAATGACATAAAAAATCTGTAAAGGTGGTGAATTGTATGATCCAAAGAGGAATGTCTTGATTCACACCTTGGTTATATATAATTACAGACTGTTTATTATGCCATTCTTTATTTATAGGTGATTATTTGATATAAGGCTGTTATTATGATATTTGTTCAAGATCATTGTTAGTGATGACTATGTATGCTACACAGAAGTGGCACATAAAGTACAATAGATCTGTAAAAGACATTTTTCTAGCACCATGAGAGTGTGTTTTTTTAAAACAAATTCACACGAAGCGGATACTCTGAGGGGGTGTCTATGGAGAGTTGGATAAAGACACCAAGGGTATACCGGTAGGGTGCTTGAAAATTTGGTCTTACCGCGTCAGATTGAGCGGTTTCTTGTAAGTGTTTGTCTTTTTGTACATGTACATTTTTTATGAATGGACTAAGTCCTTTTTAAATCTAATTTTGAATAAAGTAGATTAGTTTTATTTCTGGTATTTTTCTAGCTTGCTGGTGTAGATAGAGTCTTCTAGCTAGAAGATCACTTGCTGTTAATCAATTTCTTTAGTGGCAGCACCGCTGTCTTGTGAGGTGACTGGGGTGCGTAATCTCACCTTAAACCTCAGGGCAATTTTTTAGTGGCAGCACCGCTGTCTTCTGTGGTGACTGGGGTGCATAATCTAACCTTAAACCTCTGGGCAATGTTTTCATGGCAGCACCGCTGTCTTGTGTGGTGACTGGGGTGCATAATCTCGCCTTAAACATCAGGGCAATTTTTTAGAGGCAGCACTGCTGTCTTTTGGGGTGACTGGGATGCGTAATCTCGCCTTAAACCTCAGGGCAATTTTTTAGTGGCAGCACCGCTATCTTGTGTGGTGACTGGGGTGCATAATCTCGCTTTAAACTTCAGGGCAATTTTTTAGTGGCAGCACCGCTGTCTTGTGTGGTGACTGGGGTGCGTAATCCCGCCTTAAACCTCAGGGCAATTTTTTAGTGTCAGCACCGCTGTCTTGTGTGGTGACTGGGGTGTGTAATCTCACCTTAAACCTCTGGGCAATTTTTTAGTGGCAGCACCGCAGTCTTGTGTGGTGACTTGGGTGCGTAATCTCACCTTAAACCTCAGGGCAATTTTTTAGTGGCAACATCGCTGTCTTGTGGGGTGACTGGGGTGCGTAATCTCACCTTAAACCTCAGGGCAGTTTTTTAGTTGCAGCACCGCTGTCATGTGTGGTGACTGGGGTGCGTAAATCGCCTTAAACCTTAGGGCAATTTTTTAGTGGCAGCACCGCTGTCTTGTGTGGTGACTGGGGTGTGTAATCTCACCTTAAACCTCATTGCAGTTTTTTAGTGGCAGCACCGCTGTCATGTGTGGTGACTGGGGTGCATAAACTCGCCTTAAACCTCAGGGCAATTTTTTAGTGGCAGCACCGCTGTCGTGTGTGGTGACTGGGGTGCGTAATCTCACCTTAAACCTCATTGCAATTTTTTAGTGGCAGCACCGCTGTCGTGTGTGGTGACTGGGGTGCGTAATCTCACCTTTAACCTCAGGGCAATTTTTTAGTGGCAGCACTGCTGTCTTGTGTGGTGACTGGGGTGTATAATCACGCTTTAAACCTCAGGGCAATTTTTTAGTGGCAGCACCGCTGTCTTGTGTGGTGGCTGGGGTGCATAATCTCACCTTAAACATTAGGGCAATTTCTTTAGTGGCAGCACCGCTGTCTTGTGAGGTGACTGGGGTGCGTAATCTCACCTTAAACCTCAGGGCAATTTTTTAGTGGCAGCACCGCTGTCTTCTGTGGTGAATGGGGTGCATAATCTAACCTTAAACCTCTGGGCAATTTTTTCATGGCAGCACCGCTGTCTTGTGTGGTGACTGGGGTGCATAATCTCGCCTTAAACATCAGGGCAATTTTTTAGAGGCAGCACTGCTGTCTTTTGGGGTGACTGGGATGTGTAATCTCGCCTTAAACCTCAGGGCAATTTTTTAGTGGCAGCACCGCTATCTTGTGTGGTGACTGGGGTGCATAATCTCGCTTTAAACTTCAGGGCAATTTTTTAGTGGCAGCACCGCTGTCTTGTGTGGTGACTGGGGTGCGTAATCCCGCCTTAAACCTCAGGGCAATTTTTTAGTGTCAGCACCGCTGTCTTGTGTGGTGACTGGGTTGCGTAATCTCACCTTAAACCTCATTGCAGTTTTTTAGTGGCAGCACCGCTGTCATGTGTGGTGACTGGGGTGCATAAACTCGCCTTAAACCTCAGGGCAATTTTTTAGTGGCAACATCGCTGTCGTGTGTGGTGACTGGGGTGCGTAATCTCGCCTTAAACCTCATTGCAATTTTTTAGTGGCAGCACCGCTGTCGTGTGTGGTGACTGGGGTGTGTAATCTCACCTTTAACCTCAGGGCAATTTTTTAGTGGCAGCACTGCTGTCTTGTGTGGTGACTGGGGTGTATAATCACGCTTTAAACCTCAGGGCAATTTTTTAGTGGCAGCACCGCTGTCTTGTGTGGTGGCTGGGGTGCATAATCTCACCTTAAACATTAGGGCAATTTCTTTAGTGGCAGCACCGCTGTCTTGTGAGGTGACTGGGGTGCGTAATCTCACCTTAAACCTCAGGGCAATTTTTTAGTGGCAGCACCGCTGTCTTGTGAGGTGACTGGGGTGCGTAATCTCACCTTAAACCTCAGGGCAATTTTTTAGTGGCAGCACCGCTGTCTTGTGTGGTGACTGGGGTGCGTAATCCTGCCTTAAACCTTAGGGCAATTTTTTAGTGGCAGCACCGCTGTCTTGTGTGGTGACTGGGGTGCGTAATCTCACCTTAAACCTCATTGCAGTTTTTTAGTGGCAGCACCGCTGTCATGTGTGGTGACTGGGGTGCATAAACTCGCCTTAAACCTCAGGGCAATTTTTTAGTGGCAACATCGCTGTCGTGTGTGGTGACTGGGGTGCGTAATCTCGCCTTAAACCTCATTGCAATTTTTTAGTGGCAGCACCGCTGTCGTGTGTGGTGACTGGGGTGTGTAATCTCACCTTTAACCTCAGGGCAATTTTTTAGTGGCAGCACTGCTGTCTTGTGTGGTGACTGGGGTGTATAATCACGCTTTAAACCTCAGGGCAATTTTTTAGTGGCAGCACCGCTGTCTTGTGTGGTGGCTGGGGTGCATAATCTCACCTTAAACATTAGGGCAATTTCTTTAGTGGCAGCACCGCTGTCTTGTGAGGTGACTGGGGTGCGTAATCTCACCTTAAACCTCAGGGCAATTTTTTAGTGGCAGCACCGCTGTCTTCTGTGGTGACTGGGGTGCATAATCTAACCTTAAACCTCTGGGCAATTTTTTCATGGCAGCACCGCTGTCTTGTGTGGTGACTGGGGTGCATAATCTCGCCTTAAACATCAGGGCAATTTTTTAGAGGCAGCACTGCTGTCTTTTGGGGTGACTGGGATGCGTAATCTCGCCTTAAACCTCAGGGCAATTTTTTAGTGGCAGCACCGCTATCTTGTGTGGTGACTGGGGTGCATAATCTCGCTTTAAACTTCAGGGCAATTTTTTAGTGGCAGCACCGCTGTCTTGTGTGGTGACTGGGGTGCGTAATCCCGCCTTAAACCTCAGGGCAATTTTTTAGTGTCAGCACCGCTGTCTTGTGTGGTGACTGGGGTGTGTAATCTCACCTTAAACCTCTGGGCAATTTTTTAGTGGCAGCACCGCTGTCTTGTGTGGTGACTTGGGTGCGTAATCTCACCTTAAACCTCAGGGCAATTTTTTAGTGGCAACATCGCTGTCTTGTGGGGTGACTGGGGTGCGTAATCTCACCTTAAAACTCAGGGCAGTTTTTTAGTGGCAGCACCGCTGTCATGTGTGGTGACTGGGGTGCGTAAATCGCCTTAAACCTTAGGGCAATTTTTTAGTGGCAGCACCGCTGTCTTGTGTGGTGACTGGGGTGTGTAATCTCACCTTAAACCTCATTGCAGTTTTTTAGTGGCAGCACCGCTGTCATGTGTGGTGACTGGGGTGCATAAACTCGCCTTAAACCTCAGGGCAATTTTTTAGTGGCAGCACCGCTGTCGTGTGTGGTGACTGGGGTGCGTAATCTCACCTTAAACCTCATTGCAATTTTTTAGTGGCAGCACCGCTGTCGTGTGTGGTGACTGGGGTGCGTAATCTCACCTTTAACCTCAGGGCAATTTTTTAGTGGCAGCACTGGTGTCTTGTGTGGTGACTGGGGTGTATAAACACGCTTTAAACCTCAGGGCAATTTTTTAGTGGCAGCACCGCTGTCTTGTGTGGTGGCTGGGGTGCATAATCTCACCTTAAACATTAGGGCAATTTCTTTAGTGGCAGCACCGCTGTCTTGTGAGGTGACTGAGGTGCGTAATCTCACCTTAAACCTCAGGGCAATTTTTTAGTGGCAGCACCGCTGTCTTCTGTGGTGACTGGGGTGCATAATCTAACCTTAAACCTCTGGGCAATTTTTTCATGGCAGCACCGCTGTCTTGTGTGCTGACTGGGGTGCATAATCTCGCCTTAAACCTCAGGGCAATTTTTTAGAGGCAGCACTGCTGTCTTTTGGGGTGACTGGGATGCGTAATCTCGCCTTAAACCTCAGGGCAATTTTTTAGTGGCAGCACCGCTATCTTGTGTGGTGACTGGGGTGCATAATCTCGCTTTAAACTTCAGGGCAATTTTTTAGTGGCAGCACCGCTGTCTTGTGTGGTGACTGGGGTGCGCAATCTCACCTTAAACCTCAGGGCAATTTTTTAGTGGCAACACCGCTGTCTTGTGTGGTGACTGTGGTGCGCAATCAAACCTTAAACCTCAGAGCAATTTTTTCGTGTCAGCACCGCTGTCTTGTGTGGTGACTGGGATGCGTAATCTCGCCTTAAACCTCAGGTCAATTTTTTTGTGCTGTTGCGGTGCTGTTTGTAAAACACAAAGCAATACTAGACTGTAGTGCTACCTTCCACAAAGCACTAGCTGTTCCTTGTTCCCCAATATCTGCATCTGAACATCTGCAATTATGGCAGAAAAATCCAAAATTCCTAAAAAAGGCTGTTGTGAAGGGACGGGGACGTGGACGTGGGGTTGTCATTGGTGCCCAACAAGACACAGATTCTGGGAGACCGAAGAAGGTTGATGCATCTAGGTTCCTGGCAAAATTTCCTGGTCTGGAACGTAAATGGGTCTGGAAGCCAGAAGAACAAGAGCAGATACTGTCTTGGATGGCTGGCAAGGCCTCAACGAAATGTTCTAGCAGCACCCAATCATCCATGACAAAACAGTCTACTGTCTATACAGAGAACTAAGGGTCATCCCATTCTCAACCTGTTCCTAGTTCATCACCCGGTCAGGAGTCACAGGAAACATTTGACCCCATCCTTGGTCACTCGGAGGATCTGTTTGATCCAATTCCTTTCATTGCCTCTGGCCTCTCACCGCATGACATTGAAGAGGAACGTGAGGAGTATCGCCTGTTGATGATGGCCATATACTGTATTTGAAACCCCACGGCCAGAAGAAAGCCACTTTCATTTACGTGATATACCGGGTGAAGAGGTGGAGGCTGATGGTGATGACACACAGTTGCCATCTGGCCAGTCACCAATATCAACACTGAAGGAGGATGACATGGACGACGAGGTTGTCGATGATGAGACCAACCATCTGACCTGGACCGTTGGCAAGCATAGCCAGCACAGCAGCACAGAGGAAGAAGGTGGATATATAGCACCAACAAAAGCACCAAGGGCTACTGGTTTGAGTAGAGTGCAAAGTGTGTCAACTGTTGCCAAGAGCAATCTCTCTGTGCCCCAAATCAAGGCAAGGGTGCATTCAGCCGCTGTCTGGAAATTTTTTTCCGATAGTCCTTCTGAACCAAATGTTGTCATCTGTAGCATCTGCCATACGAAGCTGAGCAGAGGCCAGGGCAAAGGCCTCCAAAGCACCACCAGTATGCGGAAACACATGGCAGCCAAGCACCCTAGTCGGTGGGCTGAACAACAGGGTACCAAATCAGTGTCTGCAATTGCGGCTTAAACCACTGCCATGTCGCCTGTGATACGTCCTTTCCAATCTGCTGGGCAGGAAGCAGGTGATCATCATGCCTCTTGCTCACAAGCTGTGGTTGCACAGACACAGGCCACAACAAGCTCATCCACTTGTTTTTCCCAGGAAAGCGTCCAATGATCTGTGCCCCAGATGTATGAAAGGAGGCGTAAATACCAAGCCACACACCTACAAGCACAAATACTGAACGCACACATTGCCTAGTTGCTAGCCGTGGAGATGTTGCAGTTTAGACTTGTGGGGACACAGTCTTTCTGTGATCTTTAGGCTTGGTTCCCAGCCAGCACTATTTTTCCAGCTGTGCCGTCACCGCATTACACCAGCACGTCTGAAACAATCTAAAGCGTGCTCTCACCAACACTTTAACCGGGAAGGTCCATCTTACAACAGACACGTGGCAAGTATTTGTATTGTATTGTCCATACATCTCTGTCACAGCACACTGGCTCAAACTGGACCATCACATATCTTACCCATGCCACGAAAAGTGGGCCTAACCTCAATCAGGGTTTCCACCTCATCATATACTTCCAGTCTCTCCTCTTCCTCCTCCTCCTCCGCCGCATCAACCTATGCTGAATTACCCTCCACATCACTCCCAAGTTGGGAGCTGTGCAACAGCATTGGCAAAGCGGCAACATGCTCTGCTGAAGCTGATCTACTTAGGTGAAACACCACACACTGCAGCAGAGCTGTGGCAAGGACTAAAACAACAGATCAATCAGTGGCTCTCTCCACTGCAACTCCAACCTGGTCTGGCTGTCTGCAACAATGGGCTTAACCTGGTGGCGGCTTTAAAGCTCAGGAAGCTGGTACACGTGCCATGCATGGATCACGAGCTGAACCTAGTGGTGCAGAAATTTATAAAAACATACCCTGACTTGCCGTACCTACTTGAAAAGGTGCGCCGTATTTGCGTCCATTTCCGCCATTCCTCAATCGCTGTTGCCGGTCTTGCAGCGCTTTAAAAGCAAATTAATTTGCCAAACCACAGACTCATTTGCAACCTGCCAACACGGTGGAACTCAACATATCATATGTTGGCAAGGGTAAGTGAGCAGTAGAGGGAACTTGCTGAATAACAGCTTAAAGATGCCCATCACACTGAGACTCAGCCAAGACACATAACAACTGTCGAGTGGGTGTGGATCGCTCATTTTTGTGAGGTGCTTGATAACTTTGAGTACTGCTCCAAGCTTGTGAGTGGTGATCAGGCTATTATCAGCGTAACCTTCCCTATGCTATGTCTGCTGAAAAAAATCGCTGCAGAATCAAAAAATGGGATCTTTGCGTGTCCAGCAGCTGGGTATGGAGCAAGATTTCACATTGGGTGATCCTATTCAGCCCAGCCAATATCATCAGGTAACACTGGGGGATGAAGAAGATGATGATGATGAAAATGAGGAGGGAGTGGACTTCTTTTTCAGTGGTACTGAGGGGACACCTCATGCTACAGAGGGGAATCCCAACTCCAGCTTCATGTCTGTCCAGCATGGGTGGGCTGAAGAGGAGGAGGTGGAGGAGTAGAGTCAGTGTGGCACACATGGCACACTTCATATCTGACTGTCTGTGCCAAGACCCTCGCGTAATCCACATTTTCAATAGCAGCCTATATTGGTTGGCCACCTTTCTAGACCCTTGGTACAAGGACAAATTTCCTTTGCTACTTTTGCAGTCACCAAGGTTTCACAATGGAATCCTTCAATAAGGCCGTTGTCAATCATTTGATGGCAACAGCACCCTCAGACACCACTGCTAGCAGAGGTACCAGCTCTGTGCAACAGCATGCATTAATCGGGAGAGACATGCCAAGCAGGTCCAGAAGAGGTGGTGGTAAAATGTCCACAAACTGGACCATCTTCAATAAACCGGCTCATCACCAAGGACTAGCTGGAACAGTAACACTAACAATGTCAAGGAGGGAGAAGTTGAACAAGATGGTCAATGACTATCTAAGTGACCATACCTGCATTCCTCCTGATGCTTCTGTACCGTTTAATTACTGGGTATCCAAGCTGCATAGTTGGCCAGACCTCTCCTGATATGCCTTGGAAGTGTTGGCCTGCCCTTCTGCTAGTGTGATGTCAGAGCCTGTTTTCAGTGCCGCTGGGGCAATTATCACAGATACACGCAAACGGTTGACTACAGAGAATACAGATAGGCTGACTCAGATAAAATTTAACAAGGATTGGATTTCGCAACAGTATTTAAGCCCTCCAGATGACAGTATCCCAACCTAAAGTCACTCAAAACGTTTTTTTTTTTTAAATTGGTGTTCACGTCCATCCCTTCCCATACAAGCCCCTTTTCTTCTTCTTACACATGTTTTCAAATCCGGCTTCTGCCACATGTACCTCATGGTCAATAACAATAAGCTAAAAACAATGTTACGTTAATTAATATTTCCCATCGGAGGCACTTGTGATGAGAGTGAGACCCTTCTTCCTTCATCAACCATGGTATCATGCCCCTTGGGATAATTTTTGGAGACACTATGGCTATGCCTGGACATTGGGCACTGCAACCTCTATGCTAGTAGTCCTAGCTTCATCATAATTGTTTGGCAATTCAGACCTGCCTTGCTTCCTTCATCAACTATGATACAGCCCCTTGGGCTAATTTTTGGAGACACTATGGCTATGCCTGGACACTGGGCACTGCAACTACTATGCTAGTAGTCCTAGCTGCTTCATCATAATTGTTTGGCCCTTCAGACCTGCCTTGCTTCCTTCATCAACTATAATACAGCCCCTTGGGCTAATTTATGGAGACACTATGGCTATGCCTGGACACTGCAACCTCTATGCTAGTAGTCCTAGCTTCGTCATAATTGTTTGGCCCTTCAGACCTGCCTTGCTTTCTTCATCACGTATGATACAGCCCTTGTGCAAATTTTTGAAGACACTATGGCTAATCCTGGACACTGGGCACTGCAACCTCTATGCTAGTAGTCCTAGCTTTGTCATAATTGTTTGGCCCTTCAGACCTGCCTTGCTTCCTTCAACTATGATACAGCCCCGTGGGCTAATTTTTGGAGACACTATGTCTATGCCTGGACACTGCAACTACTATGCTAGTAGTCCTAGCTGCTTCATCATTGTTTGGCCCTTCAGACCTGCCTTGCTTTCTTCATTAACCATGATACAGCCCATAGGGCTAATGTTTTGAAGACACCATGTCTATGCCTACACATTGGGCAGTGGCATTGGAACAACAAGGACAGTAGTCCAAGCTTTATTATTGTGAATCCCTTGTGATGATGATGATGGGTGGCTTCTTCCTGCATTAACCATCACACAGCCCCTAGGGCAGATCGATCTCCTTACACCACTTACACACTTAGCTGTCAGAAGATCGCCTCCATCATCACTCGCTCTTATGGCACTTATGATATATCACTGGCACTGCGTAAGTGGCGTATGAGTCCCGCTCTGCTGGCAAAAAACCACAGGAGATCAAATAGTGTTTGTACATTCTAGTGAAGCAGTGGTGTAAAACCTCTCATGCAGCCCCTGACCAGTTGCCCCCATGTTATATACATTTGTTTACAGCATACATTTTTTTAACATTTACACATTTTTTAGCCTTTTCCTCAGCCCCCAGACCGCTTTGTAGGGTCCAGCAGACAATCATTGGACTCGCTAATCATACCGAATACCCGAGTATTACGGTATACTCGGTACAAGTATAGCTAGTCTGAATATTTCGGTACTCGCTCATCCCTAGTGCTGACAGATTTTAGCTGGATAGTTAGGCGGTTGTTTCTAAGTCAGATAGTTTAGATAGCTAGTGTCCTGTGTGGCTGTAAAATTTGACCTTCTAGCAGATTTTTTTTTCTTGTGCCATTAGTGAGGTCCACAGACAAAGACAGCAGGGCACATTTCATAGACGTGTGTCGTGCACTGCTTCTATTGCACTCCATACACAAGTAGACCTTTCAAAATCTGGTAGATACAGACAGCTTCCAAAAGCTGATGGCCGTCGCAGTCCCCCAGTAACAGTTTCCCAGTCGCCATTAATTCTCTATAATTTCACTCTTACTGCACTACTTCTGCCTCGTCCACTTCCTCTAGGGCCTTGCGCCCTCAACCTCTGCCTTAATGAGACACGCGTTCCAGCAATGCAGAGCGAATCACCCCCACCTCCGTACTGTGCAGCCAGGGCTCACCGTGCGCAGCCAGGGCTCACCGCAATCATGCAGTGTTCAAATTGATATGCCTTGGAGATCGCAGTCATGCAGCTGAAGAGTTGTGGATAGCTCTCCAGGCTGAGTTTGATCAATGGCTGTCTCCGCTGAACCAGGATCCAGGGAAGGCCATGTCCAATCATGGTGCGAACCTGGTGGTGGCCATATGCCGAGGCAATCTCACACGATGTGCCTTGCATGGTTTACGTCATCAACATGGTGGTAGAGTGATTTCTCCACCACAATCCTGGCCAGAGTGAGCTGCTGCAGAAAGAATGGAAGCTGTGTGCTTACTTAAGCCATTCTCACCCCTCAGGTAATCGGGTTGTCCATGCCAGTTGACAGGTTGATATGTGATGTGCTGAAGTGGTGGAATTCCACTCTGCACATGTTGCAGCGACTGTGGCAGCAGCAACGATCCCTGATGCAGTATGTCATTTTGTATAGCCTGGGCCAATGCAGTAAGGACGTGGCGCATATCACATTTACAGATTGGGCAGAGATTAAGGACCTCTGCACCCTTCTGCACAGTTTCAGAATGGCTACTAAGATGATTAGCACTGACGATGCCATCATCAGCATCACTATTCTGGTCATCTACATGCTGGAGCACACTTTGAATAGCCTGCAGGAGGATATGGTGGTCCCAGATGAAGAGGAGGAAGCAGAGGAGGATGCAGAAGGGATAGAATTGTCTCAAAGTTCCAAGCTATCGTCACAAAAAATGGTGCCAAGGAACAGTTAATTACTGTGATCGAGGGGGCTGGTGATACCAGGCTAACTGTTAGTGATGGTGTGAGAGCCGAGCAACAAATGGAGGAGTAAGAGGTGATGGTCAAGCAACTGTCAGGAGATGAAAAGCATAATTATCCCCTCTCCATTGTTCGTGGTTAGCGGGAGGGGATGGAGGAAAAAAGCATCTATGTTACCCAGCCAACAACACAGCATGAGCTTGGACCTCATGTAAGTGCCCGACATATGAATGTCTTCTTGCTGCATTGTCTGCAACATGATCCTGGTATAGTTATGATTCAAAATAGTGCTCACTACTCGATCTCCACTCTGTTAGATACAGGTTATGAGACAACATTTTGCCAAATACTTCCTGCCGTGGAAAGGGACCCGCAAATGTTGGATTATCGAAACACACTTTTACACAACCTTAAGAGAGGTTTTCCCCAAGACAGCAGTGAGGCACACAGTGTGCATCGCAGCTCTAGACTTTCAACCTCCGGCACATCAATTAGTCAATCCCAAAACATTAGCAGGACCAGCAGCAGCAGTAGTGTCAGTGGCAGAAGCAATTTCTGTGAGTTCTTTGACACATTTTTTAGACCACCTTGTGTACCAGCACAACAGAGTCTAAGTCTGACACGTGGTGATCAACTGGAGAGGATGGTGCAGGATTACTACAGTATTTGCTAATATTTACTAATTACTATTATTAAATTAATATGCCTTGGAGATCGCAGTCACACAACTCAAGAGTTGTTGACAGCTAAGCAGGCTGAATTAGAACAATGGCTGTCTCCACTGAACCTGGAGCCAGGACAGGCTGCGTGCGACAATGGTGAAAACTTGGTGGCGGCCCTACGCCGGGGCATCCTCACACACATGCCTTGCATGGCTCACGTCCTCAACCTGGTGGTACAGCAATTTCTCCAACACTATCCCAGACAGGATGCATTGCAGCAGAATGCACTGTCACTTAACACTCACGCTGATCGCACCCCTCATGTCATCGACTTGCTTCGCTATAGAGGTCTTTCGGCCTACCAGTTAACAATTTGATTTGCGATGTTCCAACATAGTGGAATTCCACTCCGCAGCGACTGTGGAAGCAGCGATGAGCCCTGGTGCAGTATGTCCTTTTGCATAGCCTGGGCCAACGTAGTACGTTCAAATCACGTTTGCGGAGTTGGCACAGATAAAGGACATCTGCACCTTTCTGCACTGCTTGAAAATATCTACTAAGATAGTTAGCACTGACAATGCCATCATCAGCATCACTATTCTGGTCATCTACATGCTGGAGCACACTTTGAATAGTCTGTGTGAGGAGGTGGTGGTCCCAGAAGAGGTGGAAGCAGAGGAGGATGCAGAAGAGATAACAATATCTCAAATTTCTGGACTGTCATCATCTGTGTGTCATGGGAGGGTGACTTACAGCGATCGGGGGGCTTCATGATACAAGACAAACTGTTAGTGAAGGAACAGGAGCAGAGGAACAAATGGAGGATGAGGTAATGGATGCTCAACAGTCAGAAGATGATGAGGATAATGGTCCCCTCTCTGTTGTCCATAGTTGGCGTGAGAGGACGAAGGTAGAAACCTTGAGTGTCACCCCACCACCAGCATACCATGTAGTTGGACCTCATGGAAACACCTAGCACATGAGCACCTTCTTCCTGCACTTCTTCAACATGATACCTGTACGCTTAGGGTTAGAAATAGTGCTGACTACTGGGTTGCCACTCTGTTAGATCCACGTTACAAAAGTAAATTTAGCCAGATGCTTCTCTCCCATGCTGGATTATCGAAACACCTACATAGACAATCTCAAGAGTGGTTTTCCCAAAGACAGCAGTGAAGCACACATTGTGCATCACAGTTCTAGATGTCCAGCCCAGGAACGTGTGGGCTTCATCACAAAAACATTTGCAGCAGTAGCAAGTGAGTAAGTGCCATAAGTAAATTTCTGTGAGTAATTTCATAAATTTTAAGACCAACCCATGCAACAGCAGAACAGAGTACAAGTCTGATATGTTGTGAACAACTGGAGTAGGAGTATCTGGAGCTCAATATCAATGCCATCAGGGGGGTTTTAACCCTTTTAGATTTTGATCTTCAAAAATGGAAAAGTGGCCTGAGCTTGCCTGTCATGCCTTGGAGGTTTTGTCAAGCCTGGCAACCAGTATTCTCTCAGAACGTGTATTCAGCGCTGCTGGTCGTGACTAGTGTTGAGCGATACCACCCGATATTGAAAATTATCGGATCGGATTGGATCTAAAAAAATATTGGGTATCGCCGATTCCGATCCCGGAAGTCCCATTCAAGTCAATGGAACAGAAATATTGGAATTGAAAAAAACCCTTTCTTTCCTTGTAGGTTAATTCTACATGAAGAAAAACAACTAATAATAATGTAGAATGTATTGTGGGAGGTGTAGGAGATATTAAAACCATAGAGGTTTAGCCCAATCAAATGGAATAGCAGGAATATTTTTTTTTATTTTAAAGACGTTTGGAGTTACAAAGATATTGACTATGTTAACCTCTTTTATATTTTGTCAGATATGTATGTTTCACTACTTCCAAGCTCTTCACCTTCTTTTTTACTTCTCCAACAATTTCTCCATCATCCTCAGCAGCATCTTTTTCATCAACTTCTTCTTCACCTTCTTCCTATGATTCTTTTTTTTTACATTCTTCATATTCTTCTTATTGAACTATTATTCTTCTTCATATTCTACTTCTTCATCTTCTTCCTATTCTTCTTCTTCATCATATTCTTATTTGTGACAGGCATTCCTGTAGTTGTTATCTATAAAAAATTTGAAGATTACACCTTCCAGTCTGCCTGTCACAAAAGATTTACAACAGGATTTGACCGCATTCAGTTTGGCCTGCAGCAGCAGGCATTTTCCAGGGGCACCACGAGGAGGAATGGACTCACCCCCGTACACTGCTTAGTCTTCTTCTGCTTATAATTTAGATAATATCATTTGATCTTATTTTTAGTCTTATGCTTAATGTTCTTCTGCTGTTGGTTTTTCTGCTTCTTGGTCTTCTGTCTCTTGTTGTTCTGCATCTTGGTGGTTGTCTTCATGTTCTTTGTCCTCTTGGTCATCTTCTTGAGGGTCACCTTTTTGGTCTTCTTCGGTGTGGTCTTCAGGGTTATCGTCAGGGATATCCAGAGTTTGAATCAAAAAACAATTCCACAAGCTTGAACTTGGAAAAGTAGCAGAAGATACAAGAAGACTGAGGAACTGCCGAGAACCAGCTGACGGTACTGGAACCCGCATGGGTAGCAGAAGGAACAATAGCAAATGGAACTAGCGAGGACCAGCTGACGGTGCTGGAACCCGGAGGGGCAGCAGAAGGAACAAGAGCCAATGGCACAACCGTGGACCAGCTGACGGTGCTGGAACACAGTAACTAAGCAGGAGGTACCTGTGCTCCAAAGCACTACCAAGGACCAGCAGACGTTGCTGGAACTCAGATACCAAGAAGGAGGCAACTAGGCCAAAGGCACTGCCGAGAAACAGCTGATGGTGCTGGAACCCAGAGGGAGGCAGAAGCTGCAAGAGCAAATGAAACTAGCGAGGACCAGCTGATGGTGCTGGAACCCGGAGAGGCAGCAGAAGGAACAAGAGCCAATGGCACAACCGTGGACCAGCTGATGGTGCTGGAACACGGTTACTAAGCAGGAGGTACCTGTGCTACAAAGCACTACCGAGGACCAGCAAGCATTGCTGGAACTCGGCTACTGAGAAGGAGGCACCTAGGCCAAAGGCTCTGCCAAGAAACAGCTGATGGTGCTGGAACCCGGATGGGTAGCAGAAGCTGCAAGAGCAAATGAAACTAGCGAGGACCAGCTGATGGTGCTGGTACCCGGAGGGGCAGCAGAAGGAACAAGAGCCAATGGCACAACCGTGGACCAGCTGACGGTGCTGGAACATGGATACTAAGCAGGAGGTACCTGTGCTACAAAGCACTACCAAGGACCAGCAGACGTTGCTGGAACTCGGATACCGAGAAGGAGGCACCTAGACCAAAGGCTCTGCCGAGAAACAGCTGACGGTGTTGGAACCCGGATGGGTAGCAGAAGGAACAAGAGCCAATGGCACAACCATGGATCAGCTGACGGTGCTGGAACACGGTTACTAAGCAGGAGGTACCTGTGCTACAAAACACTACCAAGGACAAGCAGACGTTGCTGGAACTCGGATACCGAGAAGGAGGCACCTAGGCCAAAGGCTCTGCCGAGAACCAGCTGATGGTGCTGGAACCCGTATGGGTAGCACAAGGTACCCATAATCAACAAAGTTGCAAGGCCGCGAGCAGGACGCAGTTACCGAAACCCACAGTCCAACAGGGGGTGCTTGTCCTATTGGCACTACGGAACCAGCCTTTATTACCAGAACCCACAGCCCACATAGGAAGCACCGAAATTGCAGGCACCATAGACTCGGCTAACCCGACCGCAACATGACAGGACAACGTATTGGTGGCAAAGTGACGTTGACACTACCCGGATACAGCAGGTGTGCTGGAACCAGGCTGGGCAGGAGGGAGTGCCCGTGCCAAAGACACTTCCGAGAACCAGCTGATGGTGCTGGAACCCGGATGGGTAGCAGAAGCTACCAGAGTCAATGGAACTACCGAGAACCAGCTGACGGTGCTGGAACCCAGAGTGGCAGCAGAAGGAACCAGAGCCAATGGCACAACCGTGGACCAGCTGACGGTGCTGGAACACGGTTACTAAGCAGGAGGTACCTGTGCTCCAAAGCACTACCAAGGACAAGCAGACGTTGCTGGAACTCGGATACCAAGAAGGAGGCACTTAGGCCAAAGGCTCTGCCGAGAACCAGCTGACGGTGCTGGAACCCATATGGGTAGCACAAGGTACCCATAATCAACAAAGTTGCAAGGCCGCGAGCAGGACGCAGTTGCCGAAACCCACAGTCCAACAGGGGGTGCTTGTCCTATTGGCACTACGGAACCAGCCTTTATTACCAGAAGCCGCAGCCCACATAGGAAGCACCGAAACTGCAGGCACCATAGACTCGGCTAACCCGACCGCAACATGACAGGACAACGTATTGGTGGCAAAGTGACGTTGACACTACCGGGAAACAGCAGGCGTGCTGGAACCAGGCTGGGCAGGAGGGAGTGCCCGTGTCAAAGACACTTCCGAGAACCAGCTGACGGTGCTGGAACCCGGATGGGTAGCAGAAGCTACAAGAGTCAATGGAACTACTGAGAACAAGCTGACGGTGCTGGAACCCAGAGTGGCAGCAGAAGGAACAAGAGCCAATGGCACAACCGTGGACCAGCTGACGGTGCTGGAACACGGTTAATAAGCAGGAGGTACCTGTGCTCCAAAGCACTACCAAGGACCAGCAGACGTTGCTGGAACTCGGATACCAAGAAGGAGGCACCTAGGCCAAAGGCACTGCCGAGAACCAGCTGACGGTGCTGGAACCCGGATGGGTAGCAGAAGCTACAAGAGTCAATGGAACTACCAAGAACCAGCTGACGGTGCTGGAACCCAGAGTGGCAGCAGAAGGAACAAGAACCAATGGCACAACCGTGAACCAGCTGATGGTGCTGGAACACAGTTACTAAGCAGGAGGTACCTGTGCTACAAAGCACTACCAAGGACAAGCAGACGTTGCTGGAACTCGGATACCGAGAAGGAGGCCCCTAGGCCAAAGGCTCTGCCGAGAACCAGCTGATGGTGCTGGAACCCGTATGGGTAGCACAAGGTACCCATAATCAACAAAGTTGCAAGGCCACGAGCAGGACGCAGTTACCGAAACCCACAGTCCAACAGGGGGTGCTTGTCCTATTGGAACTACGGAACCAGCCTTTATTACCAGAACCCGCAGCCCACATAGGAAGCACCAAAACTGCAGGCACCATAGACTCGGCTAACCCGACCGCAACACGACAGGACAACGTATTGGTGGCAAAGTGACGTTGACACTACCCGGAAAAAGCAGGCGCGCTGGAACCAGGCTGGGCAGGAGTGAGTACCCGTGCCAAAGACACTTCTGAGCAGCAACTGGTGATGTTGGAGCCCAGGATCAATCACGGAGCAGGCTGAAGCCAACTTGGAGCAAGTTTTAGATCAGTTGTACACTACTACTGATTGTAACCGTGCTTAGGCCCCTGGCTCTACTGTCTCTAGTATTTCCCCTGGCCTCCAACCCCGCCAGTTGCTGCTCTGAAGTGGCGTCCGCACAATCCACACTTGTTCCTGGGTTACAGGAGCTCTGTCACGTCAGTGGATCCCCTGATGTGTGTCCGGCAAGGTCTCCTGCTCTGTCTCTACATTCCCACTACTAGTACTGGGAATGTAGACAGAGCAAGAGACATTGCTGGACACATATCAGGGGATCCACTGATGTGACAGAGCCCCCTGTAACCCAGGAACAAGTGTGAATTGTGCAGACGCCACTTCAGAGCAGCAGCTGGGGGGGTTGGAGGCCAGGGGAAATACTAGAGACAGCGGAGCCAAAGGCATTAGGGGAGCATGGTTAAAAATCAGTAGTAGTGTGACTGTGTAGGCAGCAGAAGACTTTGCCATCCACACAGCAGGGGAGCAGCTGGCGTTACTGAACGCCACTGACACAGGAGCGAGTGTTTCTATCTGTGCGGACGGCACTTCCAAGCAACAACTGGCTGTGTTGAAGCCCAGGATCAATCATGGAGCTGGCTGAGGCCTACTAGGAGCAAGTAGAATCATAGAATCATAGAATCGTAGAGTTGGAAGGGACCTCCTTGGCCATCTGGTCCAACCCCCTGCTCAAAGCAGGATTCGCTAAATCATCCCAATCAGATGTCTGTCCAGCCTCTGTTTGAAGACTTCCATTGAAGGAGAACTCACCACTTCTCGTGGCAGCCTGTTCCACTCATTGATCACTCTAACTGTCAAAAAGTTTTTTCTAATATCTAATCTGTGTCTCCTCCCATTCAGTTTCATCCCATTGCTACTAGTCTTTCCTTGTGCAAACGAGAATAAAGTTGATCCTTCTACAATGTGACAGCCCTTTAGATATTTGTAGACAGCTATTAAGTCTCCTCTCAGTCTTCTCTTTTGCAAACTAAACATTCCCAAATCCTGCAACCTTTCCTCATAAGACAGGGTTTGCAGACCGGTCACCATTCTGGTCGCTCTTTTCTGAACTTGCTCCAGTTTGTTGATGTCTTTTTTAAAATGTGGTGCCCAAAACTGGACACAATATTCCAGATGAGGTCTGACCAAAGAGGAGTAGAGGGAAATAATGACTTCACGTGATCTAGACTGTATGCTTCTGTTAATACATCCTAGAATTGCATTTGCCTTTTTTGCTGCTGCATCACACTGTTGACTCATATTCAGTCTGTGATCAATTAGTATACCCAAGTCTTTTTCACATGTGCTGTCACTTAGCCCTATTCTTCCCATTCTATATATGCTTTTTTCATTTTTATTGCCCAGATGTAGTACTTTGCATTTCTCCCTGTTAAAAACCATTCTGTTAGTTGCTGCCCACTTCTCCAGTTTATTTAAATCTTTTTGAATCCTCTCTCTCTCTTCTCTAGTATTAGCTATCCCTCCTAGCTTTATGTCATCAGCAAATTTAATCAGAAAATAATCAGAAAATAAGATGTAGTGTGATTTGGGAGGCAGTAGGAGAATTTGCCATCCACACAGCAGGGGAGCAGCTGGCGTTACTGAACCCCACTGACACAGGAGCTAGTGTGTTTCTCTCTGTGAAGACGGCACTTCTGAACACCAACTGGCGCTGTTGAAACCCAGGATGAAGCATGGAGCAGGCTGAGGCCTGATCTTTTTGGCATGTAGAGGCAGCAGGAGACATTGCCGTCTACACAGCAGGGGAACAGCAGACATTACTGAATCCCTCTAACACAGGAGCTAGTGTGTTTTTCCCTGTGAAGAAGGCATTTCTGAACACCAACTGGCGTTGTTGAAGCCCAGGATGAAGCATGGAGCAGGCTGAGGCCTGATGTTATTGGCATGTGGAGGCAGCAGGAGACATTGCTGTCTACACAGCAGGGGAACAGCAGACATTACTGAACCCCACTAACACAGGAGCTAGTGTGTTTTTCTCTGTGAAGACGGCACTTCTGAACACCAACTTGCGTTTTTGGAGCCCAGGATGAAGCATGGAGCAGGCTGAGGCCTGATATTTTTGGCATGTGCAGGCAGCAGGAGACATTGCCGTCCTCACAGCAGGGGAACAGGAGACATTACTGAACCCCACGAACACAGGAGCTAGTGTGTTTTTCTCTGTGAAGATGGCACTTCAGAACACCAACTGGCGTTGTTGGAGCCCAGGATGAAGCATGGAGCAGGCTGAGGCCTGATCTTTTTGGCATGTAGAGGCAGAAGGAGACATTACCGTCTACACAGCAGGGGAACAGCAGACATTACTGAATCCCTCTAACACAGGAGCTAGTGTGTTTTTCTCTGTGAAGAAGGCATTTCTGAACACCAACTGGCGTTGTTGAATCCCAGGATGAAGCATGGAGCAGGCTGAGGCCTGATGTTATTGGCATGTGGAGGCAGCAGGAGACATTGCTGTCTACACAGCAGGGGAACAGCAGACATTACTGAACCCCAATAACACAGGAGCTAGTGTGTTTTTCTCTGTGAAGACGGCACTTCTGAACACCAACTGGAGTTGTTGGAGCCCAGGATGAAGCATGGAGCAGGCTGAGGCCTGATGTTTTTGGCATGTGGAGGCAGCAGGAGACATTGCCGTCTACACAGCAGGGGAACAGCAGACATTACTGAACCCCACTAACACAGGAGCTAGTGTGTTTTTCTCTGTGAAGACGGCACTTTTGAACACCAACTGGCGTCGTTGGTGCCCAGGATGAAGCATGGAGCAGGCTGAGGCCTGATGTTTTTGGCATGTGGAGGCAGCAGGAGACATTGCCGTCCACACAGCAGGGGAACAGCAGACATTACTGAACCCCACTAACACAGGAGCTAGTGTGTTTTTCTCTGTGAAGACGGCACTTCTGAACACCAACTGGCGTTGTTGGAGCCCAGGATGAAGCATGGAGCAGGCTGAGGCCTGATATTTTTGGCATGTGCAGGCAGCAGGAGACATTGCCGTCCTCACAGCAGGGGAACAGGAGACATTACTGAACCCCACGAACACAGGAGCTAGTGTGTTTTTCTCTGTGAAGATGGCACTTCAGAACACCAACTGGCGTTGTTGGAGCCCAGGATGAAGCATGGAGCAGGCTGAGGCCTGATGTTATTGGCATGTGGAGGCAGCAGGAGACATTGCTGTCTACACAGCAGGGGAACAGCAGACATTACTGAACCCCACTAACAAAGGAGCTAGTGTGTTTTTCTCTGTGAAGATGGCACTTTTGAACACCAACTGGCGTTGTTGGTGCCCAGGATGAAGCATGGAGCAGGCTGAGGCCTGATGTTTTTGGCATGTGCAGGCAGCAGGAGACATTGCCGTCCACACAGCAGGGGAACAGCAGACATTACTGAACCCCACTAACTCAGGAACTAGTGTGTTTTTCTCTGTGAAGACGGCACTTCTGAACACCAACGGGCATTGTTGGAGCCCAGGATGAAGCATGGAGCAGGCTGAGGCCTGATGTTTTTGGCATGTGTAAGCAGCAGGAGACATTGCCGTCCACACAGCAGGGGAACAGCAGACGTTAATGAACCCCACTAACACAGGAGCTAGAGTGTTTTTCTCTGTGAAGACGGCACTTCTGAACACCAACAGGCGTTGGAGCACAGGATCAATCATGCAGCAGGCGGAGGCGGACTTGCAGCAGGTTTTATATAGGTTGTAGACTACTACTGATTGTAACCTTGCTCCACTATAGCCTCTGGCTCCACTGTCTCTAGTATTTCCCCTGGCCTCCAACCCCGCCAGTTACAGCTCTGAAGTGGCGTCTGCACAATCCACATTTGTTCCTGTGTAACTGGGGCTCAGTCTCATCAGATGATCCCCTGATGTGTGTCCGGCAAGGTCTCCTGCTCTGTCCTCATTCACACTACTAGTAATGGGAATGTGGACAGAGCAGGAGACATTGCCGGACACACATCAGGGGATCAACTGACTTGACTGAGCCCCAGTAACACAGGAACAAGTGTGGATTGTGCAGACGCCACTTCCAAGCAGCAACTGGCGGGGTTGGAGGCCAGGGGAAAAACTAGAGACAGTGAAGCCACAGGCCTAAGTGGAGCACGGTTAAAAATCAGTAGTAGTTTGAATGTGGATGGAGCAGGAGACTTTGCCGTCCACACAGCAGGGGACCAGCTGGCGTTACTGAACCCACTAACACAGGAGCTAGTGTTTATCTCTGCGCAGACGACACTTCTGAGTGACAACTGGCTGTGTTGAAGCCCAGGGATTATAATTCAGGTGGTAGAAACATGAACACAACAGGAGACCTGGATACTGTTGCCAACCATTATTTATTTGGGAAGAGGACTGGCAAATTCTGGTGAGATCCAGGCCTTGTTCATTTTCAGAAAAGTAAGCCGGTCAACGTTATTGGAAGATAGTCGCGTGCGACAGTCTGTTAGTACACCACCTGCGGCACTAAAGACGCGTTCCGATAAGACACTGGCAGCAGGGCAAGCCAGCACCTCCAATGCATACTGGCTAAGCTCTGGCCATGTATCCAGCTTAGAGACTCAAAACTTGAAGGGGGAAGAGCCATCTGGGAGTACACTGACAGGGCAAGACATGTAATCTGTCACCATCTGACGGAAACATTGCCTCCTGTGATGGTGTAGACAATTGTGGCGGACACACTAAACTTTGCCACATTTGGGCCATAGTGGTCTTGCCTTGTGCTGAGGCGCTGCCTCTGCTCCCTCTTTGTGCCGAGTTTCCTGCACTGCCTCGACGCAGAGAGCTGCTTTGTAAAGCACTAGCACCACTGCTGTCGGGTGGAATGGAAAACATGATGGACTGCACCAGTGTGACTTGGTACTCCCGCAGTTTATGCTCCCAGGTCAACGGTGGTATGAGGCTTTGTAAGTTGTTCCGGTAGCGAGGATCTAGGAGGGTGTACACCCAATAATAAGTCGTGTTGAGAATGTGGGCGATGCGGCGGTCGTTTCTCAGGCACTGCAGCATGAAATCAACCATGTGCTGCAGACTCCCAACTGCCAAAGAAACGCTGTCCCCTGCTTGATGCGTCATCTCTGCCTGCTCTGCATCACCCCACCCTCGCTGTACATACTGACTAGAGGATTGTGTACGTCCCTACTCTGGAGAGATGTCTTCCTCCTCCATCGACTCCTCCTCATCCTCCTCACAAAGTGTCCCCTGCCTAGGCCTTTGTGAGGAACCACGTAGCGCAGACTGTCCAGAAGCAGATGGCATTTGGGACTCTTCATCATCCACCTCTTCCAAAACCTCCTCCCTTAGTGCTTGCAGTGTTTTTTGAAGCAGGCAGATAAGGGGGACAGTCATGCTGACTAGTGCATCATCTGCACTCGCCATCCGCGTGGAATCATCAAAGGCACGCAAAACGAGGCAGTGGTGCTGAAGTGTGACCGACACACAGTGCGAATTGTTTGCGCCTTGTGCAGCTGGTACTCCATGACTGCTGCCTGCTGCTCACACAACTGCTCCAACATATGTAACGTTGAATTCCACCTGGTGGGTAGGTCACATATGATGCGATGTTCCGGAAGGCGAAATCGGCGCTGCAGAGCAGCAAGGCGCGATCTTGCCGTGCTGGAACGCCGCAAGTGAGCGCACTCTATGCGGACCTTGTGCAGCAGTGCATCAAGATCCAGATAGTCCCTCAGAAAGTTCTGCACGACCAAGTTCAGCACATGTGCCAGACATGGGATGTGAGTGAGGTTGCCTAGGCCAAGAGCTGCCACCAGATTTTGGCCATTGTCACACACTACCAAGCCTGGCTGGAGATTCGCTAGCAGAAACCACACGTCACTCTCCTGCTTGATGGCATTCCAGAGCTCCTGCGCTGTGTGGCTTCGATTCCCCAAAGAAATTAATTTGAGTACCGCCTGTTGACGTTTGGCACGGCTGTGCTCATATCGGTCATAACAGGCTCCTGCTGCGCTGTTTCTGAGGAACTTGAGTAGGAGGAGGAGTCAATGTGTAGAGACTGGATTCCTGCAATCCGTGGAGTTGGCAGAACACGTACAGCACCACTCTCCAGATTTGTACCCGGCTCCACAATATTGACCCAATGGGCAGTGAGGGAAAGGTATCGTCCCTGTCCATGGTTACTGGTCCACGCATTGGTGGTCAGGTGGACATGGCTACTGATGGCATTTAGTAGGGCATGTTGTATTTTTCCCTCCACATGTTTTTGCAGGGCAGGGACGGCTCGCCTGCTGAAATAAAAACGGCTCGGCATGGTGTATTGTGGTACTGCCAATGCCATCAAGTCCCGGAAGGTGTCAGTCTCCACCAGCCTGAATTAGAGCATTTCAATTGCCAGTAGTTTGGCAATGCCAGCATTCGGAGCCAGTGCTCGGGGATGGTTTGCCGAGTATGGCCACCTTTTATCCCATGCCTGTGCTACCGATGGCTGTAGAGTGGCCTGGGAGTGTGAGGAGGACTAGGAACGTCGTGCTGTGGGTGGAAGTTCACTGAGTCTCCGGACAACAGTGCCAGAGGTTCTTCCTTGGCGATCCTGTGAGGAAGCCGAACCAGCTGTGTGGGAGCTGGAGGAAGAGGCCCCAACATGAGCTGAAGAGGTGGTAGGTGGTGCTGTACGTTGGCCTACGTCTTCAGTGTGTCTGTGTAACTCCACCTCGTGATTGGTCCGCACATGTTTCCACATATTTGTGGTATTGAGGTTGCTGACATTTTTCCCTCTTTTGACTTTCTGATGACACAGCTTGCATTTGACAATGCAAATGTCATCTGCAACTGTATCAAAAAAGGACCACGCACTGCAAGTCTTGGGAGCGCCCATTTTGCCTTTTGAAAGAGGAATGCTCCTGCCGGGTGCCGAAGTGGAGGCTACAGGCAACCAAGTCTGCCTCCTCCCTCTCCCTCCTGTTTTGTTCATTCAGGGAATCTCTTCCTCAGACCTGCTCCCACCACCTTCCTGTTCCTCACGCCATGATGGGTCAAGCACCTCATCATCTACACTCCCCTCTTCAAACACCTGCTTCTCCTGGGTTGTCTCACCAGCACCATACGAACCAGAAAAACTGAGTCTCGTCATCATCTGATGCGTACTGAGGAGTGCTGACCATAGGCACTGGCCCACCCGCCTCTTCAGATTCCGAGGGACAAAGAAGTTGTGTATCACTGCATACTCCCTCTTCTTCACATTCTTGAATGCTGCTTGGCTGGCCCCCTCTTTCCAAGCCAACAGATTCAGAGAACAGAAGTAGAGACTGTGATGGCTCCTGTCCAGGGCTTTCTGACTGCCTAGGCACTTTGGCAGGTGGTGAAGAGACAGATAGTTGCTCTTCGGTGCTCTGGCCCTGAGAGGACGTGGAAGTCATTAAAGTTGATTCGTTAGCTGCCATCCATCCGACAATGGCTTCAATTTGTTCCTCCCACAGCAGTGGGGTATGGCGAGGTCCTACAAAGCTGCGCATTAAGGACTGTTGCCTGCTAAAACTGGGGGATGCTGACTCACTGGTGCCTGCAGCAGGCACAGAATCCCTACGTCCTCTCCCTGCAGAATCCCCACGTCCTCTCCCTGCAGAATCCCCACGTCCTCTCCCTGCAGAATCCCCACGTCCTCTCCCTGCTGAAACTCCACGCCCACGCCCACGTGCCTTACTCCCTGCCTTCTTCATCTTGCTAGACTGATAAAGATAGGCAGAAAAGTACAAAGGGGGGGCTTAGTGTGCTTATTCCTGAACAGCTGGTAACAGGTATAAGAAACACTAATTTTATGAAGTGTGTGTGGACTACACTTTAATAGGACCTAATGTGGCCTACACAACTGTCAAATGTAGTGTTTGATGAACTTTATTTTGTTTTTTTGTTTTTTGAAAAAAAACTAAAAGGATGTGACCAAAGATTTGAAAGTGATAGTATCACAAACTTTTTGGAGCTATTACAATGCAGGCAGGTAACCTACAATGCAAAAGATGAGGCTCCAAGAAAATTGGGTAATACTAATCTGGCTGCAGCTGAAGGGCACAAGCCAGAAAAAAGGCTCCCCTATCTACTCCTATATAGTGTTTGCAACCAACCAATGTAGATGGATACTGATGGATGCACACTAATAGGACAAAAAAAAAGGAGCTGCAATAAAAGAAAAATGTGTGAGGCAGTGACACACGCTGAGCGGCCTACAACCAGACGTAGCTGCAGGATACACTACTCAGCATGAGCTGCACTCACACACAGTCAGAGACCTCTCAGACAGCCGTGAACAGTGCAGAGAAGTGGGCACTAGCACTGAAAGGCTGCAGAAAGGCTCCGCTGTCTACTCCTATAGTGTTTGCAACCACCGTATATGGATACGGATGGATGCACACTAATAGGAGAATAAAAAATGAGCTGCTATAAAATAAAAATATGCGTGAGGCAGTGACGCACGCTGAGCGGCCTACAACCAGACGTAGCTGCAGGACACACTACTCAGCGTGAGCTGCACTCACACATAGTCAGAGACCTCTCAGACAGCTGTGAACAGTGCAGAGAAGTGGGCACTAGCACTGAAAGGCAGCAGAAAGGCTCCGCTGTCTACTACTAGTGTTTGCAACCAACATATATGGATACGGATAGAAGCACACTAGATAGAATTTATGAAAAATAAGCAGCTAGAAAAGAAAAATATGTATGAGGCAGCAGTGACGCACGCTGGGGGGCCTACAACCAGACGTGGCTGAAGGACCCACTACACAGCGTGAGCTGCACTCACACAGCCCTTGCAGACAGTTGTGAGCACTGCTGCTAGGCAAAAGAAAGCTACAGTGGTGGTTTATGTAGCCTGGGTAAAGCACAATATTTTTTTGAGAATTGCTATTTCTAACTGTCCCTCACAGTCTTCAACAGCAGCCTGTCCCAAACTGAATTCACAGCAGAGTGAACAGAAATGGCGGTGGCGGCTTTTATAGTGCATCATGACATCATTTCAGCAGTCAATCACAGCCATGCCAATAGTTAACATGCCTACATGCCTAACAGGATGTGCCCACACTTCTGAGGATTCCCATTGGCAGAATCAAATCGAGCGGGCTCATAGCATTATGGGAACTTCCGATTCCGGTATTCGATATGAAAAAAGTATCGGAACTAAGTATCGGAATTCCAATACAGCGAATATCGGCCGATACCCGATACTTGCGTTATCGGAATGCTCAACACTAGTCGTGACCTGATGGATAAGTTCCGCTGGCTGTCCCCTAAAAGTGTAGCCTGCCTAACTTTCATCAAGATGAAACAAGTCATGGTTGGTTGCCAGTAGTACAAGGTGTGTCAGAGACCTAATATATTGTTTCTATGCTGTGGAAATTGATGCCTCTTTAGTGGTGTGTGACAATTATTTTTTGAAATGTGGAGACCCCAAGTAGGGTCTCCATCTGGTGGGTTGCCTGTAGTGTAAGGTGTGTCAGAGTCCATCCACTATGTCTCCGGGAGCCATCATACATACCTCCACTCTCTGCCTAAAGCAGTGAGGCCTGGCACCTTCTATGACTATGAACACCTACTGTATATATACAATCCACATATAGTAAGGCTCTGATGCAAACAAATACATAAAATACCAATATAGAATAATACAAGTCAATAAAATCAACACAATCTTTATTAATAATATATAAAAGGACACAGTCATATAGTAGTAACAAATGTAACACAAAATGGAAAACACATGTAGTATAGTGGTATATACATTAGTACAGCAACAAATGTGTGTTATAAATCAGTAAAAAATCATGCGCACATCAATTGCAGTAATCTCTCAAACATACTGTAGCTAAATGTTATGCTCAGGTAAGTTGTTCATAGCTATTGATGATAAATAAATAAATCATTAGTATCATATTCCTTAATACATTTATCTAATAATATGCTATATGGATCACCTTTACAAAGGTGTTTCTTGCAAAATGTGCTATGGGAGCTGTTGGATATCACCTTTCAACTTGGCATAGTTCAGTTGGCTAGTTTTTGAAAATCAATCCTTACAGAGACACATTCGCACATGGAACAAAGGTAAGGCATGTGAGAAATAATATTATACCAGGTGATAAGGCTCTAAGTGTACTGATAAATAAAGAACTAATACTTGGCAAGATAAAAAGGGCATTTGAGGTGCTTTTTCAAACTAGCTCTATAGATTTTAAGGATAAGTGCAGGCAATCAGTAATCGGCAGCGTTTTGGACGCAGCACATGTCCACTGTGTCCAAAGTGCTGCTGGCTATTGAACTCGGGTGAATACGCATGTGTTCTCTGAACTGTCCGGAGTCACCGAGTCCAATACATAATAATAATACATTTTATTTCTATAGCGCCGACATATTCCGCAGCACTTTACATTTCGGAGGGGATTTGTACAGACAATAGACATTACAGCATAACAATAATCACATAGATCATAACAGATACCAAGAGGAATGAGGGCCCTGCTCGCAAGCTTACAATCTATGAGGAAAAAAAAAGGGAGACATGAAAGGTGGGTGGTAACACTACATTGTACGGGTGAAATTTATTTTGTGGAGGCTTGCGTCTCTGCAAGATAAATAGACATGCTTAGATCTGGAAAGACGCGCCGCATATTCGCGTCTATGCTGTAACATCTGGATGGTGTGGGTTGGACGCTGCACAAGTTCAACCCGCAGCGCTTACTGATCGTGTGCACATACCCTAAGAGTTTTGTTCCTGCCAGAATTTAGAAAAAAAAAATTATGTTTGCTTTTGCCAATCTTCTTAAATGATTTGATAGATAAAATGTTGGCTTTATTATTGGGTCAGCATTTCATCTACTATATATATATATATATATATTATGGAGCAGGCTAAAATATTATGGTCTCCTAGTTGTACATATGTTCACGGGCTACATTCACGTGTCTGCAAACGTAACAGTGTCATAGGCATATAATGATGTGACCTACGGGTCAAGACACCTACAGCCCATCCACTCTGTGATTGGGCCATGAAACATGGCACCAACATTAATTTATTCACATTTGTATACCTGGTCACACTAATTTTGCTCAACATGTGATTGACTGCAGCAGTGTAAAGGGGCTCTGGGTGATTACTGCAGGTGGCGTACTCGTCTTCCCCACCCCAACCCGCTATGGAAAAATTGAGTTTTCTTTTGGTGTGTGTGCCTGGAAATATTTTAATTAGTGACACCTCCCAGTTCCTCTGGTTGGCCACCTAGAGCGCAGCATCAACTCCATGAGACTCCACAATTACTAGACCATACCAGTCCATAAAAATAATCTCAACAGTTTCACTTGTACACAAAAGGCAACAGGAGATGCAGATGGCTTTCTTTATGTTACCGCACAGTGGCATGTCTCCAACAAACATCTTCAGAGGCACAGTTGGTGAAATTTGCAGAACAAGCTAAGAACTTTCAACCTTCCTACGGTAGCTATATCGACACTTTAGCTGAGGTTTTCAGTGATCACTGTCTTCCAACCTTCTTTCCTTGAACCACATAAACTAAGCTCCTGTTGCTGCCACTTTACTGCCTGTGCCTTGCTGACTCGTCTCTTCTTGAAACCACAGCTTCCAAGACCTGGCTGACACCTTTCAGTACCCAGAAACCCCTAGGGATTCTAAGAAAATTGCTGGAAGTTTGTCCCCTTCTCCAACTCACCTGCTCAGAGAATTACACTGCCACCAGTGGAGTTCTCAGTTATTTCCTTTCTCTGTCTGCTTCTTTGTTCCCCTCTTCTTCACTTGCGTACACACAAGTGAAGATCACCTCGACCAGAGGGTGTCCTTACTTCTTCCTGTTCTATCACTCTAAATCTGACTTCTTATCTTTCTTATCCCTGTCACTACTTAAGAGATCCCCCAATACGCTTCCTCACTGTGGGCCGATCCTACTGTTAACCCTGTGATACCCAAGTAAGCAGGAACTGCAGCCCAAGGAGGATAACAATCAAATACAATACAGTACTTACATGTAAAATACATCTCCATACATTTAAACAACAGGAGTTGTCAGGGGTTTGGAATGCCATCCTCACCGCCCTCAGAGCATTTCAAAATCAACACATCTAAACCCAACTGGGTGCTAGAAAAATATAAGCCAGTGGTAGAAGTGGAGCTTCACAAATATTATAGACAACAGCACATGTGAATTTCTTTTCCACCAATTATGAATCTACAGATTCCAACATGGATACTGCTGACATCAGTCATATTTCCTTTCAGAACACACACATTACTTTAATTAAAAAAAAAAAAAACAGAAAAATAAAAATGGCTGAGAGATCCAGGAAAAACTAGTCTTAAAAGATATTCAATCAGAGAAAAAAGGATGATGCGGCAGAATTTTGTGGATAGCGTTTAAGTTTTGACACTTGCAGCACACCATAGGTGGACCAGATTGAGATCTTTGCTAGGGGTCTTACGGTAATTTTATCCCTGCCATGACTTCAATCTATTCCACACTATCTTAGATGTGAATACATTTGTGTGTTCACTTACAGTCAAAAGCACTTTTTTGGTGAGGATGTTGCATCAGTACTAGAGGAAGATAGTGTATATTCAATGACTTTGAAGGGTTTTCATTTCCAAAAAAGAATGTGATTATCACATGGAACCAATTCAAGTGTGAACGGGATATTATTAAGGACAATGATGTGCATCCACTGATGTCCAATCCTCTTTACTATCCAGTCAAATTACGTGTGCCAGCTTTGGATCTGTTTCCGAATTTGGTTGAAAAGTTTGAACTGTTTTGTCTGATCAGTTATAACAACCTAATACTGACAACTGTAATAAATGAAAAATCTTACTACCAAACACTTTCAGTGGGATTATGACTCTGAAACAGAATCCTAACCTAGTGAAATCAAAATCAGACAAGGCAGGCTGTATGGTTTTTTTGGATACAGGAATATCTCAGAAGTTAGCATTTGATATTTTATGTTCAATTTGTTTTTAACATTGGATATTTTAGACAGTAGTTACACATATTGCAGGCTGTCAGCTGATGGTACTGAGTCTTTTTCCAATTTTTTGCAACATTTACAGGCAGTGTCTTTGGGGGTGCTTAATGATAGAACAAAGAAATATTTATATGTAGCTGCTCCAGATATGTTCATCTTTCAATGCCTCCCCAAAACCCACAAGGACACTTTTCCATCCATGCTTCAACCTATTATTTCAAGCATTGGGTCTCTCAATGAGAGGCTCATTGCCCCGATAGATGAACATCTTCAGCCATTTACCCCGTGGAATCCCAGGTTTTCTCAAAGATGGTACTACAGTATTAAAAGGTTTTGAGTATTTCAGATGGCTCATTGGCTATTCCTTTGTCACATGTGATGTGATTAACATTTTTTCCATCATCCCATATGACAAACTGCATTACTGATTGCATTACAATTTTCCCTGCACAATTTCAGTAGTTATAGTCAGTAACTTAATCCAGAAGGCCGTTTGATCACTGAAGGATTTTAGACCGGTGCAATAATGAGTGTCTGCAGGAAACAGTGAAGCATGGTGGAGCTTTCTTGTAAGTTTGGAGCTGCATTTCAACCAGTGGAGCTGAGGATTTGATATTGACTTTTCTCCGAATTTATTCTGCAGCATGATAACGCTCGTAAATATACCGTACATTCAATGGTCTTAAGAACTGTCTTCAGCATAAAGAAGAACATGGGGTCCTGGAAGTAATGATATGGCTTCCCACAGAGCCCCGATATCAGCATCATGATGTCTACCTGGGAATACATGAATAGATAGAAGGATAGATGAAAGTCTATATCCACAGATGTTTCCAATATATTTGGAGCAACGTCAATGCAAAGGTCATTAAAAAATTGTGTGCAAGTGTTTGTAGGAGAATTTATGCTATTTTAAAAGCAAAAGGTGATCACACTAAATATCGATTTGTTTAGATTTCTCTTCTGTTAATTCACTTTTCATTTTGCTAATAATTAAAAATAAACTATTTTCCACTTTTATATTTTAAATTGTTTTTACTTTGTAGTATTTTTCCACATTTGCCTAAAACTTTCCACATTTCATTTAACCGAGATCGATTTGGAAATGACTGAAAAACTTCTGTGAAAAAAAACCCCTATGTTTGTCAATCCATACAGCTTATTTCAATTTGAATGTATGCCATTTGACCTACTTGGTGCTACTGCCAAATTTGAAAGGATTAATGATAAAATTGCAGAATTCAGACTGTGCTGCTTATCCTGAAAATATCTACATGTCAACAAGTTGTTGGATGCAAAACAGCATGATTGTAATCCTGGTTGTACTATGGTCAAGTCAAGATAGAATTATCTTATTATCTTATTTGACTATTACACAAATGTGTTTGATATAGGTGGGGCCATGGATATTGCAGAAGTGAACTTCAGAAAAGCTTTAGAAATTCTTCCACATCAAGAGCTGATAATTAAATCATGAATAATATCATTTATGGTTAGCTCATATTGGCATACAACATTGGCAAGGTGATATCTGATGTTTTATTGGATACCACTCAGTCCAATATTATTCTATGGGACAGTGTAGATCTGTGATTTTTTTTCTCATGCCGATTCGGTGGGAGAAAACAATAAAAGCATGCTGTGAATACCTCCAATCTTCAAATCACACACACCCATATAAGTCTATGGGTGCATGTAAAACATTGGACTGCACTCGGATATCATTCGTGTGCAGTCTAATGTACGTGCACAGAGACAATGGAGAGGATGGAGAAATTAAGTGCTCTGTCTTCTCCGCACCTGTGCTGCGATTCTCTCATGCTAGAGAATCGGATCTCACTAATGTGACAATCAAATCAAACTTTGACAGAGTTTGAGCAGAATGTTATTAGCATAATCAGCCCAATTCTCTCGTATTAGAGAATGTATGGCAGTGTGAGTGAGCCCTAAAGGGGGTTCCCTGAAAATTGCCCACAGGAAAAATGCCCACAGGAAAATTGCCCAAAGGGAAAATTGTGAATTTCAGCATCACAAAGTTTCTGATCTATGATATTTGAGGTGCAATGTGAGGATGTTCACATGATATGTGATTAACGTGTGATTTACAGTTGGCCTATTGCAAAACTGCAAAAATGATGACGATCTGTAGTTTGTAGCAGTCTGCCATTATCAGCAATACATATAGCCTGCTCTCATCTCTCACTGATTCTGTCTTACTCCTCCTCCCACCAGCCCAAAACAGCAGCACATGCAGAACCAGAAGCAGTTTGATCCATAGGAGCCATCATTGCTATCAGTGCTCACGAAAGTATCACTGTATTATCTGTGGAGTTACATGGGACTGGAGGTCACATCTAATACATAAGGCTGGTTTCACATTTGCGCTTTTGTGCGCAGCGCATCGTGCGCACCAGTGCGCATGCGCACTGCGCAACTATATTTAACATGACGTGCGCATGGTCTTGCGCATACTTGCGCTTTCGTGCGCATGCGTTTTTTTGTCTTTCGCGCCAGGCGCGTCAGACGCAACATGTTGCATTTTTGGTTCCGCCCTGTCTCGTCAAAAAAACGCAAGTTGCACGCTTGCGCACAGAATGCGCAAAAACACCACATTGGAGCCTATGGGAGCGCATGCGTGCGCATGGTCTTGCGCACGCTTGCGTTTTTATGCGCATGCGTTTCTAAGATAAACACGACTGAAATGTGGTCTAGACAGTAAAAAAAAAAATTAAACCAAGGTGATAAAATGGTGTGGGCACTGGGATTCCACAATACTTTAAGGATTGCTCACGAGTGGACACACAGCACAAGCTGCACCAATGTAAGTATGAAAAACCTAATGTCTGGCTGAAATTTCAATACATTTCTATGTACTTATGTCTCTTTTTTTTTATTGCAGCATGTCTTCATCTGGTGAGGAATATGTCCCCGGGACAGGGCAAGAGGCAGAAGAAGTGAGTACCATGCTTCCGTATGGATTGGAAAAAATAAACACATGTGGTTAATTTTTTTTGTTTCATTTTCAGACCTCATCCTCCATCACGCCACCACCACCGGAGGAACGGCAGGAGCAGCAAGGCCAAGTGCGGACGGGAAGACGTGATGTAAGTACAGACGGACTGTTTTTTTTTTTTACTTAATTTCTATGCTGGTTTATTTTCTTTTTTTTTGGAACTGTATTGAAAATTCTTTCAGGTGTTTATTTTTTTATGTTTTTGGTAAATTTTTATTAGTATTTTTTGGTAATTTTCCTTGGTTTTTTTGCTGCTTTTTTGGTTACAGATTTTTTTTTAAACTTAATTTCTAGGATGGTTTCTTTTCTTTTTTTTTTGGTATTTTTTAAAGTATTTTTTTTTAATTTTCATGGTTGTTTTTTTCGGTGTTTGTTGCTTTTTTTGCATTTATTTTCATTTAAAACAAAAAATTTTTTCATGGCTTGTGTATCAATATCTAAAGCTCAAAGTGTGTATGTGTGTTGTGTGTGTGTGTGTGTGTGTGTATGTTTGTTTGTTTGGGTATATGGGCACGGGACTATGGGATGGCGGATATGTATGATGGTATATGGGCACGGGACTATGGGATGGAGGATATGTATGATGGCATATGGGCATGGGACTATGGGATGGAGGATATGTATGATGGGTATATGGGCACGGGACTATGGGATGGAGGATATGTATGATGGGTATATGGGTACGAGACTATGGGATGGAGGATATGTATGATGGTATATGGGCACGGGACTATGGGATGGAGGATATGTATGATGGTATATGGGCACGGGACTATGGGATGGAGGATATGTATGATGGTATATGGGCACGGGACTATGGGATGGAGGATATGTATGATGGTATATGGGCACGGGACTATGGGATGGAGGATATGTATGATGGTATATGGGCACGGGACTATGGGATGGAGGATATGTATGATGGTATATGGGCACGGGACTATGGGATGGAGGATAATTATAATTTTCTATAACTAACCACAGTTAGTTACTCTGCCCGGGCAGCGCCGGGCTCTTCAGCTAGTTTTCTAGATTTTTTATTTTAAAATCTTTCAAAGATTAATGTTTGTCTTTCTTTTCTAGGCTCCACAGTGGGAGGAGGACCTCGCCCTGGACAACGACGAGCTCATCCGTCTAGTCCAGGAGCGAGTCCCGTTGTGGGACACCCGTCACCAACTGCACTCGGACAACGTGGTGATCCGGCGGCTCTGGAACGAGGTGGCCGCATCGCTGATGGATGGCTGGGACAACGCCTCTCCCCGGGTCCGCAAGGATTTTCGTAAGTATTTAAATGCAGTGTGATGCAGCAGTGATCTTGGCCGGGATCACCCAACTGTGTGTGATGCTATTAACTCCATGGAGTTTCTATCATCACACACAGTTGGATGATCACAGCCTCCAGTGCATAGTCTCACTTTTTTTCTTTTTTTTTTTTCCACCACAGTGAACAAAGTCAGAACCCGTTGGCACTCGATGAAGGACCGCTTCAACAGGGATATCCGTCAGGAGAAGCAGGTTCGCAGTGGTGCTGCGGCAAGGACCGGCACGAAGTACAGATACCATCGTGCCTTGGCATTTTTAAGACCGGTCCTTGCCTCCCGAACGTAAGTATTTTCTAGTTGTATTGTGTTTTATTCTGTGCTTTTCTATTCCACAGGAGTTGGCGATTGTTAATTTATGGTAGTAATTTCTTTCTTTTCTTTTCACAGCACCTGGAGCAGCACCCTGCAACCTGGGCCCGAAGCGGTCCTTCATCAAGCTGCCCCGGACCCCTCCCAGCCATCCATCAGCGAGGAAGCACCTTGCAGGTCTGCACCACAGTCATCTGGAGACCAGGAAGCTGGTCGCTCAGGTGTTCCCCTGTCCCAGGTCTCTGCCACTGGTTTTGCGGGCACTTCCCGCCAGCAGCGGCAGAGGACCTCGGACAGGCCTCTCATGCCCGAGTTCGTTGAATTGAGCTCGGTCTTTCAGAGTAGCCTCAAGGCACTCTCCGATAGACTTGAGAGTGGTTTCCTCCTTTTGGACCAACGCTACAAGTCTATCGAGGGTCGCCTTGAGCGCCTGGAAGTCGACCTCGCCAGACCAGCGCATCATTTTTATACACAAATAGCTCGGGACACGGCGGAACACTTTACCCCTGACCTCCAGTTGACTGTCATGCAGGCCTGCAACAATGCTTTTATGCAGGCTATGCAGCAGAGTAGGATTATGCAGCAGTCAGCGGTGGCATTTCCACCGGTGCCACCCCTGACTCGTTTTACAGCATTACCTACTTCTGCTGCATATCACTGCACAGCCACCACACTTCCAAGCCTCGCCGGACACCAATATACCGCCCCAAGTCTGAGTGCAGCTGGTCACTTACCCGCCAACACCATGCCAAGCGCTGCTCCTGCCTGGCCCACCACTGCTGCCGCCACCACCACTGGATGGCCCGTCGTCACCACCCCTGCCTGTAGCGCCGCCACCACCACCACCAGCGGGAGGACCACCCCGGTATGGACTGCCACAGCCACCACGCCTGCATGGACCGCCACCACCACCAGCACCACCACCTCGGAGCAGCATCAGCTGGGGGACCCGCATTCAAGGCTCAAGGCGGTCCAGAGGCTCAAGGCGGTCCCTGGGGTCTAGCCAGTCCTCAGGCTCTAGCGAGGACAGCAGCAAGACGACGGGCCACCGTCATAAAAAAACAAAGAGGAGGACTCTGACCCTCCCTCCTCCCTCACCTTCCACTTCACAACTTTCCTTGCCTCGGCTCCCTTCCCCCACTTCTTTGGTTCCTCCTTCCCCTAGAACCCCTTACTCCACCCAAAGCCGTTCCTCATCCCTCCACACCCCCCAGTTTCCACCAACTAAAAAATAAGTAAAATAAATGTTATATTTTTATTTCAAAATAATGTTTGGTTATTGTGTCTTTCGCCGCCTGCACACACTGCGCCGTACACTATGGTTTGTTTTTCTTTAGTTTATACCGGATGGTCAGCCATCAAACTCTG